>NC_090438.1:586181589-586486400 GCF_031143425.1 Pleurodeles waltl | reverse complement strand
GTATTTTACCCAGTGCCTTAGTGTAGGGCTGAACAGTCTGTGCCACCCTGCCACTAACAGACAAGTTTCCAGACCTATGGGGTGAGAGCCTTTGTGCTCTCTGGGGTCTGAAACAAAGCCTGCTCTGGGTGGAGGTGCTTCACACCTCCCGCCTGCCGGAACTGTAACACTTGGTGGTTAGCCTCAAAGGCTCAGACATCCTCTTACAGTGCCCCAGGGCACTCCAGCTAGTGGAGATGCCCACCACTGAACCAAGCCCAACTTTTGGCGACAGGTCCAGTAGGAAAATAAGGAAAGAAAAGGAGGAGTGACCACTTCATCTGCCTGCCCTGCAGAGGACCTAGAACTCCCAAGGACAGCTGCCCTGTCAGAAGAAAGCTCCAAAAAGGACTCCAGAATCACCCCGGATCTGCGAGCCCTATCCACCCTGCACCCGATGCCCATGGCCAAGTCCATGTGGCCCACCGGTCCAGAGAAGGTCCTCAGGCGATTCAGACCTCAAGTCCACCCTGGGCTGACCCCTCTTGGCCAACACAACGATGCCTGCAGCCTGAATCTGGAGGACTCCCCTGACCGTGACTGGATCTGACAAAGATTCCCAAAGTCCGAGGAGACCCATACATGCGCAGCCACCTGGCCTTGGGAGTCAGTCCAGCAACATCCAGCGGGTGCCTCTCCTGCCTGTCCAACCTTTGGTTTCCCGGAAGCGACCACCTGGACCCAGCCTGCAGCATCTTTCGTGACCCCCAAGGTCCCCCCTTTGAAAAACATTGGGCGCCCAGCTCTGTGTTTGCACCCTGAACCCGGTCGCCCATGTGCACTAAGGGTATGTGTTTGGTGTAGACCTGTGGCTCCCCCAGTGCTCCTCTAAACCCCCAAGGTCTTCTCACTGAGGACGTGGTTACTTACCTGCCAGCAGATCTTTTCCGAGTACCCCAGTCTCCATAGACTCCCATTCTCAACCTAACATCAACTTTGACCTCTGCACCCGGCTGGCCCGTGTTCCTGGGGTGCATGTTTGGGGTCAACTTTAACTTTGACCTGTGGACATGCTAACTCTCGGAGACTGGAACTGCAAGTCGAGTACTTACCATCAAAGCTTACTAATATTTATATAGGACTGCATTCCTTCCTATGAAAAGTTGCAATGTGTCAACTTTTGAAATAGAAAATTGCTACCTGCTTGTAAACTATTTTATCTGCTAAAACCAAACAATGCAGATTTGATACATATGCTTGATACCTACTTATAACCGTACTTACCTGCAACAAAGTTCTTCTGGTTCTAGTAATAAAGTAACAAAATATATTTTTGCTATATAAAACAATTAGCGCTGGAGTTAGTTATCGAGCGTGTGCCTCATTTCTTGACTGTGTATGTACAACAAATGCTTTGCACTATCCTCTGATAAGCCTAACTGCTCGACCTCACTACCACAAAAGAGAGCATTAGTATTATCTACTTTAGCCTCTGTTATGTCTCTGGAGAACCCCTGGACTCTGTGCACGCTATACCTCATTTTGGTATAGTATATACAGAGCCAGTTTCCTACAGCCTGCACAAGTAATAGCTCCACAATTGCTCTTACTGGGAACCAAACACCCCATTTTAGCGCTTGGCTCTCTCAGTGTAGCGAAGTGTAGCAGTCCAAGGCCTAATCAAGGGAGGTAGTGTGGGCTAATAATCATCATTTCCTGTCACACAACAATAACACTCAATAAATGATTGTTTAGTCAGTACTTGTTTTATTAGAAAAAAAGGGGAAGTACATTTATTACACATACACTACTAAATACTACATAATAATATACAAGTATATACATTGGTATATGGAACATACCATTTATGACATTGTGTAATCATCTGTGACCCCCTAAAGAGATCACACAACCCTAGCAAGTGAGTCTATTGGCTCTGTCACGGTTCAAGAGCAACAAACCACATGTTAAGTCATCATTTTATAAAACAAATACTCCAGCATGAATGCATTTATTAAGGATATTTAAACATGTCTACTGTGAGCAGTAATCACTGACATCATTATGGGAACTACTACATTTTATACCATCAAACTGTGATTATGAAAACAGCCCCTAGAGGGCATCACATTGATATAACCTTGCACTGCAACCATACACTTGGCCCCTAGAAGGCTCTTCAATACCTGTGTTTTCTTTGACCACCTTTAGGCCCTTCAGGCCATAAAGAATACCACCATACACATGGTCCCTAGAGGGTGCAGCACTACCAGCTATAGAGTAGAAGCTCCACCCCGGCTGTCCCAGCCAGCTCCCAGCATGGGCAGCACTCTGATGTGCTGCTGAGGGAGCCAGCAGTATTTTTCTTGCCTACTCGCAACTATGGGCAGGCATGTACACTGGTGGCTGGCCTCCTACTTCACCAGTTACAGGAGTGTGGAGCAGGATGGCACCTCCAACATTGCGGAGGGTGATGATACTCCTCCTCACTCTCCTTATTGCCGGGGCCCAAGGATCGGGACCTCCATTGCAGGGAAGCGCAATAGCACTCCCACACCCATGTCTCTGGTTCCTTCAGTCTTGGTGACTTCTGGAGTCTGGGGATGGGGTCCCCAGGTAACAAAAAGGATTGGGGAGAAAGCCTCACACACGCCCTCTCCCCAAGGATCAAGGACCAGTTTCATTGGACCGATTCCTGGGTCCTGACCCGCCCTTGGGGAAGTTACAGCCCAGACAGCAGAGTCTCAAATGCTCTGAGGCAGGAAAAGATCAAAGATCAACAAACTTTAAAATGCGATAGCTCAGACCTCATTGGGCCCATTTGGATGTTCCTCAGCTAATGTTTCTTCTGGTGGTGAGCTCTATCCACCAGGTGCAGTTGCTGCAACCCTCCTCCCCTTCAATGTGCTGTTGTCAAAAGAGCTGCTTTTCTTGGTTCCCTGCTTCCTGATCTCTGTTTTTAGGAGCAGAAAAGTCCAAGGCTTTCCCCCAACTGGTCCTCAGATGGTGTAAGGGGCTCAGCCTCATTGCCCTTTTGGAGACCCACTGGCTCTGGGATCAACTGGGCAGAGTTCTTACTCTTGAGTAGGGTTCAGGGGCTTCCTTTTTCCAGTTCTCCATGGCAATCCCAGGATCCAGCAGTGAAAGTGTAAAAACACTCCACAGGCAAGAAAGAGTATCCCCTTTGTTCAAGAGTATTTAAATGGCAGAGGTAGGTTCCCGAAGTCAGGTGCCTCTGGACAATCCTAGGGTAACACTTCACCTCTCCACCCCTGTCCCAACTCTCCTACAGAGTGTGCCGGACAGTCCAAAATAGAGTCACCCAAGATTCACAGGTCACATCAGCTCCTGGAGTCCCTAAACCATAAAGATACGCATATATTCACTGCTGAGCTGAAAGTATCCTTTTGTTTTATTTTGTATATGCTGAATTGCATTGGTATTGGCTAAGAGAGTTTTCTCAAATAACCTGTGTCTATATCTATGTGGCCCATAAAAGAATTCCCTTATTAAAACAGTTATCATAAAATGGTCTAATAAATACTGCGGATCTTTGTTGAGCTGTATCGACTCATTAGGATTAGTACTAGTTATTAAAAGCTAATCAATTCTAGAAAAGGAATGAAACATTCTGGAAAAAAGAAAGTATAATTAAGGCCTTTTTATTAACGTCTCTCCGTACATACTTTAACCCTAGACTTTTTGTTAGTTCTTAAACACGCCTCAAGGAGTTTGGTTTATGAACTACAATGGTTCTCGTGGATCTGTCAATGTGTGGTAGAGTTATATTCCAGTCTCCTCAAAAACATGGTGCTGGTATATTTGAGACTCTAATTTCAATCTCTTCAAATCATGAGGGATTATCCAAATTGGAGCCTTATATACTTGCTACCAAGAACTTCTTGTTAATTTCTCTATGTTGCTACAGCCGACAGACCAAACCTATCTGTGCCTTTTTATAGAATCTCCGATTCCAGATATCCAGATGCTACCGCCAAAGATGCCACTTTGCTTTAAAGAAGTTACTTTGCTCTATCAGGATGTGAGTTTCCTGTAACAGAATAATTTCTGTAGAAAAACCTTCTAGACAATTAAATACTTCTACTTCTTCTTATTATTTTGGAGTCAACTATTAGCATTCCATGAGTTAATTATTAGTCCCCTGATTTTCATTAAAATAACTAATTCTACGAATAATGTGCCTGGCTAAATCAACAAATGTCTATGTCTCAGAAACATGCTACGACTATCAAAAAAGAAAACGGGATTTCAACTTTTATTTTCACCCTCATTTTCTCACCTTTTGCTGTCCCACATGTCCCCACTACACAAGTGCCTTATTCGACAGCCTCATCTACTTCCCTATACTTTCCCTTTGTACCTAGTGTACCTATACTTTCACAGTTGCTTGTCTTTCTATCTCCTAGCTCCTGCTCTTGTTCTCCTAAGTTATTATAGGGAGGGCCCTCTAATATGCCCTTATACACCATGTCCCCTCTAATATGCCCTCAGACACATGGCCGGTTCGCCCTTAAGGGTCTTGTAGCTACTTAATAATACATTTACAGGGGAAAACAGAAATAAAATAAGAAGAGTGGAAAGACAGCTGATGAGGCACTTTCCACTTATCTTCCTGTCATGCGTCCTCCCTTCCGAGTTATACCTTTGAGAGTAGTTTGTCAGCTTCTTGCATTTGAACAATTAATTTAGGCGAGTGGCCCATTAAATGCTCAGTTTTGAGGGGTGCTTGAAAAATGCTCCTTTGATCCATTCTTATGAATACATCTGGGTGGGCAAGGATCTGTGACCTTTCCCAAAGATGGATTTTCTGAAGTACTAAGAGCATTTTTCCCACATTTGTATGTGTAAGCAAGTTAGCTAGAATATTTGAAGGCCTTCCAGTGTGGTGGTTTTTTGGCAGAAGCAGGCTCCTGATGCTTTGTATATCTCTCTTGAAATCTATGTCTTAAACTGAATGTATATAAGTGAGTATTGCAATGACTACTGTTCAAATTATTCTCTAATTCAGAAGATTCTGAAACATAAATTAACCTTAAATTATTTCTACAGGAGTTATTTTCCAGACATTTTAGAGCAATTTCTCATGCTTATTGTTGAAACTGGCCAAATCATCAAAATGTTTATTCACATTTTGCTGAATCTCCTTTAGGTTTAAACTAATATTAGCCAACACTCTTCCTAAAGAAGAGATCTTAGGGCATGATTTAATATGTGATGGATGGCACTCCTTCCATCGGGTGTTGAAAGATTTTTAATTCACCACTCTGACGGACTACCATCTCAAAATTTAGCATTTGGCATAGCTGTGATCTCTGTACCTTGAAAGGAACCACTGTAATGGCATCTTTTGTCAAGGTACAAAACTTTTAGTGGACAGTCGCTGTTGGTTTTAATAGCCATGCACCAAACATTTATCATTTTTTTGACTTATAAAAACAAACTTCAGAAGTGGGAATTTGTTATTGAAAAACAAAACAGCTAATGACATTATGATCTCCCATAATAAGCACGAGCAATGTATTTATTATATTTCCAATATATATTCTCAGTACTCTCCTGGCTCCATGTATATCCCATGTGTGATAATAACATATTAAAAACAGACATCATTAAGATTTACTAAGACTTAAATCTATGAATCTGTTTCGATATGAATTTTGCTCTTTTAAAAGAATGAAGAATGATCAAGCACTTTATAAATGTATTTGTGTGGCAGAAGCATCCTCTGTGCTGTAAACTATGAAAGTTATTCATGGTGCACCCCTTTGGACTACAGAGTCTTGCTCTGGATTGCAAACCATAGCCACAGCAGACCTCAGTGCAAACGCCTGATCACTGAGCATGTTAAGGCCATAAAATGATCGAAAATACCAGACACCTATTTTTTGGGTAACTTAAGATGGGGGTGCACACTCACACATTTATGAAGGGAATTTCCCATTCCAAAAGTATTCTTAAAAGATGGTAGCCACCTTTAAATACATCTAAAAAGTGCATACAATAATTTACTTAATAAGCTTATCAGGTTCAAAATCCAACATGTTTAAGTTTATCACCTTTATAACTGAAAATGGAAACGGTGACGGCGGTAGGTTGGCTTGTCTGCCCGCCAACCTCGTAATGTGGTGGTCGGACTGCCACAGTCGTGGTGGTCTAACAGCCACCGCGAGGCTGGCAGTCTTTTGACTGCCAGCCTCATACTCAGGCCCTAAGTCCAGTGAGACACTGGGCACAGTCAGTACTGTCATTCTCTATGATGTTTCAGGAGGCAATGTACTCTGCAGTTGTTTTGTACTGTTTCTCCAACACATGCACTTTGGAAATTCTAATTCTATGTCAAAGCCACCCATTTTGTATCATCTACGGTTGGGATGGAAACATTTCTGCAAGGTAATGGAAATGCACGCCTGCCCTGAGTGCCCAATTGTATTGATTTTTGTCTTCCTAATACTTATTTTTGTTGTCATAGGCAAACACGGTTGATCTGTGTGTGCCATGATATAGGCCTGTCTCATGTATTGGTCTGGGAGTGGTGCCCAAGTGCTGCCCACATACCTTCACTCTGCCTTCACCAGGAGTTACGTAGTATGAGCATGGCTGTAGCAGCATATCTTGCAGTAATCAGTAGGAGTGAATAGGCACTTTTTAACCTGTGTCAATGAAGTGAGGTCTATCAGCTCTTTCGTTTTTAAAGTTCTGCTGCTGTGTGCTTAACTCACCTTGGCCTACATTGGTTTGATGTAAAGTGCTATGCAGCGTAGGAGTGGTGTATCTGTGCTGGGTGTGGTGTGCCTGAGATCGGTACAATACAGGGATAATGAAGGACTGAGCAGTGCATGCATGGTGATAGCATGTGCTGGTTGTAGGTGTGCCTATCAGTGGTACAGTACACAAAGGATACAGTGCTGTGCAGTGTATGTAGGTTGTATACATGCACTGGGTGTATGTGTGCTTGTTGACGGTACGATACATGAAGGGCCCTAGTGTTCTATTTTGGGAGACCCATGCCTGTGTGACGAAACATTGAGAGGAAGTAGAGAGGGCCTCCCAGACAGATTTTTGTTTTGCTGCATTTCTGCAAGCTGATTGGAACACACCCTGGAGTGGAGAGAAACAGGCTTCCCTGTACACTTCAAAGGGTGCTCTTTGATACAGTGAGAGGTCACAAGGAAGGGGCCTGGGCACATCTTAGGAAGGAGAGAATCATAAAGAGTAAGGCTGGGGGCGCCTGGGCTAACTTTGTGATGCACATATCACTGTGGCTAACATTGAGGTGTGAACACTAGTCACTCTCATGGCCTGTGTTGTGGGACTGTCAGCTTTGGAGTCACTCATCCTGTGACAGACTGCTTTTCAAGAGGAAGAGAGAGCAGAGGAACGCACACTTCAAAAGAAGCAGACCCCCAACATAAAACATCAAAGACTCAGACCCTAAATCATATTTGGTGTACAGAAAATGAATGTAAGAAGGGGGGAGTTTGAGGCCATAAACATTGTCATCTGCCAAGCAGCCAGATGGACTGAGTGAGGAGGGGAAGCTCTGCATGACTTCTGCCTGTTACCAAGACTGGGGGCGAAGGCCTGCTAGTCTCCCTGATGGGTGAGGGGACATCACCATGGGTATCTAAGAGCACCTACCCTGGAGCCTGGAGCACCAGCCTGCTTCCCAAGACCAGTGTGCTCCTTTAGGAAGAAGAAAGTGTTAAAGGGAGTGAGGTCCAGTGGGGAGCTCTGTTGAGTGGACTCCTTCTGCGAGGTGTGAGGAAATGCCTGCTGAAGCTAATGGGTTAGTGCCCATGTGCGGGAAAGAATTGGTGAGCCCCAAATGCCAGGGGAGGGCCACCGTGAATTGAGACATGTACTACACTGCACAAATCAGGCATGAGGCCGTGCATAGTGCTGAGTCAGCGACCTCGCATACCAGGAGGGGCTGTCGTGAAAAAGACTCCCATACAGCAAGGGCTGTAACCTTGAGTGGGCTGCGACTTCATTTGTCAGGAGGGGCCGTTGCCAAAGACTTTGCCATGCAGATTGGGCAGAAGCTTATGTACTTTGACATAAGGTGACCAAGTATGCAGAGGGGGTCACTGGGAGCAGCAAGAACTGCAACCTGAACTGTAATTCACTGTCAAAGAAATGAGGACGTACCTGATCCATCACCCAAAAAAGGAACCTGCAGCAGGATCATCGCATGCACCCCCCTACTGGGAGCTATCTGGATACCTACTCTGTAGGAGCCGCAGAGAAACTCCAGTGGCTTTGGTAGTGCGACCACGAGTGAAGGGCTCTGCACACGCTGAGTGCTGCTGCCTGGACCACATGTAGCAGATTCACCTGAACTCTGCTGCTTTGAGCACCTGAGGACGGGGCACGCTCAGGAACTCCAGGTGCTCTTTTCCTGCTGGTGTGGATAAGACTGACTACGGGCCTGTCTGCTCTGGGAAAAGTTGCTGCTAGTTAGCATGGTAGCACTGGAACACTACTGACTTTAAGCTAGAGTCAAAGCAGACTCTTGAGACTCAACTGCTAGTGGGGCATACCCTGGATGTTATCAATGGTCAATGAGGAATAACCACTGTCACTAACATGAGGAGGGATTGGGACAGGTCATTGCCAAAGAAATACTAGAGCCCCAACCTCAAGGAGGACTGTGTAATTGTTTGTGAATGTCATATTTGTTCTTTGTATGATATTCAGTAGAAATAAAATACTCTCTTCTTTTTCCAAAAGGGTGTATTTGGCTGGACAATGATTTATTGCTGGTGCTGCACATACTTTTTGAGTTGAGAGCCCATGTTCACTATCCTGTATCTGCATCTCCCCCGAGAGAAACTTGGACTGCTCAACTATTTTACCACTGAGAATCAAGTGCTGAAGTAACACTTTCCCCAGTTTCTCAGAACCTATGGTAATTTGGGACCTAGGACATCAGGAGTAAAAGGCCTCAACCCCCACAGTTGGGCCAAGAATCACCTACTTTCCCAGTGGCCCTCCGAAAGGGGCTCTGACATCTACAATGTGTCTGAAGCACATGTGAGCCCCTTATTTTTAGGTGCATTGTACTTCACATAGCCACTTAGGAGGAAACTCTGTGTTACAGACTCTCTCTCTGTAGTTATCTAAAGAGATGTGCAGAAATAGTGAGTCTCCGTGTCCCAGTGTCCATCATACATTGCACCCTGTGCTCTAAAAATTACCTTCTGGTCTGATGATCAGAGTAGTAAAGTTTACTAACTTTACATAGAAGTCATTGGTCTTTGGTCCCGAGACAATTTGGGACCTGTCAAATTTGTCAACGATATGACTAACTCAGAAGAGGGCAACTAGTTAGGCATGCTAACGCTGTTGCCACACAAGTGTGTCTTCATTAGAACTCACTGCAGATCACTGGAAATTGACTATCCAGGAACAGAAAAAGGAAACTCACTCCTTCATCTGCAGGTGCTAATGAACACAGAGCTTTCCATCATGAAACAACTACAACTGTTACCAGGAATGTGTTTTCCATCTCTGGACAGCAATGGGATCTGTTCTGTTCTGAAAACTCGACTGAATCTCCATTGTCCTTCAACTGGCCACCTCAAGCATTGACTACTGCCATAAGGTTTATAGTGCTTACAGGCAAAGAACACAAGTAAACTTCAAAGAACACAAAGGATCACTGCCTCAGTTATTCTGAAGATGAAAGCTTCTGTTCTTATCACACTTGCTTTAAAAGAAATCTCTCAATAGGCTACCAAGCAAGCAATGGACAGAATTAAAGAGACTCGCATAAACATAAAGCCTTGCATGGCACACTCCTGGATTACCTTTCCAAACTTTTCACACCATAACACACCACAATCCTACATTTGACCTCCCACTAGCATCTCACAAAGATCCTGAAGAGTTTCAAATGGAATAAAGGCAGCTCTTGGCACTATCAAAACTCCTCCTTCTGCAATTCTCTTCCTCATAGAAGATTATTTTACATGCATCACAAGAACCACCAACCATTTGATTCTGAACACCTCTTCCACAATAGTTGTCCTATCTATAGCTGTTTGTCCTGCGTGATGTAGCTTGCTTTAGTCATAAGAGAGCATTGCCAAAAACATTAAATAAATTAATAAGTCTGAGAACAAGGGACGAAGAAACAAGATTCCTACTGAGTCTCACTCTTCTTTTACACTGAGCTTCACTTATTCCACAAATACTATTGTGGTTACTTTTTTAAGGAGACCATGGTAATTCAGAGCTTATTAGGCCTCAATTATGGTAACTAATGTTGTTCACCTCTGGCATTTTGGGGTACCTGATCAATTATCACCCCAAACTGAAAACCAGGTTCACCCATTCAGTATGACTGGTTCAAGTCTCCCCTTGGGAGGCAATATCGGCTGGATGGTTTGGAATCTCAGAACACAGATATTAAAACGCAGTAAATCATTGCCTAGTCACTGTTTTAACTTGTAAAAAGAAAAAGTACTTTAATGCACAAAAACTTACTACTATGCCTAGAATCAGACACATAAACACAATATGCAGTTGAAAAAACAGCATGCTGAACATTAAACACAATGACAGTTGAATCAATGTTTTTGGTTTAAGATCATTCCTAAAGAAGATGTTGAGGATAACTTATAAAACATTGAACCAGAAAGACATTGACAGCTCAGCCAGCACACAATCCATAATGGAGAGCTATTGCCTCTGGTAATGCCTGTGACATGATAAACTATAATCTTAATTACCATACATTACTAACAATTTTCTTCCGAAACAGGGAGTTGCACCATTTCTGGCACCCCACATTAATAAACTAACACTCTTTCTGATGTGCATGCATTTTTGGGACGCTACCATTACCAAAATGCAAATTAGGACCTGGTTTCACTACCTTATAAGGCTCTGTTTCATCTAAGCGGCTTGCTTCAACAGCTCTATGATGTGGTCACCAACCACTTCAGCTTTGCTTTCTTTTTCAAATTTTAGAAACTCTAATGTGACGCCTAGGCTTTCAACTGTGGGTGCCACTGGTTTCTTTCTGGGTATTCAACCAGAATGCACAGGGACCATACGGTAGCACCTTAGCCATGGGGTCTAATTGGCTCCCAACTTGCCTCCACACTTCCTGCTTTGGTGTCTGGGGGGGGGAGCTGGCTGCCCTCCCTCCTCCCCCCTGCTCATTCTTGGGTACAGGTGCGACAAAGCAGTGGTGCACACCAGTAGAGTATTTCTATCTCTTTGCACAAGACTGAACTATGCATCCTCTGGTGATGTCAGTGGCCAACTTCTTGCAAGGGTGCTTTCTTCACAGATCCTGGAGGCCGGGAGGGAAAGAAAGGAGCCACTGTCTGGCAAAAAGAGCAGCAGGGTCTTTAAAGCCTTATTATGTTGGTTTTTACTTAATCACTCAGGGCCTCTTTTTTGCAGTCGTTTTCTCTTGAAGCACTCTTGACTTAGTCATGAATTTCATTTTACTACAAATGTCCCAGAGTGTTTGGTAGGAGTTGATCAGTGCATAATTTGTAAAAGAATAAGTGCGGGCTCCAAAGCGTTTTCTTCAAAAGCCAATCGTCACCACCGATTAATGTCAGGGTTGCCAAATACCAAGGCTGTCTACTCTTGATTCCACCTTATCCCTCTTTCATCTACCATCATATACTCTGCTTGATCTTTCCATCACTCTTGCATGGTCTTTCCATCCCGGCTTTTTCACTCTGTCACTGGCTTTCCAACTTTCTCCTCCTCTTTTTCCCCTTTTCTTCCTTCCTCTTTCTTGCTCTGGTTCTGAATGATGAAAAATAAGTCCCGGTCCCCCAAAAGGAGTCCTGGTGGGACCCACGTGCATCCACTGACTCAAATTAAGGCCTGGAGATGCTATTCACAATATCAGGTCGAGAAATGTTGTTTTGAAATAATCACATTTATGTCTCTGTACACACCCACTCTAAAATGAAACTGTGATGGTCAGTGAAACGTGCAGCTGCTTTTCTGGGCATAATGGGTTGGCTGTGGTAGAGCCATTTGTCTGCTGGTCTTATCAGGAGGCCTTTGTGCATTGTATTGCTGTCCAGTATCTTTGACAGTGAAACCCTGTATTGTCTTACACCATGGCAAAAGGACTGCACGCACAATAAACCAGACCTCATCTCAAGTCTGAACGCCTATACACAGGCTTATCTTCAGGGTCAGAAAGCACCCATGTTTTCATTTAACCACGAACCACGTGCCCTTTGCACCTGGGTGCTTGCCTCTAACATCTGCACTCCTTTCTTTCTCGCCCAAATGTATGGACCTTTCTTCTTGAGAAAACAAGGGGTTCGCTAGCAACACAGTTCTTTCTTTTGCTGTGAATTAGCACTTGTTTTCTAACACATGTAATATTTAAATGGCTTGTTTTGATGGATTTAACCATCCATCTCCTTCCCACCCACTACTGCACCCCCCCCCCCCCCCCCCACGCCCCTAAGATCCACAGTTCAGCGAAGTCGATTTTAAAAATCCTCATTTCCGGGTTCAGGGCTGCCATTCTTAAGAGGAAGTAATAAAAGCTGACCTCACTTTATCTTCTAAAGGATGTCTCCAGCTGTAAGAATGACAAGGAACTCTAACAAGCTAGTAAGGCAGCCTTCTCAGTTCTCACAAGACTCAACGGAAATACACACACTGACTAATTCCATGATTTGTAACCAGCGCATGCGTGTTCTCCCCATGCATTCCATTTGATATATGTACTTTATTATGAATAGGTTGAACCAAACCCCGCAAGCTACGGTGATCTTAGCTATCAAAATGGGGTTTTCTACTGGCATCCCGCCTTCCCAGGAGGACAAATAAATCTATACTCAAGTTTCATCTTGCCATGAATAACGACAGTTAAGAAATATCGAGGGATTGATTTCCATATTGCAAAGGAATGGTTAGCGGGGTATTTGTAGAATAAACATACTCCGCTCTGCGGCTGGATTTCCGTCTCGCCGGTGGGGCCTGAATGTGTCCGCTGTAGCCCGACGCCAATTACACTGAAAACAGACATGTCATGTACTCGGGGAATGGGACCCCTCTTCCCACCCTCCCACTCTCTGCTGTTTACACAGTGATTTGCGAATGCACCTTGTAGTTGACTTAACCCCGAGGCGACCCCGGCAACCCTCGCTTTCAGAAACCAGGGTCATGTTTATTCCTTGAGCTAACAAGGAGCTGTCCTGAGCGCGCGGGCCGGGCAAGGGTAGCACAGTAGCGGCTCTGACTGGGCCCTTCAATGAGCTTCAATTAAAACAGGTCGAGTATTCATGCAGGCAAAGAACGCCTTTATTTTTTTCGTTTCGTGTAAAAAAAAAAAACATTAAACACAACAAAACACCCTTATTTACCCGATCATCGCCCTTATGTGTATTTTTATTCTTTGCCTAACAGTCTGCAAAAACTGCTGAAAAATAATTCCAGAAACAAATGCACTGAAGAAATTAAAGGAGTGCTTGCGAGGATAAATCAGCTGTAGAAGTCATATGCAATTATATAACTATTTCACTGCACAACACTAGCGTTAAATACGTAAATACAAGTTCCTTATAGAAAACCGAATTTGTACATTTTGCCTCTGCGTTCTCATCATCATAATTTTAACTGTAGTGATTAAAAAGTACTACAGTTCAGAAATTGGTAAAGGCACTGCGCACGTAAAATCAGCAGAAAAACACTTTAAAAAGTATGCCAATTATCAAGGGAAGAAATCATGGAAGTAGGGAATACCCGCACACCCCAACATCAGCCTTTCAACAAGCACACGCCGCACAGTCAGACGTGATATTCTTAGTGGCTTCACTCACGATGCAAGTCCTGGAGGGTACATTGTCAAAAAGTATCGGGGATATGAAGGCAAAAGTCTGCATAGTAACTTATGAGCCTGCAACCTCATCCAGCAAAGATCGGAAGCCAATGAAGGTGATACTGCAAACCTTGAGGGATGGATTTTATTTGGCGTTAGCAATTCATGTGCCATATGCAGGAAAGTTTCTTCAACAGTAAAACAGCACTCCATATATTGAGAACTTGAACAAAAGGCAATACATCCATGCGCAACTTCATGTCACTGGGAAAGCATGGCCCTGATTGAAGAAGGCCTAGCGTCTTCTTGCGCCACATTAGCATCACATTTTTATGCTAATGTGGCCCAACGAGGCCAAAATCGCTGCACCAGATTTACAGAGTCAGGCAAAGCGGTTAGGGAGGGCCGAAAAAATGGTGCAAAGAAATCTGAAAAGATTTCTTTGCGCAATTTTATGCAGCATTTAAAAGGAGGAACACCATTATTTATAATGAGCTTCAATGTGCTTTGCAGGATTAGGGTCAACATTTTTGATGTTAATCCTGCAAAGCGCCAAACTAGCGTCAAACATTTTGACACTAGTTACCTAACTACTGCCATGTTGCGCCATATCTTAAATATGGTGCACACATGGTGGCATTAGGGGGGCACTAAAAGGTGCAAGAAATGTGGCACTGCATTGGTTGCAGCTCTGCCTTTCTTAAATCTGCCCCCATGTATCATATCTTGGCATTTTTGTGTAGAAAGGCCTGTAAATTGATTCTTAAGAGCCATTGGCTCAATTGAAGTGCACCACCTGCGAGAAGGAATGAAGAGATTGCATGAATGTAACAAAAAAGCCCCCAAAAAATAACGAAAACCAGAAGGCAAACCTGCTTCTCTTATTATTGTATGCTCTGAAAACATCAGCTCATACCTCACTCTGTATTTATTTTTTAATGTGCTCATCCTGGACCAATCCATATCTAGGTGTGAGAGAGGTCATTTAGTGAGAATCATGACAACAGATGAATCAGCAAAAAGGGTAAATTGTATGCCTTTTCAGAGTGACTCCTTCTGAAGATGCCAATGTCAATAATTCATTAGCGCTAGATTACTAGGTAACAGCCCATCTTTATGTCAGTGTAGCCCTGTAAACTTTTGAGCTCAACCCACTCCTTGACAGGATGCATAAAGAGTCTTTCTGATGTATGATTAACGGCCCCATTCCAGCTCAAAAACCCGCATTGATTTTTATTATGAGAAAAGTAAACCTACCTTTTAAACAAAGTGTTTTTGAGCTAAAACGTAATGATTTACTGAAGGTAACTGTTAGAAATAGGGTTTTTGGTTGGCAGTCAGGTTGCCCTCTGTCCAAGCAAGAACCCTCACTCTAGTCAGGGTAAGTCACACACAAACCAAAATCAGCCTGTGCCCACCCTCTGGTAAATTGGCACGAGCAGTCAGGCTTAACTTAGAAGGCAATCTGTAAAGTATTTGTGCAATAAATCATACAATACCACCATATAGCACCACAAAAATACACCACACAGTGTTTAGAAAAATATATAATATTTATCAGGATAATTGTAGGTCAAAAAGAATAAAGTTGCAATGGGAAATTGTAGAGATATCACTGAAAAGTGATATAAAGTGTCTTAAGTCTTTAGAATATAAACAAAGTCTCTTTCAAGCACAAGAACCTGGTTTAGCGTGGAAAAATCTCCTCAGAGGGCCACAAAAGAAGAGGTGCGTGGAAAAAGGGTGTGTGCGTCGATTTCTCCTCAGCACACACGGACTTGCGTCGTTATTTTCCACGCGGGGAAGTCGTGCGTCGTTTTCCGGCGCGCGGACAGTCTCTTTTCGTGGATCGCGGGGATTACCAGATGTCCCGGGTCTGTGCGTGGATTTTCCTGCTTGTTTTCCGGCTGCGCGTCGTTCTGCGGGACTGCGCGTCGAAATTACGATCTCACGGCAGGCGTCGCGTCGATTTCTCCTCTAGAGGTCGGGCGGCGTTGTCCTTGCGAAGCCGTGCGTCGGATTTTCGGTCGTCCGAAGAGCGTCGCGTAGATCAGCGTCAGTGTGCAGCGTTTTTCTCGCCGCGGAACAAGCTGTGCGTCGAAATATTCGGCGCACGGAGCGTCCAAGCGAAAGAGGGAAGTCTTTTTGGTCCTGAGACTTCGGGGAACAGGAGGCAAGCTCTATCCAAGCCCTTGGAGAGCACTTTCACAGCCAGACAAGAGTTCAGCAAGGCAGCAGGCCAACAACAAGGCAGCAGTCCTTTGTAGAAAGCAGACAGGTGAGTCCTTTGAGCAGCCAGGCAGTTCTTCTTGGCAGGATGTAGTTTATGGTTCAGGTTTCTTCTCCAGCAAGTGTCTGATGAGGTAGGGCAGAGGCCCTGTTTTATACCCAAATGTGCCTTTGAAGGGGGGGGGACTTCAAAGAGTGGCTAAGAAGTGCACCAGGTCCCCTTTCAGTTCAATCCTGTCTGCCAGGGTCCCAGTAGGGTGTGTGGCAGTCCTTTGTGTGAGAGCAGGCCCTCCACCCTCCCAGCCCAGGAAGACCCATTCAAAATGCAGATGTATGCAAGTGAGGCTGAGTACCCTGTGTTTGGGGTGTGTCTGAGTGAATGCACAAGGAGCTGTCAACCAAGCCCAGCCAGATGTGGATTGTAAGGCACAGAAAGATTTAAGTGCAAAGAAATGCTCACTTTCTAAAAGTGGCATTTCTAGAATAGTAATATTAAATCCGACTTCACCAGTCAGCAGGGTTTTGTATTTCCATTCTGGCCATACTAAATATGACTTTCCTGCTCCTTTCAGATCAGCAGCTGCCACTTCAACAATGTATGAGGGCAGCCCCAATGTTAGCCTATGAAGGGAGCAGGCCTCACAGTAGTGTAAAAACGAATTTAGGAGTTTTACACTACCAGGACATATAATTACACAGGTACATGTCCTGCCTTTTACCTACACAGCACCCTGCTCTAGGGGTTACCTAGGGCACACATTAAGGGTGACTTATATGTAGAAAAAGGGGAGTTCTAGGCTTGGCAAGTACTTTTAAATGCCAAGTCGAGGTGGCAGTGAAACTGCACACACAGGCCTTGCAATGGCAAGCCCGGGACAAGGTTAAGGGGGCTACTTAAGTGGGTGGCACAACCAGTGCTGCAGGTCCACTAGTAGCATTTAATCTACCAGCCCTATGCACACAGGGTGCATCTTACTAGGGACTTATAAGTAAATTAATAGTCCAATCAGGTATGATTCAAGGTTACCATGTTTTAAGGGAGAGAGCATATGTACTTTAGCACTGGTTAGCAGTGGTAAAGTGCACAGAGTCTAAAAACCAACAAAACTGAGGTCAGAAAAAGAAAAGGAGGAAGGCAAAAAGTTTGGGGATGACCCTGTCAAAAAGCCAGGTCCAACATGACCCCCTCCCAGCCTAAAGCCAGGGTAGACTAATCAACACTCTGATGGACTTCCCTGCTTAAGGCGATAGAACATGGACAATGGCCCACTACTGCAGGGGCACTCGCCAGTTCTACGCCTTTCTGAACTCAGTGAGGCTTCTTTGTCTATACTCTCTGGGGCCACTGATCTGGCCCATGGGGAACCCTTCTCATCACCTGAGGACCCCATCTGTACAGCTCCTAACTTTAATTTGCTTACAGATGCATCCCAGTATGCAGACAGTATCACCATGGCCAACAAAGTGATGTGGCCCATTCCATTCCTTGGGTCTGACTTCTGTCCCCAACCCAGGGAAAACTCTGCCCACAAGGACAGAAACCAACAGATGCCACTGACAGCTGTCAGTGTTATGAGCCAGGCCCCTGACCATCCACTGCTAGGTGGAGACCCTGAGGGGGGCCGTTGGCTGAGCTTCTCCTCCAACTGGGGGGCTGGTAGGGAGCTCCCAAGGGATTCCTGTAGCATCCCAGAATGGGGGGTAGTAACCCCAGGGGTCTTGCACCTCTTCTCCACTCTCACCAGGTCAGGGGTGGGTCCTTGATACTGGTCCCTCAGCCCAGGGTCTGTACTCTGAGGCTGAACAGGGGACAGGGGTGAGTCCTTCCTCCCCGTGCCTCCCCATCGGGGCTTACATACCCTCCTCTGGGGAGTGGTACTGCCAGACATCTGAACTGCTAGGGCACCCTTGGGGGTTGGCCCTCTCAGCTCTCCTGACACTAAGGGAAACTCATTCCCCAGAATGCAGTCAATGGGCAGCTGGGGACTAACTATGACCCACCTCTGGGTCATCTCCACACCCCACTCTAGGGACACCCGGGCCATGGGGCGGAAGAAATCTTCCCCAATGGCTGGAGTCACTCTACACACCTGTCCGGTGTACTGCTCTAGTGACACTAGTCTCTCCACAATCATGGTAAGACTAGCCCCTGTGTCTCTCAGAGCAGTGACTGGGATCCCATTCACTCCCACCTGGTGGAAGTGACGGCTCCCACCCTCAGGGATCACCAGTTTACCCTCTGAGTCCACCTCCCAACTAAAGGAGATGAAGGCATGGTCTACGACCTGCCCCTGGGGACTACATTCCCCTAAGGCCACATGGGCCACCCCTGTAGAGGTCCCAATATTGGGTGAGTTCTTTGGACAGACAGAGTCCCCCTTCCTGTGTCCTATCTGGGAACACTCAAAGCAGCGGGGTTGGGAATGGGATGCTTTGGGCCACTGCCCACCAGAACCCCCACCCTGTTTCTCAGATGGGGTATGGGAACCCTTTCTTCCCCCCTTACTCTGGGACTCGTCTGGGTCATTTCTAACCTTCCCCTCACTTTGTTGGGGGGAACCGGAACTGCCCTTCTCGGGGTCACTCCCAGATACCTTTTTGGACACTCTGGTGCTTGCCCAGAGGTCCGCCTCCTCAGCAAGCTTCCTGGGATCAGTCAGCTTACTATCTACCAAGTGCTGGCGCAACTCTGTAAAAGTAGTATTAAGCATATGTTCTCTCAGAATCAAGTCATATAACCCTTTATAGTCATTTACTTTGTTGCCCGCACCCATCCATTCAGTGCCTTACTGGAAAAGTCAAAGAAATCTACCCATGTTTGTGTGTTTTGTTTGGTGCTGTCCCTGAACCTCTGACGGTATCCCTCAGGGGTCAGCCCAAACTTGGCAAGTAAAGTGGCTTTCTGAAGTGGGTATGTGTTTTGATCCGGTTGATCCAATGTGAGAAGTGTGTCCCTCCCCAATGGCGGCACATAACCCCACATAGCTACCCCCCATTGCCCTTCAGGAACCTCATGAGCCCTTAGTGCAACTTCATAAGCAGCTAACCATTTATCTATGTCATCTCCCACCACAAAACTGGGCACCACATTTTTGGGTATACGAACCTTCTTTTCTCCAGCAGGTCCTGTCAGTATGCTGCCACCATTATTGCTGGATTCAGACTGTCTTGCCTTGATCTCCAGCTCCTTGAGACTCAGTTCATGAGCCAACAATAGTTTCTTTTCAGCCAAAGCTCTTTCAGCTTCCACCTGTTTGGCTGCTCTTTCAGCTTCCGCTTGTTTGGCTGTTCTTTCAGCTTCAATCTGTTTGGCTGCTCTTTCAGCCTCAGCTTGTTTGGCTTCTCTTTCTGCCCTTCTCTCCTCCTGTTGAGCCTCAATTTTCAGTTTTGCCATTTGCAAACGGAACTCCCTTTCTTCTCTCCTTTCCTCTGCGGTCAGGCTTTGCACAGAGACACTGCTCCCTGGTCTGGAAGGGTGCACAATTGCAGTGGTAACACCATCCACAGATAGTGAAAATTCCTCTGAGGGGCCATTTTCTGGCTCCTCTTCCTCATCATCCTCTAAATGGACTTCTGCCCAGGTCCTCAGCGCCACTTGAAAGTCCTCCTTTCTGGAGGCCCCTTGGGTGGGTACCCTCAATGCGCTGCAGAATCCTCTTAGTTGTTTGACCGTATATGTATCCAACTGGACTAGGTCAAAGTCCCCTGTCTGAGACCCAGTCAGAGACATGTTGAGTGAGGATTTAGCTTTTGAAAATCGTCAGGAAAAAAAAACGGATTTGCAAAAAGAGATAAAAACCAAGTTGACCTTCAACTGTGGGTAGGTAGTGAAATACTTAGCTACTGTATATCACTGCACAAATACAAGTCCTATCCTCACCGCTGATCACCAATGTTAGAAATGGGGTTTTTGGTTGGCAGTCAGGTTGCCCTCTGTCCAAGCAAGAACCCTCACTCTAGTCAGGGTAAGTCACACACAATCCAAAATCAGCCTGTGCCCACCCTCTGGTAGCTTGGCACGAGCAGTCAGGCTTAACTTAGAAGGCAATGTGTAAAGTATTTGTGCAATAAATCATACAATACCACCATATAGCACCACAAAAATACACCACACAGTGTTTAGAAAAATATATAATATTTATCAGGATAATTGTAGGTCAAAAAGAATAAAGATGCAATGGGAAATTGTAGAGATATCACTGAAAAGTGATATAAAGTGTCTTAAGTCTTTAGAATATAAACAAAGTCTCTTTCAAGCACAAGAACCTGGTTTAGCGTGGAAAAATCTCCTCAGAGGGCCACAAAAGAAGAGGTGCGTGGAAAAAGGGTGTGTGCGTCGATTTCTCCTCAGCACACACGGACTTGCGTCGTTATTTTCCACGCGGGGAAGTCGTGCGTCGTTTTCCAGTGCGCGGACAGTCTCCTTTCGTGGATCGCGGGGATTACCAGATGTCCCGGGTCTGTGCGTGGATTTTCCTGCTTGTTTTCCGGCTGCGCGTCGTTCTGCGGGGCTGCGCGTCGAAATTACGATCTCACGGCAGGCGTCGCGTCGATTTCTCCTCTAGAGGTCGGGCGGCATTGTCCTTGCGAAGCCGTGCGTCGGATTTTCGGTTGTCCCAAGAGCGTCGCGTCGATTAGCGTCAGTGTGCAGCGTTTTTCTCGCCGCGGAACAAGCTGTGCGTCGAAAGTTTTGGCGCATGGAGCGTCCAAGCGAAAGAGGGAAGTCTTTTTGGTCCTGAGACTTCAGGGAACAGGAGGCAAGCTCTATCCAAGCCCTTGGAGAGCACTTTCACAGCCAGACAAGAGTTCAGCAATGCAGCAGGCCAACAACAAGGCAGCAGTCCTTTGTAGAAAGCAGACAGGTGAGTCCTTTGAGCAGCCAGGCAGTTCTTCTTGGCAGGATGTAGTTTCTGGTTCAGGTTTCTTCTCCAGCAAGTGTCTGATGAGGTAGGGCAGAGGCCCTGTTTTATACCCAAATGTGCCTTTGAAGGGGGGGAGACTTCAAAGAGTGGCTAAGAAGTGCACCAGGTCCCCTTTCAGTTCAATCCTGTCTGCCAGGGTCCCAGTAGGGGGTGTGGCAGTCCTTTGTGTGAGAGCAGGCCCTCCACCCTCCCAGCCCAGGAAGACCCATTCAAAATGCAGATGTATGCAAGTGAGGCTGAGTACCCTGTGTTTGGGGTGCGTCTGAGTGAATGCACAAGGAGCTGTCAACCAAGCCCAGCCAGACGTGGATTGTAAGGCACAGAAAGATTTAAGTGCAAAGAAATGCTCACTTTCTAAAAGTGGCATTTCTAGAATAGTAATATTAAATCCGACTTCACCAGTCAGCAGGATTTTGTATTACCATTCTGGCCATACTAAATATGACTTTCCTGCTCCTTTCAGATCAGCAGCTGCCACTTCAACAATGTATGAGGGCAGCCCCAATGTTAGCCTATGAAGGGAGCAGGCCTCACAGTAGTGTAAAAACGAATTTAGGAGTTTTACACTACCAGGACATATAATTACACAGGTACATGTCCTGCCTTTTACCTACACAGCACACTGCTCTAGGGGTTACCTAGGGCACACATTAAGGGTGACTTATATGTAGAAAAAGGGGAGTTCTAGGCTTGGCAAGTACTTTTAAATGCCAAGTCGAGGTGGCAGTGAAACTGCACACACAGGCCTTGCAATGGCAAGCCTGGGACAAGGTTAAGGGGGCTACTTAAGTGGGTGGCACAACCAGTGCTGCAGGTCCACTAGTAGCATTTAATCTACCAGCCCTATGCACACAGTGTGCACCTTACTAGGGACTTATAAGTAAATTAATACTCCAATCAGGTATGATTCAAGGTTACCATGTTTTAAGGGAGAGAGCATATGTACTTTAGCACTGGTTAGCAGTGGTAAAGTGCGCAGAGTCTAAAAACCAGCAAAACTGAGGTCAGAAAAAGAAAAGGAGGAAGGCAAAAAGTTTGGGGATGACCCTGTCAAAAAGCCAGGTCCAACAGTAACCATCACGGAATATGGTCCATATGGAAACAATGTTAATGTCCCCAATGTGCATCATTCGTTAAAAGAAGGAAAGATATGTGCAGTGCAAAATGTCAGCAAGCATACGAATACAGCTCCTCCAATTCTCAATTTGTCATTTTTTCCACTTTTAAAGGAAGATCTGGACTTTTCTTCTGCATGCTGGGTAAAATTATACTTTTTCTGCAATTCTTTCCTCACAAGATTCTTGCAGATG
Organism: Pleurodeles waltl; assembly: GCF_031143425.1. Classification (NCBI taxonomy): domain Eukaryota; kingdom Metazoa; phylum Chordata; class Amphibia; order Caudata; family Salamandridae; genus Pleurodeles; species Pleurodeles waltl. Next base: position 586,464,126 of record NC_090438.1, on the reverse strand, counting down.
AAAAATAATTTAACTTAAGGAATTTGTTTACTTGTTAAAGTACCCTCCGGCCACCCAATTCCATCTCAGTCGAGTACAGACATAAATGTAGTATGCCCTTAATGTTTTGGAAGCTTGCTCTGCCGCTCATTAGATCTCCTGTATCATGTGTCATTTCAGCAATGATTAATGACCCCCATTCTCATCCCCATAACCAAAACTAACATTATAGTCCTTACTCACATTCCTCTGTTACCTTTTATTAGAGTGATCCGTTATTAGTCCCTCTGGCCATTGTGTGCCCACTTGTGCAAAATGTGTTTTCAGTGTGCTTGAATCCACTTTTGAGTTTTTCCCTCCACCTTCACAATGGTACATTCATCTAATCCTTATGTTCAAAACTAACCTAGCTTCTCCTTCCTTGACACTGTTAAAAATTGGTTGCAAGTCGAACTACAGCTGCGAAGAAGCATATATCTATAGGAGAAAGCTCTAATGATTTACCTTTTAGAAGAGGAGCTGTACTGATCAGAATAGAGAAGACTATTCATTGACTTGAAGGACAAGACCAAGGCCCAGAGTTACTAAGCCTTTATGCAAGATTATGTTAAAAATTAAATGCAATACGTCTGGAAGCATAAAGTCTAACCAGCATTTAATGTGAGAAAGTAGTCAACATGGCAAAAAAGTCAAGGGCAATGGGCATTTCAACTGAGCATGGCTTTCACTAGAAAAAAGTTGAAGTTTAGAGATAAAATTCATGTAAAATCAACCTAGCATAGATATACCTTCTCGCCAATATAGGTAATGTAGAAACTTGTTACTCTCAGTGAAGATGTATCTATTGTGTAGTTGTTTGGATCTTCCTCTGAAGGAAACCCAGAACGGCCTTGAGGGGAAGAGATCATACAATCTCTTCACAAATTCCTACTTTCCTTACCAGATTTGAAAAGAGGAAACACTCTTGTAAAATGTGCAAAGTACAACACTGAGTACTATGGTTTCTGGACCTGGAAAAGCCATAAATGTTTTACAATCATTTCAGTGTCACAGGAAGCTTGAAGCAGGGCCGAACTGGAAACCCAAAACAGCCCTGTCAAATTTTGGCAGACCAGCCCCCATAGGGTGCATAGCAAGAAAGCCTGATCACTTCAATGAGGCTTGGTGCCCCCCAAAGACAATCTGGACAAAAAAAGGCAAAAACAGCGCATTCTACAACACATTTTTCATTATATATTTAACTGTATTTGTTTTTAAAGCATAGTAAATGATGACCTTACAAGTGCACCAGGATACAGCAATCCGTATTGTGGTCCTTCAATGATTCCATCACTCTCTAGCAGTGCCTCTGATCTTTCCATAGCCCTTCTCTCACATGTATTTCATTTGTTTTGTAGCGCCTCTCTTACCAGCATAGGGTGTTGAAGCACTTCACATCACACAAACATCCAGAGACAATGAATCAAACACATGTGCAAATCAGTGTATAGAAAATATTACATAAGACACACAGGGGACTATAAAGTGTAGGATTCACATTTTTTACGAATGCTTGGTCTGGGGAAGCATAAACTCAGGATTCCGAATGTAACACAGTGGGTCAGGTTGACTTTACTAGCAACAATTCATTTCTACCCAAAAAACATTTTGTAACAAAATTAGGCTAGTCAAAGTCTGGGAAAAAGCATAACTTTCTAACCTGTGCCATTCAGTTTGCATGCAACTCTTTGATGGCAGTTCATACACTCACTGTGCTAGTGTATGATTGTAACTTATGAACTGCACAGTAATAAAAGGAGCTCTGTGATAAAAGCAGTATCCCACTGAGATATGCACATAAAAGGCTATTCTGTGATCTGCATAGTACACATTCTTTGCTGCAGACATATTAACTCTCTGCGCTACATTAGATGAGTCACAACTGCCACTGAGCAAAACCTCAATCTCTCTCCAGCAGGTACATTAATGACCAGAGTTATCTTAGCACTTTTATTGTTGCCTGAAAACTAAAGGAGCCAGGAACACGATAATCCACATATATATCTTCTTTATTCTGTGATCAGATCTACACATCCAACCCTGGCAGATGTCAGGAGCAACTGAGTCCACCTCACAATCTACCTCAACATCCACCCAGTTGCTAAGTGTAGGAGGCTGGCCTGGCTTGTAGTGGGTACCAAGGGGTACTTACACTCTGTACCAGGTCCAGTTATCCCTTATTAGTGTAGAAGAGGTCTTTCTAGCAGCTTAGGCTGATAGAAGGTAGCTATAGCAGAGCAGCTTAGGCTGAACTAGGAGACATGCAAAGCTCCTACTATACCACTGGTGTCATATGCACAATATCATAAGAAAACACAATACACAGATATACTAAAAATAAAGGTACTTTATTTTTATGACAATATGCCAAAAGTATCTCAGTGAATACCCTCAGTATGAGGATGCCAAATATACACAAGATATATGTACACAATACCAAAAATATGCAGTAATAGCAAAAGGAAGTAATGCAAGCAATGTAGATTGCAATAGGAGCACATAGGTATAGGGGCAACACAAACCATATACTCCAAAAGTGGAATGCGAACCACGAATGGACCCCAAACCTATGTGAGCTTGTAGAGGGTCGCTGGGACTGTAAGAAAACAGTGAGGGTTAGAAAAATAGCCCACCCCAAGACCCTGTAAGGTAGGTGTAAAGTGCACCTACAACCCCCAGAGAGCACAGAAGTCGTGATAGGGGGAGTCTGCAAGGAAGACCAACACCAGCAATGCAACAACAGTGGATTTCCAGACCTGAGTACCTGTAAGACAAGGGGACCAAGTCCAAGAGTCGCGACAGTGTCGAGAGTGGGCAGATGCCCAGGAAATGCCAGCTGAGGGTGCTAGGAAGCTGCCACCGGATGGAAGAAGCTTTGTGTTCTGCAAGAACGAAGAGGACTAGGAACTTCCCCTTTGGAGGATGGATGTCCCACGTCGTGAAGAAGCTTGCAGAGGTGTTCTCATGCAGAAAGGCCGCAAACAAGCCTTGCTAGCTGCAAGGGTCGTGGTTAGGGTTTTTGGATGCTGCTGTGGCCCAGGAGGGACCAGGATGTCGCCACTTGGATGAGGAGACAGGGGGGAGCCCAGCAAGTCAGGGAGCCCTGCAGAAGTACCAGAACAGGCACTTAGAAGAGGAGTGAACCGGTGTCCACCCAAAGTCAGAAAAGGGAGTCCCACGACACCAGAGGACAACTCAGAAGGTTGTGCACTGCAGGTTAGAGTGTCGGGGACCCAGGCTTGGCTGTGCATGAAGGAAATCCTGGAAGAGTGCACAGGAGCCGGAGCAGCTGCAAATCACGCGGTACCCAGCAATGCAGTCTAGCATAGGGAGGCAAGGACTTACCTCCACCAAACTTGGACTGAAGAGTCACTGGACTGTGGGAGTCACTTGGACAGAGTTGCTGAGTTCCAGGGACCACGCTCGTCGTGCTGAGAGGGGACCCAGAGGACCGGTGATGCAGTCTTTTGTTGCCTGCGGTTGCAGGGGGAAGATTCCGTCGACCCACAGGAGATTTCTTCAGAGCTCCTGGTGCAAGAAGGAGGCAGGCTACCCCCAGAGCATGCACCACCAGGAAACAGGTGAGAAAGCCGGCAGGATGAAGCGATACAAGGTTGCACTAGTCGTCTTTGCTACTTTGTTGCGGTTTTGCAGGTGTCCTGAGCAGTCAGCGGTCGATCCTTTGGCAGAAGGTGAAGAGGGAGATGCAGAGGAACTCTGGTGAGCTCTTGCATTCGGTATCTGAAGAATTCCCCAAAGCAGAGACCCTAAATAGCCAGAAAAAGAGGTTTGGCTACCTAGGAAGGAGGATAGGCTAGTAACACAGGTAAGAGCCTATCAGAAGGAGTCTCTGACGTCACCTGCTAGCCCTGGCCACTCAGAGCAATCCAGTGTGCCAGCACACCTCTGAATCCAAGATGTCAGAGGTCTGGGGCACGCTGGAGGAGCTCTGGGCACCCTCTCTCTGAGGAAGTCCTTTGTTCTGCCTTCCTGGGCCAGGCCTGGCTGGACCCCAGGAGGGCAGAAACCTGTCTGAGGGGTTGTCAGCAGCAGCAGCTGCAGTGAAACCCCGGGAAAGGCAGTGTGGCAGTACCCGGGTCTGTGCTACAGACTCGGGCATTGGGGTGACAATTCCATGATCTTAGACATGTTACATGGCCATGTTCGGAGTTACCATTGTGACGCTATACATAGGTAGTGACCTATGTATAGTGCACTCGTGAAATGGGGTCCCCGCACTCACAAAGTCCGGGGAATTTGCCCTGAACGATGTGGGGGCACCTTGGCTAGTGCCAGGGTGCCCACACACTAAGTAACGTTGCACCCAACCTTCACCAGGTGAAGGTTAGACATATAGGTGACTTATAAGTTACTTAAGTGCAGTGGTAAATGGCTGTGAAATAACGTGCACGTTATTTCACTCAGGCTGCAGTGGCAGGCCTGTGTAAGAATTGTCAGAGCTCCCTATGGGTGGCAAAAGAAATGCTGCAGCCCATAGGGATCTCCTGGAACCCCAATACCCTGGGTACCACAGTACCATATACTAGGGAATTATAAGGGTGTTCCAGTATGCCAATGTGAATTGGTGAAATTGGTCACTAGCCTGTTAGTGACAATTTGGAAAGCAGAAGGGAGCATAACCACTGAGGTTCTGGTTAGCAGAGCCTCAGTGAGACAGTTAGTCATCACACAGGGAACACATACAGAGCACACTTATGAGCACTGGAGCCCTGGCTGGCAGGGTACCAGTGACACATACACTAAAACAACATATATACAGTGAAATATGGGGGTAACATGCCAGGCAAGATGGTACTTTCCTACACTAAGCACTTATTAGAACCACTAGCACTAGCCAATTCCCAACTATAATCCAACAAAAACTATTGGACATACAAGGAACTCAGAAGTGCTTTTAAAACTGTTGTAGTGCTTCAAAACCGGCCCCCAAGTGACAAAAGCAGCCCCACACCCTTCCAGCCCCCTGGGGAAATGCACAATGCCTGGTTCAGCCAGTCAGACCTTGGCTTCCAGCAAAAAGTAGGCAACATGCTATTTGATTAAGAACAAATACATTCATAACTACCTATGTAGTTGTCACCATGGCCCTTCATAGGAATATTTGAACATAATACAAAAAGATTGTAAATTATTTCACAACTTTCATGAGGCAAAGCAATGGAAAGGGGTCCATGTTATTACAATCCAGTGTAAAAGTTTTTTTAGATAGAAATGTGAAATTCTGACTGAGCAAAGAACACTTTTCAGTGATTTGCATAAAGGGAGTGTAGCATATGAACGCTGTGAGAAAATGCCTCTTTTGAGTGATCGTCCACATTTTTTGCTATATTTTCTTGATGATTTTTAGACTTTGCACTCTGGGGCACTGCTGTCTAGTGCCTAGTATATAGACTCTGACCCTCTACAACATGTAGAAATTGGCTAATCCCTGATTTGCATATTTAACTAGGAGGCCATAGCTTGTAATGTAGAAACTGCACTCAAGGCATGGAAAGGTAAATGACACCTGTCGACTGAAGCACTTATTATGCCACTCACTAGTGTGACGAGAAAAAAAACATTGCTTCAGGCCTGCAGTTGTAGCCTGAGTGCTGCAATTTAAGTATGCAGTGCAACCTTTTAAAATAACCCTTTTTGACAGGTAAAATGGCATGGGCAGAGATGGCTCAATAGAATATGCACAGTGGAGCTGCGTCCCACATCCCAGTGTAAATCAAGCATGGTAGATCTCTCTTAAAAAGACATGCAAATGTTGTGTGTCTTTCAAAGGTAGCAAACAGGATGCTAGGACAATTCTTGTGCATTGCCATTCTGATTCCTGAAAGAACCTACTTTTGCCCTACCAGATGTCTGTCTCTGGTAACAGCACCTGCTTCATACTGTATTTTTGTGTTAGATGTGGGAGGAATCTATGATTACCATAGTACACTCCCCACCACACACATACCCAGTCCTCAGAGTCCAAGTTTACTGTGGCGTAGACTTTTGCCATCCTGAAAATGCCCTGACACATTACATTTTTGGCCTGTTTCCAGTAAAGAAAACAGAAACTACTGTTAAAGTAGGAAGGTCAAGGCCTGGGAACCTTTACTCCATTGGTTACAGTGGAACAAGGAGTGCCTTAGAATGTCCCCCGCCCAAAGACTGGTGACCCCTACAAAGCTGGATCCTCATTCATCCTTCCTAAGAACACTGCTAGACTTGGGAAAGGATACCAGGGGGATGGAACCTGCTGCTCTTGGCATCTGTGAATTTCAAGAAGGACCTGAAAAGGTTGAACCCCCTGCCCCTGAGTTGAAATCCAAGTACAGAAAGATCTCCAAGGATCACAGGGCTGATCCACTGGGAAACTCGAGGAAAAAAAAACTGAATGTTGAGGGGACATTCATGTGAACAAATCCCAGCTGACAAGGAGCAACTGGACCTATACTTGACTTTGCTGCTGCCATTTACCTGACAACATGAGAGTTTTTAATTGCTCCCTCTGAGGTCCTGGGGGCCCCAGAAGTGTACTCCTGTGGTTGTTTGGTCACCAAAAGAAGTCTGAAAACGTTTTCAAAAGTTTTGCTCCAGAGTTTTAAGGGGACCGACCACAAAAATATGTTGCAGTTACACGGCATTAGACTGCATTACAGATTTGTCTCACGTGGAAAGGTTTTTCTCCAGAAAAATGACAAAATCCCTTTTCAGATTGGGACTTAGAAACTCTTTGAACTTCTCTACTTTTAGGCCCTAACAAGGTCAATTTACTTGGTGTGTCCAACGTAGACTCCATGGCTATCAGTCTCAAAACTTGCCTAGGTACCGGTCTTCTGCAACCATTGACTACCATTAGCGCATTGTGTCTTTTGGGACTGTTTTCACTTTCATCTTTAAATCTTTAAAAAAATCATACCTTAGTTTCTTCTTATCTAATTTTTGCTATTTTTGTGTTATTGTTTATTACATTTACTCTATCATTTCTACATTTGTGTGGTATTTTTAACTTTTAAATTCTTTACACATTTTCTCTAAGTTAAGCCTGTCTGCTCTTTGACACAGCTTCCGGGGGTTGAGTTCAGGCATAATTCAATGAAACATTTGACTGGACCTAGCAAGATAGTGACTTTTTTTACTTTTGGTGGGCACAGCCTGACTAATAAACTGGTTTGCCACAAACACCCAGAGCTTTTCGTGCAAAGCCTAAGATAGACGGACTGGATTTTGCATCAAACCTAACATCTACTTGAAACAGGCACATATGAAGGAAAACTTGTTAATTTCTTTAAAAACAGAAAGAGACACAGTACAGGCACCAATCCAATTTGTGGGAAACCTCTGAGTATGGCTATATGTAGGAAGTTGTTCTGGAGGGGTATGTTTCCAGTACCAATCATGTACTATGAAGAGCACACTCACATCAGCAACATGGTGGGTTGCTGTGTGTATCTCTCAGTGTAGCCTGTTTGTGCTCCAGCACAATAGATATCACCAACAGCAGGCAATTTTTTTTAGATATGGCACTGAACTGTAATTTAAATATTGAGCAAAGCAGCACAGCAAATTTGGATGCTGCGCCGTGTTGGGTGAAAACTGAGAAAATCTGGATCAAAGACACAAGTAACTGAGATTTGCAGGTATGATAACTGTATGTTGCTGGTACGTCATAAGAACCCATAGACCATCTAACCTGGTCTGAACCATAGGGATCCTGAAGCATCTACACATGAGAGGATAGAGGAAATTATTGAGCTAGAGAAGGAGTGGTCCTGCTCTTGAGCCTTGCCCCTTGGACATCCACTGTACTGGCATTAGGCAAGCATTTGAGTCTGGGACCAGAGTTAGAGTATCGCCTGAAAAAGGCTACCTGAGCAACACTGCTTGACTTTGAGAAAATCTGTATCACCCTTCCCATGTCAAGTGGACCTTTAGGAGTTTAATTGTCTGAGATTAGTTAAGTTGAATTCCCAGCCATTGGATCCATCATTTCAAGGCTAAGGGCTCTCGAGATACCATCTGTGTAAAGTCAGTTTACACCTTACTCCTAAGCCAGGATGAACATTCCCCTACTAAAGAGTTAACACAACCAGTGTTCTTTCCACCTAGAAATCCCAACCAAAAGTTAATCGAGAATGCAGACCCCTGAACTTTTTGAAGTCCAACAGGTTCAAAAAGCAAGTAATCTGTCCTCCTGTTTGAATTAGCACTTTGAACATTGAATAGGACAATTTAACTCAGGATTGATCTTCCAAATTGTGTCAAGAAACCTGCATTGCCTGGACAAGTGCATGTAGAGCCATATGCTAATCAGCACCACTTTTATTTTTTGGTATGACACCTAGTCCATTTTTGAGTGGTAAGTTTTTGACATAATTGGCTGAAGCATTGACTTATACTCACTAAGCTACCCTCTTTGAACCTGTATCCACAGAGGGAACCAGTGTGAAAAACATATATATCATATAATCTATGGGCAATGTTTAATAATTCATTGTCTCTGACTAGGTCTTGGTTTTACGAAAAGACAGTAAACCAAACTGCAAAGTCCCTCTGTGATCCTGATCACTATACAACATGTAATCTTTTCACCGCAAAGGTTTAAGTGCTCATTTTGCACTTGTAGTTTCCCCGCCTTATTTAGAGATGGGGGAACTTCTAGATTTCTAATGGTGGAGTCTCAGCTGGCTCTGTCTTTAGAAATCTTTGACTGGTAGCTCATCCACCACATGGCTGCTGGTCAATGAGTGGTGAAAAATACTCTCTATTTATGGCAAAATGCTAAAAGGTTACTGTTCCTCCATCTGCCATCTTCATCATGACTTGTTACTTTACTTTGTGATCATATTTGCATATACATATCCTCTACTTTCTGCTTTCTCAACTAGACATTGAGGATTCAGACCCATACTGATGATATTGTGCACACAAACAATATTCAGGGCCGTTGAAATGAGTTATGATTGCTTAATTGAGGTGATAAAGTGGGTGTTTCAATCTGAAGCCTATTGAAAAGAAATTATGTTTTCTCCCAATCATCTAGGAATACATTGACCTGTAAGCATTCATATCCTGAATTTTGTCTCTAAACAAGATAAATCTGGCAACTGAAATGGATGAAGATCTTATTTTGGCTACGTACATCAATGAAGTTACCTGGAGCACCTATTTACATCTTCATTTAATCAGCAACTTGGTAGCTTGTGCTCCCACTTCTCTTTTATTCCTTTCATGGCTTGACCCTGTGACCTGGAAAGTGCAGGTTTTATATCATAAAAGGATGAACAGACCTCAGAATGCTTGTTACACGGGGATCATTTCAGTTTGTTCTGCTCCCTCCTGGGTGTTCTGTCAGTGTTTACTCCTGCAACATGAGAGGGACAGGCTGTACATCACAATGGCTGTGCAGACTGCAGGAGGCATGGCTGTAGTACAAGCAAAGCATAGGTCAGACTAGGACAAAATCAGGCCTGATATCACTTACATTGTAGTAGGTACTCTACATTGACTCTGCAAGATCACTGGGGCTCAAATCAAGCTTGAAGATAAACAGAAGTTCCATTGAACCACTTAGGGCCTCATTACGAGTTTGGTGGTTTGACCACCAGACTGCCATGTTGGCAGTCCTAAAAAGACCGCCAGGTTGGCGGTTTTTTAGACTTCCTGATTACGAGTTATAGGCAGGACAACCAACCACCAAGCAAAAAAGGCCAGCGGCGCGGAGGCCTGTAAATAGGCGGTCTGACATCCAGCGCCAACATCACTGAGACCAACCACTGACCTTATTACAAACACACAGTCTCTGTGGTGGACCCTCATGGTGGTCAGCCAATGGCGGTCCGAACCACGGCAGTCTGCGGTCACCAAAGTAATGCACAATAGCACATTGGGTGAATTTGAAAACAACACACCTGACACACATTGCCACACTTGACACACCTGTAAAGGGCACTATAAAACACACCCCTTCACACACCCTGGACACACTTTTGTCCATTCACACCCTATTGCACTTTCCCTGTCTAGTAAGTCACTGTCACCCATTTTTTTTGTTCCACCATGTCACTTTCCAAAAATCCCTGTTTTTTCAGAAGATGAGTAAGAATCATGGTGGATGAAATCATAAGGGTATAGTCACAGTTGCTTGCAGCACAAGTCCAGCACACTCCGTTCAGTAGGAAAATGGAAATGTGGGACAGGATAATGGACAGAGTGAATGATGTGGGCACCACCCTGCACACAGAGGAGGACATTAGAAAGAGATGGAATGATCTCAGGGGCAAGGTCCATTCCCTGGTCTCCAGGCACCATCTAGCTGCAGGCCAAGAAGACTGGTGGCAGCCCTCCCAGTGCCCCATTACATCTCTTTACCTGGGAGAAGGTCTTGGCAATCCAGCATCCTGAGGGTTTGCAAGGAATTCCTGGGGGAGTGAAGTCTGGTAAGTTACAACACTAAAAATGTCACCAAATTGCTATGTCATGCATGCTCATAGCTCAACCTTCCCTAACATTTGTCAAGTGTGTCTAGTACCGGTATTGGCGTGATTACAACTCCCAGGAAGCACTATTCCTGTGACTACAAACACTAGCACAATGGCCCCATGCTACAATACATCTGTTAGTGAAATCCCAATTGCAGTGTACTCACCCAGGGGGAGAACATTGGTCAAGTGTGTGTAGAAGAGGGAGTGACCTGACTGAAACTCACAGAAGGCACTGTCTCAGCAACTATAAACACCAGAACAGTGTTTACTTGTCTAAAGATCTCTGTTTGGCAACACACAATTTATGTTTACTCAGCTGGGAGGATACTATTTCTCAAATGTGGGAAGCAGAGGGAGTTACATGGCTACTAAGGCAAGGAAAGCCCTGTGTCTGTAAAACCAACCACCAGCCTAGTGTCCAAATACCATTGTTTGGTAACCCTACATTGAAGTGTACTCACCTGGGAGGATTCCATTTGTATAGTGTGTGTACTAGAGGGAGTGGCATGACTGCAATTTTAAGCAGGGCCTGTATCTGTAACCCCAAACACAAGCCCAGTGTTCTCTTGTTCAAGGACACCTGTGTCTTAACTCTCAATTGAAGTGCACTCATGCTGGAGGATAATGATTGTACAGTGTGTGTATTACAGATAGTTACATGACTGCAACTCACAGGAGGCTCTGCTACTGTCACTCCAGTGTCCAGTGTCCTGTATCTGAAACTACAAACACCAGTCCAGTGTCCTCTTCTCCAAAGACTCCTGTTTGGTAACTCGCATATGAAGTATACTCACCTGGGGGGGAGGGGTAACATTTGTATAGAGTGTGTGTTGTACAGAGAGAGAGTGACCTGACTGAAACTTCCAGACTGCCCTGTATCTGTAACTCCAAACACCAGCTCAATGTTCTCTTGTCTTAAGACCCCTTTGTCTTAACTCTCAATAGAAATGTACTCACCTGGGAGGATAATATTTTTATAGTCTGTGTAGCACAGGGAGTTAAATAACGGCAACTCACAGGAGGCTCTGTTACTGTCATTCCAACCACCAGTCCAATGTCCTCTTCTCCAAAGACTCCTGTTTGGTAACTCACACATGAAGTATACTCACCTGAAGGGTATAATATTTGTATAGTGTGTGCACTATATAGAGTGACCTGACTGAAACCCCCAGCAGGCCCTATATCTGTAACTCCAAACACCAGCACAGTGGTCACTTGCCCATATACCCCTGTGTATCAACTCCCAAATGAAGTATACTCACCTGGGGGTATGAAATTGGAAAAGTGTGTGAACTAGGTGGAATAACCTGACTGCAACTCACAGGAGGCACTGATTTAGCAACTCGAAACACCAAAGCAGTGTTCATTCGTTGAAATACCCGTTTGGCAACTCTCAATGTAAGTTAACTCAGCTGGGAGGATACCATTTGTATAGTGTGTGTGCTAGAGAAAGTGACATGAATGCTAAGGTCAGGACGGTCTGTCACTGTTACTTCCCTCACCAGCCCAGTGTCCTCTTCTCCAAATACTCCTGTTCCGTAACTCTCAAGTGAATTGTACTCACCAGAGGGGCTATTATTTGTATAGTGTGTGTAGTAGAGAGATTGACCTAACTAAAACTCCCAGCAGGCCCCTTTTGCATTACTCCAAACACCAGCCCAGTATTCTCCAGTTGAAAGGCCCCTGTGCCTTAATTCTCAATTGAAGTGTACTAACCTGCGAGGATAACATTTGTATAGTGTGTGTAGTACAGAGAGTTACATGACTGCAGCCCCCAGGAAAATCTGTTGCTGCCACTCCAACCACCAGTTCAGTGTTCACTTCTCTAAATATGCTTTTTTGGAAAATCACAAATGAAGTGTACTAACCTGGGGGGGATGACATTTATCAAGTGTATGAAGTAGCGGGACTGACATGACTGCTAAGGCCAGGAGGTTCTGTTTCTCTAACTCCAAACAGAAGCTTAGTGTTCACATGCCCCAATACCCCTGTGTCTTAACTCTCAATTGAAGTTTACTCACCTAGGAAGATAACATTTGTATGGTGGTGGGACGTGCAGGGAGAGACTGGAATGCATGCCTAATAGGCCCTGTGTCTCCAACTCCAATCATAAAACCAGTGTTCATTTGCCCAAATCCATCTATTTGTAAACTCTCAATTGAAGTGTACTCACCTTGGGGGATAACATTTGTCAAGTGTGTGTAGTATGGAAGGTGACATGACTGCAACTCCCAGGAGGCACTGTTTCAGTAACTCCAAACACCAGACCAGTGGTCACTTGTCCAATTATCCTTGCTTGCTAACTCTCAATTGAAGTTGATTCACTTGGGAGTGACCAAGATACAGATCATGCTCAACTCTGAGATGTGTCTGGCTACCCAGCTCCATCTCGACCTGCCAACCCAAATGAAACTATTGAGGACAGAAAAGACAGCTTCCCCAGTGTGCAAAATAATGATCCCAAAGGCCTCAAGATGCGTAACCGGAATGGTATTGGCAGCAGATACATTTACACTGCACTGACCACATGATGACTCCAGTCACATATACACCAAACTCCTAGGTCTGCCTGCATCCCAATCAACTAGGCCTCAAAATGGCTAAAAACATATCTTGCCTAGCCACTGTTTTTCCTGCACTGGTAGCAATAATGCATTCTCAGGTAATTCACCTTAAGGGCTAAAGATCTGCACATTTCAGCAGCTTCTTGACTTAAATGGAATTGGCATGCTTCACCAATGTCAGGTCAATACAACAAATAAACAAGTACTTGCCACAATAGGATTAACTGCAAATTAACTTTGTACAAGGTCGTCACTTATTGTAACACTAAATAGTTGGAGGTAGATGTCACAATACAGCCAGTAACACTGTATCTTTTACATCAACAGGTCGAGCTGCCACTGGGCACACAGAGGCAACAGAAGAGACTGACACTAGTCCCCTGGATGAAGCCCTCAGTGAAGAAGACACTCCTGGATGTCTGGACGTGGAGGACGGTTCTGGCCCAGACATCAACAATGAATCTCACTGTGGCCACATCAACATCTCCCAGCCCGGTTGCCTCAACATCACAAGCAGCCATTTCCCCTCCCCAACCTGTGTACCAAACACAGAGTCGACCATCCTGTGCACCCCAGTTCTTGATCCTGAGGGTAGGGTGTGTGGGAGGGATGCTGTGGGCCAGCAGGGTGGGGCCACTAGGCTGCTCTTGGCCAGGAAATTATCAGCCACATCTTGGGGGTCTATCAGGAATCCCTAGGTGTGATGGGCCCGGTCTTGACCGAACTCTGGGAAATCCAGCAGCTACAGAGGGACATGCATAGGTACATGCAAGAACAGATGGAGGTCCACAATAATAACATGGCCTCCCTAACAGGGGTGAGGAGGGACACATGACCCAGATCAGGGCTTTCCAAAACCAATCTTTTCCTTCCTTTGGCTCATCAACAGCAGGCACATCTACGTTGGTGCCAGTCACTGGAAGGGATGCCCTGCCAGTGGAAGAGCCCACCCCAGACACCCCTGTCTCTGTAGTAGCAGTCCCCCCACGCAAGCGGGGACATCCAGCAATTCAGGAGGTACAGATAGCATGTCACCCACCACTGCCAGCAAGTGGCTTCTTCCTAAATAACTGCTTTATGTGTGACATATTCATTCTGTTGACTGATCCTCAACCACCTACCAATTCCAATGGGAAGAGTACTCTTGACTTTGCACTCTCACTGGTGTGGCATCTATTCCAATGATTTCATTCGCCAATACTGACACTTTCACTTTATTTGTTTCTTCTATTCTGTCCAAAACTTATTTTCTGCATCAGCATTGTAATAAATCCACCCATCACAAACTCATTGTCTTCTTGCTTAATTTTAACACTCTGCTATGTAGAGATGTAAGACCATGTGAACCATATGATGAAGACAGAACTTACTTGTGCAAGGAGGGATATGTTACAGGTACTCAGTGTCCTGCTCAGGATTACAGCCATTACACACAAACACATACCTACAAGTTTCTGGTCACACCAAACATATTATTCCAGTGTACAGCACATAGGCTGTCCATATGTCTGGACTTTATGAAACAAGAATGTGTGACTCATACAAAGTCAAAGTATATATTCCAAGGTACAGCCCCTCAGACTATGGAAGCAAGGGATTTGTCACACATTGTCCTGTAGAATAGGCAACCATTAGAATGGATGATGTCACCAGCATGAGCCTTATCACATACTACACCAAAGTAATCCAAAATCACATACTCCAAGATACAGAAAGATGGCAGTACAACAGTCCCTGATCACAGGCCCATCATGGTCCAATGACCCTGCATCTGGTGGTATGACACATACATATGTCAGTGTACTTGTTCATGCATTGTGGCCTGCAATAATGAAACACATCTATAGCTACATACAGGTCATACAAGAAGAGTGTTTAGCCAATGAAAAGGATGAATGACTTGGTCACAATCTATGACTACATTTTTCATGCCCACATGATGACACACATGATGCAATCGGCCCACCACAGCATACTAAACAAGTCCAATGTGCACTTCTGACCTTCCACCCAAACACATTGTGCAAGCTGCCTTGGTACAGGTCTCATACACCCCAAATCTGTGACCTACATTATCTCGAACAATCCATGTCCAATTTGTATGTCAGAACAGCATCAGATACCTGCCAAAGTCACAACTCCGAAATGTCCACATAAGTATGTCATGGTGAAGGTATCTGTACAAATACAAAACAAGGAGCATAGGCTTGAAAACATACCTATCACACAAGTCACATAGCAAGCAAATGGAAATGTAATTACATTGCAAGGAAACTGATACAAACAAAGCAATACCATCAGGGCGGGGATATGCCAAAGGCTAACTCTTCAAGCAGCTTTTGGATAAATATTGCAGAGTATCAGCTCCCTAGTTGTTGCTCAAACACTCAACTCCACACATTCTCACAACTACAGTTCATTGTACAGTTACAGTCATTTCATCACATGGCATAGTTACACTCATAAGAAGTTCCTGTTGATGAGATCTTCCTGCAAGTCAGCTGCTTCCTCTTCACCACTGTCATCCTCACTTGGCTTTTCAAGATTCTCATCCGGTGGCACTCCAGGCTCCCCCACCTCTGGGATGTACAGCATAATGCTCCACAGGGCGATGTTGTGAAGCATGCTGCATGACACAGTGATCTGGCACACTTTTCCGGGTGAGTAGAGGACGACTCCACCAGTCCTGTCCAGACACCTAAATCTGGCCTTCAGGATCCCAAAAGCCCGCTCCACTAACAGCTGTGATCTTCCATGTGCCTCACTGAAGCGGACTTCCCCTGGTGTAGTTGGATTCCTTAGTAGCGTCAACAACCAAAGATGTTTTGCACACGCGGAGTCTCCTTTAAAGGAATGGGACATATGTGCAACAATGAGTCACTCACGTCATAATTGACATTGCACACATACAATCAGGACAGGAGTGACTTACCAACCAGCCAGGGCCTCTCTGGGTACAGTTGTGTCATCAGCTGGGGTATGTTGCTGTTCTGCATTATGAAGGAATCATGAACTGAACCCGGATAATAACGGGCACACACATGTGAAATGTAGAAATCCGCCAAACAGACAACTTGCACGTTGATGAAATGGAAGTTCTTTCTACTGCGATAAACTTGTTCATTGGCCTGCGGTGGGACCAAGCCAACACGTGTGTAATCAATGGCCCCCGCCACATGCGGGATGCACGCAAAACCATAAAAGTCAGTCTTCACATGGGCTAAATCCTCACGTCAGGGAAACCGGATATAGCTGTCAAGGTGTTTCAACATTGCTGACAGGATATCCTTCAACACCAGACTGAACATAGGTTGGGACATACTAGATAGGGCCACTGTATGTTGGAAGGACCCTGTGGCTATGAAGTTCAATACCTGCATGGCCTGTACAATGGGTGGTATGCTGGTTGGATCACTAATAGCTGGTGTCAGATCTGGCTCCAACTGATTACAAAGGCCACTTTTGTTTGCCTATCCAGGCAGTAAAACATTATTATGGGGGTCATCTCAAGCAGATCGCCCGCCGGCCCAGCGGGAAAGCCCCAGCAAAGATCAAGCCGGCTCCGAATGGAGCCGGCGGATTTGCTGGGGTGCGACGGGTGCAGTGGCACCCGTCGCGATTTTCAGTGTCTGCTTTGCAGACACTGAAAATCTTAATGGGGCCCTGTTAGGGGGCCCCTGCAGTGCCGCCCCACGACACCCGTTCCCGCCAGCCTCTTCCTCGCGGTGTAAGCCGCCAGGAACAGGCTGGCGGGAAGGGGGTCGGAATCCCCATGGCGGCGCTGCATGCAGCGCCGCCATGGAGGATTCCCTGGGGCAGGGGAAAACTGGCGGGAAACCGCCGGTTCCCCTTTTCTGACCGCGGCTTTACCGCCGCGGTCAGAATTGCCCCGGAAGCACCGCCAGCCTGTTGGCGGTGCTTCCTCTGCCCTCTGCCCTGGCGGTTACAAACCGCCAGGGTCAGAATGAGGGCCTATGTGTCTTCACTCCATAGTCTGAAGGTCTGGCAGTGGGTGGTAAACAGGAGGTTGTCCCATCCTCCCTCCCCTGGGTACCTATGTATGACAAGAACTGATTTCTAACATTAGTCAGTGTGTCCACAGCAACATACATGATGCATGTCAATGCTATCATGTGACAAACCATTTCTGACTGGAAAGGCATGGCACCCAGTACACATCACAGCTGTAAATAACATAAGGGTCACATGTGACCCCCATGGTTTTCAAAACATGTGTCCACAACATGGATTTGGACCAAAATCAAATATGTGCAATACAATTGCCCCTCGAACTGTGAAAATAACTGTTGGCAGTGGTGGACTGAGCCCCACTGTTAGATGCCACCTGTGCCCTGCAACATACTACAATGGTGGTTGAGTAGTTGGACCTACCTGACAAGACAGAATAAGGATGTCTGTGAGGTCCAAAAACATTTTTGTCGGTGTGATACAGTTTATAAAGCCCAATACAACATTTCAGGCCACCAAAATGGAAGATGTCTGACCTACTCCTCTGGACATTAGGAACAGCCCGCGACCACAGGCAGAAGCCATCATGGCGGTAGGCAATTGCAATCGCGTTGGACACACTAACATTGTTGCCAGTGGCAGTCGCGGCCAATGATTGTGTCCTCCACTACCACAGCTGCTGTGTGCCTCCTCTAGGGAGCAATCATGCCATGACCAGCAGTTGATAGGACTCCTGCCTTCTCTCCAGAGGAGCTGGAGAGGCTTGTGACTGAGGTCTTACCCCTGTATGGCCATCTCTATGGCTAACCAGAGGAGCTGGAAAGTACCTCATGTGCACAAGTTTCTCTGTACATCACCATCCTTTCCCTGCTCAAAGGCTAGAATGTACCCTGGTGCGCCAGTTAGACTCCATGTGTGCCTGTTGTTGCAGTCTGTGTGGCATCAATGGGATGGACAATGTGCAGGTATCGGTGGCCAGTGTCATATGTTAAGTACAGTCTCATTGTGTTGTGTGAGGTTAGATCATCCTTGTGTTGGATGCATATAACTAGGGAGAAATTACTGCCATCCACTGACAACTCTTTCCTCATGATTGTTGTAAATGTCAGACATGTATGTGCATGACAGCATGAGCTGTGTCTGTATGTTGTATAAATCACTTCAGAATAATGTGAGCAATGTGTATAGTGCCACAGACCTTTCAAACCACATCGGGCCTTGCTACACTGTTGTGTGGAAGGCATATCATGACTCACTCTGCCCTTCTGGTTGCCACACACACCACATGCCAAATTTCTGTTGGTCACATGATGTACTGTCATGTGTGGCAGTGATGGGAATGGAGTGTCATGTAGGTTATGTCTGCTCAGCCTCCAGAGAACAGGGTCTGTCAAATGCATCTTCGAGTATGGGACCTAGTCTAGACTGTGGGAGAGTCAATGTGGTTATACAACTTTGGCACTGTGCCCACTCCTTGTACCTCAGCAGACCCTGGCATGTGGCCAATATGATGGTCTGGTGGCAAGACCTGCCCCGAAAGCATCATACCTTTGACTAGATTAGGAATGGGTACATAGGTAAATCATTAATCTAGTCCATATGTTCTTTTTGCATCATTGTCAATGTGTGTCTTAGACTCATGCCAGGTCCCTTGCTCACACAGCTCTGTAGTCACCTTCACACAGGTCATATTTGACGTATATAGGCGTTTTGCATAATTGACAGTCCCAAAGTTCATACAGTGTGTTGATTCCTGTGAAGCCATGATATGTGGCTCAGCAGCTTAGTGACATAGCATATACTGTACGATGCAGGCCTTTGTTAGTTGGATGCCATCTCTGTAGGATAGACTCATATGTCCAAAGGAGTCTTATATGGTAGAGGTACATACCACTTAACCCACCCCCTGAAATGGCATGAGTCTCCATTTATTATTCTACACGTCAATGGTGTCTTGACCCTAGGCCCCCGTGGCCAGATGCAACCCCACTCAACTGTGCCCTGTCTCCTTCACTTCCTGGGGCTGATGCTGCAAAGAGAAATAGCGTATTCACATGTCCATGATTACACTTGAACAAGAGCTCTGATTATCAACCATTACCATGATGTCAAATAGGCCCCAGCAACAAACTCCACGTAAGTGGCCCATGCATGTGCCATACTGTTCGCATGCATGCCAACCTGAACTGTTAACAGTTGCCCACAGAAAAATCTGAATCACAGACAACTACAATTGCATGGTTGAAGTTGTGCAACAACCACAGTAACGATTGAACAAGTAGGAGACCTCATCACCCTCAATGCTTTGCACCATGGAGCAGATCTCAGTTACCTATTGCTACACAATAGTAGGTCAATGCCAAGTCCATTCCCACAGATCCCACACAAGGTCATGCACTCATCTATTTATCACATAAATAATGACCCTACAATAAGAAATGATGCTCCAAAATACTGCCATGTTGCTGACAACAGGACAATAGCCTGAAGAAGGGGTCATGGAAATACTCATATCACAGTGGAAGCAGTCCCACAATGCACACCTAGGTTTGTGAGCGGGCGCGTGAGTCACTGAGTGGGCCTGTGAGTGGGTGCATGAGTGTCTGAGTGACTGTGTCTGTGAGTGGGTGTGTGAGTGTCCATGTGGCTGTATCAGTAGTTGAGTGAGTGACTCTGCCAGAAAGGAACCTCTCCTGCCCTTTTATCCAGCAAGAGTCCACAGCTTTGCATAAAATATCTACCCAAGTAGAGTTCTCTCTGCCTCCTTGGGTGGGTGTCTACTATATATTCTACACTACATCTGCATAACGGAGCACAAGGAGATGCCACTATTGACCTTGTGTGCGTTTGGCAATGCGATTGTTCCTCGTGCATCTTTCTAGAGAATTCTGTGATAGCATGAATCCTCCTATAGAGACGCCAATGAGACTACAAAGACGTAAATATCTACCAAACCAGAGTCCTTCCTTTTTTCTATATGAAGTAAGTGCTTCTATGTTTTGTGGAGATGTCCTCATATTCCTTGGCATCAAGAGTGCGCTATCAAAATTGGTGTGAAATGTACTGAGGGGTCCCTGGGGAAGCTGTCCATTATTGTGGCAAAAGGGGGAGACATATGCATACTACTAAGGCAGATGGTACTGGGCTAATCAGGTGATTTGCACATTTAGCAATCTCTTAGCAATTTAAAGGGTGAACCATGGGGGGACAAATCACCCCCTCCCCTGGCTGATCCTAGCCCCAGGGACCCCATCCCCCCAGGTCTGACCATCTTTACTGGGTGCCCTGCAGAGCACCTAGTGTGCAATGGGACCGCGGGGGAAGCCTGAAAGCCCCAGCAGTCCCAGATGGCTCTCTGCTTCCTGTGAGAGCCGGCATTTCTTTTGCACACAGGGAGCTGCTAAACTTGCAGCTCACTGTCTGCAAAAGCAATAATTTCCTCTCTTTCCCTGCCCGCACCTCTGCTTCCACAGTTCTCACCCGGTGGAAGCAGAGTGTTTGCTCTGGCTTGGTAGGAGCTGCCAAAGCTCTTGCCAAGTCAGAGCAAACAGCTATGTCGCGGGTTGGGCACCCTGGGAAAATGCAGGAGTCGGTCCTGGGGGGTGGCAGTTCCAAGGTGCATTATTAGCTCCACAATGGGGTCCCCCTCCAACATTTAAAAAGCCCCAGGGAGGTGGTGGTCTCCAGGGCTGGGGGTCCGCAACCAACCCACTTCATTATTTAATTTTAGCCTCATGGAGGTTGGGGTCCCCAGGGCTGCAGGGGCTCATGCCCATAATTTATTAAATTGCCTTGTGAAGGTGGCAGTGCACCCCCATCTGCTTTCAATCAGCCAGTGGCCCCGGGACCTGGCCCACCTGGGGGCAAAATAAAAAAAAGGGCGGGAGACTGCCTGAAAAAAAAAAAAATTGGAAAAATATGTGCATCCGGCTCGCGGATTCTCCTGGCATTTAAAAAAAAAAAAAAATGCTTTTTAGCCCTGGCGGGATTTGTAAGTGAACCCTAGACCAAGGCTAGGGGCTTAGGGTAACCCTACCCTGGCCCCTTTTCTTTTCTTTTTCACTTTATTCTGGGACTCGGCTGAAGCCGAGTTCCAAGATGGCTACCAACACTGCCTTGCTGAAGTGTTGGCAGCCAATCAGATATCAGCACGGGGACAGTTTGATCTGCGGAGGATCCGCGTCCATAGATATCTATATTTTTTTACCTTTAAGATCTCCAAAACTACAGAACGGATTAACACCAAATTAATGAGAAAAAACAGTTTTGCCCCCCCCCCCTTTTTCCCGGTCCACGCTTGACAGACCACCCCAAAACAAAAAAAAATAAAAAATAAAAATAAAAAAAATTATATATATATATATATATATATATATATATATATATATATATATTCACTTAGAAAAACAAAGGTTACAGTTAGGTTTTGAATTTACTCGCACAAAACCTTAGAAATTCAGCACCCTAAGGTAACTATAACTCACACCCTCACCATACACAGTTTTCTAATCAATAATTTTATTGCAAATGTTGCAGTGATAATATTAAAGATGCCAAAGAAGGTGTCATCAGTGATATAAAATGTGGAGTAATTAGCTGTGCTTGGCGAAAGCGTGAGCTATAGTTACCTTAGGGCGCAAATTATAGTTTCTTGAAATAACTCTAACTATAACTGCTGAATGTCTAAGGTTTTGTGCTAGTAAATTCAGAACCTAATTATAAAGTCCCTGTAACCTTTGTTTTTTTCAGTGAATTTCTATGTTTTTTTAGCACGCACAGATGTGAATATAAGTAACAGGGTTTGGCGCCGAGGCCTGGAAGGCCAGGCATGGCGGCCAACCCTCCTGCATGCACCCAAAACTAAGCTGCGCACAACCCTCAGCCATGCGCACATGACTTTAGTTACGGTGGGTGGGTTTTTTCAATTTTTCTCTGGATTTGCAAATCCTCAAGAGGATCTGTGAATCTGCGAATCGGACAAAAAAAAATAATTGGGTGATTTTTGCCCAAGAGGGCCTCCCAGGGGACCCCTTTATGTGTCCCCTCATTTGTTTTTCTCTCTTCTTTTCCCACCCCTGAGCTGATGCAACAAACAAAATGGCAGCTGCAACTTTTCTGTCAGGTTGCAGCCAACCAATCAGATTCTTCTTGCACAGATGATCCATGTTCGTATATATCTATATTTTTTAGCCTTAAGTTACTCCACAACTACTGAACAGATTTACAACAGATCACAAAAAGTGTTATCTGGCATTTTTAAACACACAATCTCAAAATCAATTTTACTAAAAAGATGTATTTTTAAATTAGGAGCTCAGAGACCCCAAACTCCACATGTCCATCTGCTCCCAAAAGGAATCTACAATTTAATCATATTTAAAGATAGCCCCCATGTTAACCTATGAAAGGGACAGGCCTTGCAACAGTGAAAAACGAATTTGGCAATATTTCACTGTCAGGACATATAAAACACATTACTATGGGGGTCATTTTGACCCTGGCGGTACGAGACCGCCAGGGCTAAAATAACGGAAGCACCGGCAATAGGCTGGCGGTGCTTCCTGGCCTATTACGACTGTGGCGGAACCGCCATGGCCGCACCGCCGGGGCCGGCGGTATTCCGCCACTTTAGCCCCGGCGGTATTCCACCACTTTAGCCCCGGCGGTGATAATCCACCTGGGCAGCGCTGCTTGCAGCGCTGCCCAGGGGATTACGAGTCCCCGACCGCCAGCCTTTTTCTGGCGGTTTGCACCCCCAGGAAAAGGCTGGCGGAACGGGGAGTCGTGGGGCCCCTGAGGGCCCCTGCACTGCCCTCTGGCATGGGCAGTGCTGGGGCCCCCTGACAGGGCCCCATGGAGCTTTTCACTGTCTGTATAGCAGACAGTGAAAAGCGCGACGGGGTGCAACTGCACCCGTCGCACGGCCGCAACACCACCGGCTCCATTTGGAAGCGGCTCCTATGTTGCAGCCGTGATCCCCGCTGGGCCGGCGGGAGGAAGCCAGGTTTCCGCCCGCCGGCCCAGCAGGGATCTCCAAATGGCCCCGGCGGGGGTGCAGCCGCATTGGCAGCCGCACAGCGGTCAAATCTTGGCGGGCGGCTGATGCCGCCCGCCAAGGTCGTAATGATCCCCTATATGTCCTACCTTAACCATACACTGCACCCTGCCCTTGGGGCTACCTAGGGCCTACCTTAGGGGTGCCTTACATGTAAGAAAAGGGAAGGTTTAGGCCTGGCAAGTGGGTACACTTGCCAAGTCGAATTTAAAACTGCACACACAGACACTGCACTGGCAGGTCTGAGAAATGATTACAGGGCTACTTATGTGGGTGGCACAACCAGTGCTGCAGGCCCACTGGTAGCATTTGATTTACAGGCCCTGGGAACCTCTATTGCACTTTACTAGGGACTTACCAGTAAATCAAATATGCCAATCATGGATAAACCAGTCAACAATTCAATTTACACAGAGAGCATATACACTTTAGCACTGGTTAGCAGTGGTAAAGTGCTCAGAGTTCAAAAGCCAACAGCAACAGGTCTGAAAACATAGGAGGCAGGAGGGAAAAAAATTGGGGATGATCGTGCATAAACTCAAAAGTCTAACACAACCCCCTACCAGCCTAAAGCCAGGGGAGAACAATCAATACCTTGATGTACTTCCCTGATTGGGGTGATAGAACAAGGACCCAGGCCCACAACAGCAGGGGCATGTTCCAGTTCTACGCCTTCCTGACTCCAGTTGGATCCCTCTGTCTATACTCTCAGGGCCCACTAAGCTAACCCATGGGGAACTCTTCTCCACATCTGCAGATACAATCTGTGCAGCACCTAGCTTTACTTTGCTCACAGATGCACCCCAATGGGCAGATAGTACCACCAGGGCCAACACAGTGGTGTTGCCCACTCCACCCCCGGGGTGTGACTCTCGTCGCCTCCCCAGGGGCAACTCTGTCCACCAGGACATCAAGTCACAGTGACCCCTGACAACTGTCAGGGATGAGAGCTGACCTCAGGCCTCTCTAACCACTGTGACTGTGGAGAGTGGGGGGTGCTAGCCCCAGGTGCGTGGCACCCTTTGACCACTCTCCCTTTCACCAGGCAGGGATGACAACCTGACCCTGGTCCTCCCCTCTGGGGCTCTGTACCCTCCCTCTAGGAGCAGCACCCCCAGAGAACAAAATTGTCAGGATGCTTGTAGAAGCAGTCCTGCACAATTTCTTCACCAGTGCAGGGATATTAACCTGACACTGGTCCTCCAATCTGGGGTCTGTAATTTCAGGTTGGACTAGTGCCAGGGGTGAGGCTTCCCTCCCCCTGCCCTCCCTTCTGGGGTCCTGCATCCCCCAACTAGGACTGGCCCCCCCAGAAGACAACATTGTAGGAGCACTGTTAGCAGTAGCCCCTTCCTTCAGGTCAGGGGGACACCCTGAACCTGGCCTTCCAATCCAGGGTCTGTACCTTTAGTTTGCACTGGGGTCCGGGGTGAGTCTCTCTCTCCCCTACCCTTACTCTCAGGGTTCTGCACCCCCCCCCCTCAGGGAGAGTAATCCTAAAAATCACACGGGGTGATTGGCCAAACCGCCCCTCCTTCAGGTCAGGGTTTACCCCCTGCACCTGATCTTCCAGTCCAGGGTCTGTACCCTCTGATAGGACCCCTGCCTGGCAACCCAGGACTTCCTGGGGGGCACCCTACCCCCAACCAGGTCAGAGTTTATCCTCTGAACCTGGTCATCCAACCCAGAGTCACCACCCTGTGGTTGAACCACTGCCTGGCGAACCAGGACTTCCTTGGGAGCACACCTACCCCCCATCAGGTCAGAGTTTACCCCCTGAACCTGATAATTCAACCCAGAGTTACCACCCTGCGGTTGAACCATTGCCTGGCACACCAGGACTTCTTGGACGGCACACTTACCCCCCGCAAGGGACATACCGTCCCCAAGGGCTACACAAGAGTCTGGCTGGTGCAGGTCTCCTGACCCCTGCTCATCTGGCAGAGTCTGGATTACCCCCAACCCACAAATGGTCTCACCAAGGTCATTCCTGGGGGGTTCTGCTCTCAGAGCTGACCCTCCAGGTTTTCCATTGGGGTCCGCAACCCCCTCTCAACCCTCTGTCTGAACTGCAGCACCCCCTCACTAGGAGTGGTACTGCCAGACACCAGAACTGGTGGGACGCTGGCTACAGCCACCCCCCCAAGTTCTCCTGACACTGTGGGGTCTCCCTCAGCAGATGGTCCTACGGCACAGGCTAGGCTCCCCTCCTGGTATTCCCTCATGGAAACCTCCAGGACCTGGGACCGGATATCAGGCACCTTGGGCCTCCGCCCATCCCCATTCCCTCTCATCTGAGACTGGGCATGGGGTTCCTCACCCATCCCTCTACACTGGGACCCACCTGGGATACTACAGTCCTTACCCCATTGAATTGTTGCCAGCGTTTGAAAAAAGCATTTGCCGAAACATGTCATGCTGGTAATAGATTTTATATATATGTATATACATATATATATATATATATATATATATAATTTGCAAAGAACGGTGCAACTCGGTTAAGCACCAAAGGCTGCACAATATCCAGAAGCTCGTGGAAAGTAGAGAATGAGAACAGTCACCAAAAATCGTTCATGTGAAGAGTCGTCGGCTTCATTTATTAGAAAAGTTCATACAATAAACAAAATTAAATAGGTGGCACTTCCAAAAAATATGAAATGAAAATCCATTAAGTGCCCAAGATGAACAACAAACACACGCTGTCCCAGCCAAAATCCATCTCTCTATAAATAAATATATATATATATATATATATATATTGAATTAAAACTTAAAACATATTAACAATTCAATTACTAAATATTAAATCAATTACCAAGTAAATAAAATATATAAAAAATTTCAAAGAGCACAATTACGAAAAATATTTTTAAAATTTAAAACATAAATGATATACATTTAAAAACATAAACAAATAATAATTCAAAAAATATATCTAACTAATATTGGGAAAACTACTGATTTCTGGGAACATTAGATATGCTATTCCTTCTCCAGTTTATGCACCAGTAGAGAATGTGTAGGAAAGTGTTGGACTTTGAAGGGGTTTCATTTACTATTCCCACCCCAAACACCCCAACAGTAGGGAAAGTGTTAGACTTTGAGGTGTCTACATTTTCTATTTCTACTCCAATCAATGCAACAGTAGGGAAAACATATGACTTCCGAAGGGTTTAATTTACTACTCCTAATTCAATCTGTCCAACAATAGGGAAATTAGACTTCAGAGGAGTTACATTTATTATTCCCACTCCAGTCTATAGAACAGTAAGAAAAGTGTTAAACTTTGAAGGGGTTACATTGACTATTTCTACTTTAGTCACTGCAAAAGTGTTGGGCTTCGGAGAGTTTAAATTTACTATTCCCACTCCGAATGGTGCAACAGTAGGGAAATTGTTGAACTTTGGAGGGGTTAAATTTACTATTTTCACTCGACTCTAAATAGTACAGAAAGCGTTAGACTTTGGAAGGGTAAGATTTACTATTCTTACTCCAGTCAGCATAACAGTAGGGAAGGTGTTGGACTTCAGAGAAGTTACATTTACTATTCCCATTCCAAACAGCCCAATAGTAGGGAAAAGGTTGGACTACAGAGGGGTAAGATTTATTATTCCCACTCCAGTCTGTGCAACAGTAGGGAAAATATTGGACTTCCGAGCAGCTACATTTACAATTCCCACTTCAGTCTAAGCAACAGTAGGGATTATACTTCACTTCAAACATATTACATATCACATATTTGAATAAGACTATCAATTAAAAAAAATGAAACTCTTACTATGAACATTAGTAATTATCATCAAATATATATATGTATGTATATGTGATAAAAATAAAACATAATCAATTTATATAATTAATAATCAGTTAAATAACTAATAATCAAAATAAAAGAGTTATGTAATTATTACTTAGCTTTCCACCCTATACCCCTACAAACCTAGCTGTCCACACCTAAATTAAAACTAAAATAAATAAGTATACTACAATTTACAGAACTGATAGTAAATAACTAATTAACAATTAATAATTAATTGTTAATTAATTATTACTTAACTTTCCACCATATAGCTCTACATCTCAGAGAACGGCACCTAAATATGACTAAAATGTATAAGTTTAGACAATTTACTTAATTGATAAACAATTAAAATAATTATTTAACAAATAATAGTTAATTGTTAATTAAGTATTACTTAACTCCTTACCCTAGACCACCACAAACATACCAAGCTGCACCTAAAAAATAACTAAAATATATGAGTACTACACAATTTATATAAATAGTATCAGTCACGTAATTAAAAAATATTAATTAATCAATAGTTATACTTAATTAACTTACTACTCGTTCTCCCTACAAACCCAACAACCCACTACAACATTAGAAATTACTATTAACAATTAAATAAAAAAATATAAATCACTTTAAATTACAAACTATATTTCTAAAAATTAATAACTACTCTAAAAATAATGTAATACATAAAATTAATAGACGAACCAAAACACAGTAAAATGATTAAACAGCAATATTTTAACAACTAACTTACTGAAAATAATATCAAAAACATCAGTATTCTCAAAAACAATATTACATACCTAAAAAAATGATATTCTTGCATCACAATATTTTGGTATCATGACATTTCCTTTCCAATATTTCTGTCTCCTGATAATTACAACTTGATATTTTGTCCAAACACTGCTTCCTTTGTCTCTCCCCCAACAGTTTTTAGTTATTGTTTTTTAACCCCACCTGGCCTCACATCTTCGGTTGCTCCCTCACCCATTACTCTCCCTGTTACTGTAGTCTCTCATCAGTGTTTACTTGCAATCCCCAACCTGTTCCCACTCGCCCTTTGTTGCTCCCCTGACTATTTCTATTGGGTTCTTTTTCTCTATTTTTGGACGGCTCGGCAGCTGCAATTTGCTGCTGGTCTACTCCTTCCTAACAAGGGCAGTTTCACACATTTGTCATATTTCTGTTTAATGTATTGCTCCAAGATGGGTGTCCACCTCCACGATCAGTGTCCACCATCTTTGAGCACTGAGTTAAAAGTGAAAAATGGCTGCTTTACCATCATGGTGCATATGAGTGCCTATGTGATGATGAATGCAGGCATATACACCATCATGCTTTTTTCAAGTGGGGGGATTGGGTTAGGGGGTGCCAATGCTGTTCAACATCAGCAATAACCATTTTATTTTTCACTAGCATTGGCGCAATAGCTATTGGCTCTACAATTCCAGATGCATGCCATTAATTGTCCAAGCACTAATTGGATTAAAAAACCTACCTCTTGTAAATTCATACAAATTGTTGCTTTCCCCAAGACAAATCTTAAACTTTCTTCCACTTAGCTTCTATCATATGTTTTTAAACAGGCTATGTCAGATCTAAATGAAGCAAATAGCCAATAGAGTAAAAATCAATAAGTAGCCTTAATAATTTGTGCACCAGCAACAACAATTCCCCATGAGTGTATGGAGTGCATGTGATAAAGGTAATGATTTCTCGACGGATTAGAGACCAGTTGTTGAATTTAATGATCATGTCAATGAATCAAAACTGAAATACTGTAAATTTTCACATTGATTATCAGCCTTCAGTAATAATTTGCTCACCCCAATTAGGGAATCGAAGTGTGACATTTTCATAAATGTATTTGCACCCTTATCATATATACTGTGTCCTTTGGATGCCTGCCAAATATCGTACGTGTAAATGCAACACAGTTCTTTTGATTCCATGTAGGATTTAATAAAAAGGTGCTGATTTAGCTCCTCTTCAACATCATAGCCATCAGCATTCAAAAGGCACCAACAATAGAGCGGTCAACCCGTCACGTCACGGGACAAGAACTATTTTACTGGACGAGTGGGTAGTGGTGAGGCAGCAATACTGCTAGATCCTCCAGGGTGCCTCTGGGACCGTCACATCATGCCCTCTGGACTCAAAAGCTAAGCGCTAAAGTCGTCATTGGCTCTGGAGTAATTAGGGGGTGCAGACAGACCAACAGAGGGCACGCCTGACTGTGCTGTCACCTCCTAACACCTAGCTCTCCTTTCACTCGCCAGCATCCACAAACCAATCTCCTTTGTGTGTAGATTTGACATGTGTCGCTTAGACCGCAAACTCTAAAAATCACTTTTTACACTTTTCAATATATGGTTTTGTCACTGCAGAGCCACAATTACTGCAGTGGAAACCTCTGTGTAGGTCTGCCAGGAAGACAGCTACCACATCTAAATGCATTTTTATAATTAATGCAATAACTTATATTTCTACGAGGAGAACACTTTTAATTTGAGACCTTTTTTCTATGTATGCATAAAATCCAACAAGCAAGTAACCTATTTCAGTAAGCATGATGATTTCCTAAGGTACTTTGGCTGCGTTGCCCTTCCGATGTACCTGATAGCCAAATTTATTTGACCGTGACTGACAGAACACAGAGAGGCTATCTGGCTTGGCTTGTTGGCATCAGATGTGGAACAAGTAATTCAATTAGTCATAGCATACGTGCACTACACACAATACAGTTAAGTGAGTTGAACTGGCACCCAACAGCCATATTTCCTGACCATCACTGTATTCCTGTTCCTGCTCCAGCTAGACGGGAACCGAAACGGCAGAAAAGCTGAAATGAAGCTACTCCTAAAATATAAGGAAGCATTGTGTTTTGAGACATCTTGTTTGTGTTATGCACCCCAGTGGAAAACTGGCCTGTAAGAAAAGGAGTGATGCCTTTTGATGATTTCCCTAACGGTGTTTTCCTGTTAACAAGAAAGGAAATTACACAATCTACATTATTTATACTTTGTAAAGATAAATAGCCCCAGGGAGAAGACTCATGGCATCACTCATAGAATTTAATGACAGTTTCTACTTGGGGCAGCCCTAATCACTTTTTTCAAACTCAATTGTCTCTTTTTACCATGACAGCTGGGGTAATAAATTAAAGAATATATGTTGTTGCTTACTATTACTGTTTCATCCTCTGCTGAGTTCCCCAATAGATAATTCTCCTTGACTACTTTAACATTGTATACAAAGATCCACTGAACATGTTTATAAACAGATTCCAGAATCAGACTGCAAGACTAGGTCCGAAAAACTGAGACCATGTGAAGCCAGTTTTAAAATGCCCACACTGACTTCTAATGGAGTCAAGAATTAAATTCAAATAATCTGCACTATACGCAAGACATATTGGCCAAAAGCCTGGGTTGCCTACAAAAACTGTCCACTTACAATGCCAACCAGAGATCCTTGATCAGTTACATTCAGCCTGATTCAACAAGGAGGTTCCAAATGACTGAAACAAGGAGGCAGTAGAATATAAAGATGCTGTCTGAACATTACTGGATAGTGGATCCCCTCCTATTCATCTAGAATTTAAATATCTTGCTCAGCTTCAACTAATTATGCTGTCGCATTTGTCTGCTTACTTTGCTGCTCCTATGATCGGGAATGAATACAAAGGGCCTGAATACAACTTTGGAGGAGGGTGTAAATCCGTTCCAAATGTGACGGATATCCTGCCCACCGTGTTATGAGTTCCACAGGATATAAGGGACTCGTAATTCGGCGAGTGGTATATCCGTCACATTTAGGACGGATTAACCCTCCTCCAAAGTTGTAATCAGGCCCAAAGTGTCATAGTAGTATTTTAACAAAAATATGTAAATAAACAAATTAATAAACTAAATACTCTTTCCATTGAGCTTATACATTAATTAACCTTGTTTCCTGTCAGTGAACAGCCTTTAACTTCTGAAGCAGGAAGTGACATCAGAGCGGTTCAGGATGTGCCACCTCTAGTTCAGCAAGGGGAGCAAAGTAAGAGGATTTGTTTTCTTTTCAACATACTTGTTCTGTATCAACATATTCACTAACCTACTCTCCTGCGTACTATATTATTACTAAATACTATAAGTAAATGGAAAATGTATGCCGGCCCGTGCATGCATTACGATCCACCTCTCAGTGAACTAATGCGTCCATTGCAAAAACGTGTGTTCATGGACGTCAATTTATCACAATGCCAGGGGTAGAGGAAGTGACATCGCACGCCCTTTGACCTTCACTTTCACTCACTCACACATACTTACACATACACACACATTCCCATTTACACACTCACATAAACACACACTCACCCACAAACGCTCACACAACATACATTTAAAAGCATGTTTACTTACCTCAGCTGCCATGGAAGGACATATTCCAGCTAATTGTACCCCTTTTATTACACTAATAGTGAATATCATATTATTGTTCATTATCAGTGTAGTAAAAATTGACAGAAAACAAGGAGGGTGGAGTTACAACTGACGTCCGTATAGACGAGCTGCCACTGAGTTCCTGGCACTGATTTTGCCACCTCAGAGGCCGGGGGTCGCAAAGTCAGTGCCAGGGGTCGCAAAGAGCAAGCCAGCAGTCGCACGACCCCTAGCGACCCCTAAATGAGGTCCATGCGTGTGTTTAGCCCCAAAGGTTCAGGTTCATATTCGAAGAGTCCATTTAGCTTTTTATACTTCCAAGTTAAATTAAATGAATATTGTTGAGTAACAATATATCAGCTATCGATAGTACCAACCGACCACCTCGACAAATTTCTGCTATGAAATACGCCTGTTATATCATGCTATGTTGTACAAAATGAAAGTTTTTACTTTTAAAATAACTTCTTAAAGCATAATTAAATAAAACGTAAGTAATTCATTGGCCATTATTGATTCTCTTCCCACATCCTTTCATAATAACTCAAATAATTTCCCTTGCTTTCACACTGTTTTCCATAACAAGATGACCATTTCTGAGATAAAAAAAATATGCTTTTGTACAGAACATAGTTCTGGTATTTAAAAATCTACTCCTAATAATGGTCTACTCGTTATCCAAGGTCATCGAGTTGGTTGGGAGAAATGGTCCTGCATTCGGATGCATTGCATATTTGCCTATTATTATGAGGAGTACATAAATGGATCGCCCATAAACTTACAAAGGGTCTTTTCACTCCATAATTCAATTCATTTCTATTACGCCTTCTATGACGATAGTCCGTTTGGATTCTCTGTTTGAAATTATTTCTCGCTATTATGACTTTTGGTGAAAAGCATACGTTGATCCAATTGTGGGCCATTTAACTTGGTCTTGAAAATGTCTGTTCGCCCAGAAATCCAATGCTGGAAAAGTAGTATCTGGATGGGTGTGCATTTTCTGCATTTGGTGGCAACCATAGTATGTTAAAACGCATGACTCAGCAATGACAAAGGGAACTACCATTCCTCCTTTTAAAAATGTTATTAGTTCCATCCTGAAACTGACACTGAGCAAGTCTCTGAAATAATTTGCATGTGATTACCTTCTATTCTTTTGTTGTCATTACAACTCTGGTTTGAGTGTGCTTTCATCACATTTCTCTCTTTAAGGGCCATATGTACGAACACTTTATCCCATAGACACAGAATGGGTGAAAACCTTTGCTACATCTGGCCCTAAATTCCCTCCATTATTGAATGCATAGTTGATGTCGATGTCATTGCAGTATTTAGGTAAAGAACTCAGCACTGACAGAACATACTGCATCATGAGAGCTTAAAGCGCAACTACAACTTAATAGTTCCCATGAACCACCATAAAAGGGGTTCACCGTAGATGTCTTTGATCTGAACCATTTTTAGTAATGGACGTTGTTGTGCTTTTGTGCCTAGAATAGGAAGCCACGTGATTCTTTAATTTTCGGCTTATAAGCTACAGAGCCAAAAATGTACATTTGGCGTTTTCCTCCTGTGATAAGAAGATCATTCAAGGGACAGGTTTAGCAACAGGGCTCCGATTATATGCCTAATAGAGGAACAGTGATTATGACACTCATGATTAGTGCTGCAGAACACAGCCTGCAATGCACAATTTACCGTCAGATGAGGTATAAACTAGGAGTCCATACTCTTCTGCAGCACCTGGTATCCCTATGAAGTTTGCCAAGTGTTCTCCTGCATTGCCGCCTGCATCCATCTTCTCCCTTGCAGCATGAGCCGGTCTCCATCAATAACCCTGAACTGCCTAAGGCCAATACGTTTTAAATGTTTTCTTCCCTGTCTGCTATCATTTGTTGATGAGGATGGTGGGACATGATCTCCAGCTAAAGATGTAACCAGAGCTCCCAGTCATCAGCCATGGACAGAGACTGGGGAGTGAACTCCAATACAAGCTACCTAACCTTGATGGCTTCTCTACATCTTCCCACACTGTACAAGAACCTCTCACACAGCAATTATTGTTTTAGCAATTAGAGCACTAGACAGGTTAGGAGCTGTTGTGCTGGTCCTGCAAGATTTTCTGTTTCCATTGTAATCAAGGTACAACTACGAAGGGTCAGGCTATGATCTGTAACAATTTAGAGATGGGGGCATGTCTGGTTGGTAACTACAGAATGGAAAAGGCTGGTTGCAAGGGCCTGTTGTGCTTCTTTTGCCTCTCTCTTGGTAAGGCATCTAGCAGCCTGCTTCATGCCTCATTGTACCCTATGCTAAATGTTCTCGACCCTGCTGTGGCCCTACCATAAATCATCTTGTGTCTCTATTTGTGCACCTGCAACTTGCATTTTGCCCTCTCCAATATATTCCCTGCCTTTGCTCTACATTAGTTTTATACCCCATATGTTCCTTGTGCCCCTTTTGTTCTGTGTGTCCTAACAACCCGGTACTTCATGCCATTTCTACTATACCTTTGTGCTCTTTGCCTTCCTAGCATGGTCCGCCTGCTTACATCACTGTTCCTATTTTATATGCCTTGTATCATATTAACATTCTCCCATGTGCTGTCCTGGTGCATGTGCTCCCTTACTTCCATGTCTGTGACTGCTATTTCTATGTGTAACCAGGGCCCTTGTCATTGCTTGATCCTCCACATCCCTGTAACTTCTGCTATATGTCCTACATTGCCACATGCTTCCCCTTCTGTGGCCTAAAAACCTCTACGATATGTGTCATCTATCAAACTTAGACTAAGAGGACGGGAATGCATTTCACTTACGTACAAAACACAAGCAAAACTGGTTAGTAAAAAATCCCAATTTCTGTGGATACCCACCATATAACCCAGGTACTGCCTACTAAGTACTAAAATAGAAATATCACTACGATCCCCTACCCTACACTGAACATCCCCTCAGCATGAGACTACTAAAGGAGCATGAGAAGCATTTAGTCAATCAATTCTACCTGACATTCCCATCACCTGTTGATGTAAACATTAGTTCTCATTTCTAGACTCCTCCATATCTTTATGTAAGGCCAGAAAGAAAGGCAGCTGGATTAGTGGCACACGGGCAGATTGGTCTTCTTGAGCTTCCCATATTGTCTTTGACCTTTCGTTACTTACAAAATATTGCTCTGCTGAAGTGCCATGAATTGGCAAATGAGAATCCAACTCATCCTCCCACTCAAGAACCACAATAATAACAAAGTGAATCAGAAAAGGGGAAAAGGGGAGTGGGACAAGGGAGAAATAGCTGTTGTGAGATGTCTTCCTACTTGCGCAGGGTTCAGTCAGGTCTCAGTCTACAAATCAAGAAATACATGTATAAGTCCCTGTACCTTGACTGTTACCAACTTATTAATCATCTATCACCTTTGCATTAACATATGTTTTTAGCCAATTTCTTTTTTTTCAGCTTGTCTCCTAGATTACTTTTATAGTGCAGAGTCAGATCCGACAAGTCATAAAAATAAGTTGGCAATGTACAAATGAGATTGGTACTTTTCTATTTCGAGTCTGGGAAGCTAACCTTAATCCAGTGCAAGAATGCGGAGAGGTCTACATAATTTAAAATACTCCACACCTCCTGGACCTCAGAAGGGATCTTGGGAGTGGGTTTAGGTATAAGTAAGCTGGAATTTTCAACAACATCAATTTAGGAATAAACATTCAAATATATACCTTTGTTCAGATTCAATAATGAGAGTTGACGTTAGTTTAAAAGTTTTATTTTTCTCATTAGTTTTCAATCTTTATTAATCAGTCAATATTCAGAATATTGCATGAAGCAAGTTTCAAATCCATCCCTATTCTAATATTCTAAAGACATAAAAAACATTCTTTCGTAGTTTAGCCAGGAAAAAGTTATCACCACTCATGAAGAATACTGTAACAGAAATGTTCTAGACAGAAAGCAATTGAATGTATCCAGGGCTCAGTTCGTCTAAGTCTGAAAAAGAGAGAACGTTCTGTGTCAAGTCTTCTCTAGTATCTGTCTAAGCCATTCCTTCCCTGTACTTTTCCTGAGACTTCTTTATACGTGTCATTGAACATTTAAAAACTTTCCATTCATTATCCCAAACATTAGCTCATGAGCAATCAGCTTTCGATTACGCCCCTGAAATATTTTTTCTTCAACTCGAGATAGCTGACAAATAATGCTTCTTGCTCAGAGTTTATCATATTGTTTCTTCTTGTGTCTGCTAAGGATACATCCTAATAGTTCCCACTTGCTTGACTTTCTAGAAAACAAGATACTGCATTTCAAGTTCATCACTTCCCTTCCATGCATTTCCTCACTATAAGCTAATTCATAAAGAATCACGTTCCATTAATTTATCAAAGTTCATCATTCCAAAAGCAGATTAGATTGATAGAAAAGAAGAAACATATCTAGCTTTCATTGTTTTAGCGGGAAATAAACATCTTACAGCAGCCATGCTAAGGTTATGATAGAAACATTTCTCTTCAGTTGAAGCATGTTGGAATTTTTTAACCCTAGTGGTTCAATCAAGTCAGGCCATACACGGGTCATAACGAGTTTAGACTAAAATGCTCTTTTAAATGCAACCTCTTGTTAGACCTAGTTTTCACTCATATTAATTTAGTGAGAAGGTATATCTGACTTTAAGAAATCACTCTATCAGTTCCCCTTTTAAGAACCATCACAACAAATTCACAAAATTCGTTTTGTTACTTCTCACTGTCTTCTTCTTCAGTGTCATGTCTTTTCCTTTTCAATTTTTCTCTTTTTTTCAGTTACATTCTTTATCCACTTGATCACTCAATTCTTATGGTAAATTACTTGTTCATCAGCAGATGATGGCATATGTACACATGTAACAGTCTTTAACTTCTAAAGCCTTAGTGTGTTCTTGTACCAATCTAGAATAAATATGCATTGAAAAATCTTCATTAATGTAGTCTACAAATCATTTTTTTAAGTAATCTTCATCTAAATTTGGCTTCTGTGTTGTGTTACTACAGCTTTTTCTTTTTCAGGTGTAAAGTGTGTAACTAATACTATTGCTATTCCCACTAATATAAATGTTAGTAAAGTTCCTAAAAATAATTTGCACCTAGTTCTATTGGCATTACACATGTCGTCTCTAACATTGGATGTACTACCAATAAATTGAGTATAACAGAAATATAACTAGACCCGGGCGGAGCTCATGGAGTTCTGCTCCGTGGAATTCCTCGAAGTTGGTTAAAAACTCGGTGGAATTCTGCAGAGTTCAGCGTGTGGCTTAGTGCTGACTGGCTACCACCCTGGCTTATGTGCCCAGTCTTGGAAGCGCTAAGCAGGATTGGGCGGCCCGACAATGCTTAGCACTTCGAGATCAGGTGCAAGTCTCCACCTGCACACTTCCTTTCACCAACTGCCCTCCTTTATAGACTTGCTACAGATGGTCAAGCTCACCCCCTGTCTTGCTTCAGCCTTGCAATTGCTTCCTCTGCACTTACACACAGCCTCTTGAGGGCCCAGAACTAATCACCAGCAGACCAGTTAATCACCAGCAGCCTGGTATTTTCACAAAGTGCCTAGCCTTGCTTGCCATTGGGCTCTAAGGCACTCTCTCCAGCCACACACATCTGGCGGGGCTGCCGGACTACCTTAGCAGCTGTTCCTCCCCGGTCTCCAGCTCTCCCTGTTGGCCTCAGCACTGTGCCCCAAAACACCACTTCCTTTCCCAGGGCCTCTGGGAAAGTGGAGCTCTGACTGCACGTTTCATTTTTCCAAGCACAGACCCCCCCTCATATGCAAATACTGTCCATGCCCAATGCCAGCCCCCGTGTGCACACAGAAGAGAAAGTGAAACGAGGCCAGTCTTACTTGTCTCAAATCTGCTGTCAAGGCCCAGGATCCCCATTGCCAGTGACTTAGCTCTCTGCCTCTCTCTACCCAGGCTGCAGAGGACACTGAAAGGAGGGAGGCCTGGGTCTGGCACCATGCAGCTCCTCAGCAGCAGCTCCACGCCAACCAGCAGAAAAATGTGCAGCCCAGCTATGGGCCACACAGCGCAAGTGCAGATTGTCTGTGCTTGCACTGTGTGGCCCATAACTGGGCTGCAGACTACCTATGGGCCACACAGGACAAGCGGGGACAATCTGCGCTTTTGTGCTGTGTGGCCCATAACACTAGTGCGGTAAGCTCCGGTACGCTCCCGGGCTAGTAGGGTTTTAGGCCAAACGCCACACTCCAAGGGGAGCACAGAGTGCCAAAAACTCTGTTGGCTCCGCCAGCGGAGTGAAGCTCACCGCCCACCCTTACATATAACTAATAAAGTTGAACAATTTGAATATGCTTCTTCTAATTTCTTTTTATTCTTTTTTTCCTTATTTTTCTTCTTTTTGATCTCTTACTCTTGTTAAAGAAATTATGATCTTCATATAGACAATTCTTACCCCTACTCCATGTTCTTCTAAAATGATATCCCTATTTATTAATTGCTCCCTCTGCCATCAGCACACTTCTTATCTTCTTTTCTAGTTTAACTATTTATTAATCTTTTTATTATCTATCAATTCAAATAATATCTCAGTCTTTTTGAGTTCCTCAGGTTCTATAATTTCAGCACAAACAGTCTTAGCGGTTAAGGGCTTTGCAAGGAGGCTCTGGCAATTCTTTGTTCCAATCAATCAGATCAGAAATTCAAGACTTATATCTTAGATGTGGTACTCTAGTTTAGTTTGATCTCCTGAGTGTGTTTGGTTCTTTTTCTGTATCACTGATACCAATGGACTCTGTTTCTTCTCTGATTGTCAGTGGTATTGATTCAGCTGACAGACTCAACCTTGTTTCATAATTACTGTAGGCTTTTAGCCAGTTTTGTTGTGGGCATCAGCTCTTGCCTCTACTCCAGAACTTGTTCCTTCTCCTGAATCATCAAAGTTCTCAGTTCTTTCAGAAGCAGATTCACAGGTTACTTCATCTTTCTGTATTAACAAGTCTTCTCCAGTTCCACTTTTGTGAGATTTCCGGGAGTTGGAACTCTTCACCTGTAAGAGATTTTTCACCATTTTCTTCTTCTTGCTATCTCTGATTACAATCTTTCTCTTGAGTTTCTTCTCATGCAACTTGGGGTACTACGAACAGCTGTGCTCTTGGTTCTGGCACATAGAACACTATTTCTTCTCCGGGTGTGTGATGCTTGCACCCAATTCGGGTTCCCAGCACATTTAACTCCAGTGTTCATTATCAGAACCACCTGATAGGGACCTTTCCAACATGGCTCTAGATAGGACTTTTTCAAGTATTTTTTAATCAGGACCCAGTCACCAGGACCAAGGTCATGGCACAGCTCCTGGTTTGGACTTGTAGTAGCAGCTTCAAGCTTGAGAGACGGACCGCACCACATCAACCAATACTTTACAGTAATCAAGTAGCATGTAATTTGTAATATTCACAAGTGCATTTGCTGGAACTGCAGGTAGCCTCATTGCTCTCCCCATTATGACCTCATGAGGTGACAAACCAGTTTTCCTGTCAGGTGTGCTTCGCAGACTCATCAGAACAAAAGGTAAAGCATCAGGGCATTTCAAAGAAGTGGAAGCACATACCTTTGCCAATCTTGATTTCAAGGTTCCATTTAATTGCTCCCTCAGCAGTAACTTAGCCACAGTATAACTATCATGTCTTCTGGTTGGGTAGCTTTCACCCACCTTGAGAAAATACAGATGAGTGCCAAGATATATTTTAACCCATTGCAGGATCCTCCTGATCTTCCTACGTGGCTCAGTGTAATTTGTGTTTGTCTGCCTACATTCATCTGTTGACATGTTACACATCGATGGCACAATTCTTCTGCTCTAAATCTGGGATCAAACCAAAATGTCTTGAAGGTACAAATCATAACGTCCCTTCCTAAATGGGTTTGGTCATTAAAATGTCTGGTCATTGGGGTAATAGAATATTTGGCATTATTGGTCATCCATCTACTGAAACCCAAACTTGTATTTCATCCATTTCACACCCTGCTCTGATCCAAATCTGTTTTTCTGACTCTGGGGCATTTTCTGCATTCTTGCCAATTCATCCTATAGCCATTCTCAGCAAAATGGAAAATACATTTTCACTTTGTTTTTCATTTCTGAATGAGTTGTTGAATGTGCAGGTCGCAATAACACAATAGTGTGCCACTTCATCAGAATACTTGTTACCGACTGTGGCATAACTATTGCGCTGCACACTTGACAACTGCAATTTCAATTGGGAAAGCCTCTAAAATGCTTTTCACCTGCTGACCATTTCAAATTGGTGATCCAGATGAGGTCATGAAAAACTCTCTTGGACAATAATTGCTCAAAATCATGGACAACACTAAATCCATATTGGCTATCAGTGAATATAGTCACTCTCATTTGTGCTGTCAAGCTGCAAGATCTGGTAAGGACAATTAATTCTGCAACTTGCACTGAGGAAACTCCATGAAGCCATGAATCTTGAATAAATTCTTGAACTGTGCAGACTGCATATGACACTCTTAGGGAGCCCTCTTTTGTTCTTATACATGAGCAATCACAAATAGAGTATAATCAGAGCAAATTAAAGGCTCATCTCTTATGCCTGGTCTGGGTTTGGTGCATACGTCCGTAACATCCAGGCAATCATGTTTGAAATGGCCAGACTCTTCTCCCTCAGGTATGGGCAACAGTGTACTAGGATTCAATACCTGACATCTTTTCAACACAATATTGCTTCAAGCTAGAAGTTGCTACTCATATCTAGAAGGTCTGGTGTTAGCCAGATGTGCGTCTTAGTGTTAGCAAGCAATCCCTCCACGGAGTGAGGGACAATTACCGGTAAAGGACATCCTATCACAATGTGTTCACATTTTTCAAGACTCGCACTGACTGCATCTACCGCTTTAAGAAAGCCAGGCAAAGTGGCAGCTACAGGATCATGGGTCACAGAAAAGTAAGGTACAGGCTTTTTGCCATCTCCATAAATTTGAGTCAGCACTGAGAGAGCACAGTCCTCCAATGCGCTGCAGAACAGTATGAAGTCTTTGGTGTAATCCTTCATTTCCATTGCTGGGGCACAACATAGACTTTCTCTCAGCTCTAGGAACACTTTCATGAATATGTTGTCCCATGGAGTCGGATCTGATACATCCTTGTGTGTCAGTTTCAACAGAGATTTTGCCACCAGGGACAAAATTAGGTTCCCACTGTCCACAGTAGCCAACCATTCCCAAAAACATCCTGACTTCTCTTTGCGGTTTAGGAGGACTAATTTTAAAAATTGCTACAATTCTCTCTCCTGATACTTTTCTTCTTCCTTTTTCAATTACATGTCCCAAGTACTGGACTCCCTTTTGGCAATATTGTAGTTTATTTTGTGATACTTTATGTCCATTCCCAGCTAAATGATTCAGTAATGCAATGGTTTCAACTTTGCAAGATTCTTTTGTCCTTCATGTAAACAAAGGTCATCAATGTATTGGACTAAAATTGAACTTCGCAAAGATTTAATGATTCCAAATTCATTTTTGAAATGTGGTTGAAAATTGAGGGATTCTCAGTGTACCACTGTGGGACATGACACCGTGCTAATACTTTCTCTCTGAACACCAAAGAGAATAGATACTGACTGTCTTTGTGCAAGGGAATTAAGAAGAAAGCTTGACAGAAATTAATTACTGAAAATCATTCAGCTGCACATGGAATTTGATGGAGAATGGTTGCTGGATTCAGTACCACAGGACAACATGGAATTACAATTAGGGGTGGGTGGTATTCTCTGCTCTGCCAGCAGAGTTTGCAGAGTTTTGTCTCTCCACACTTTGCTTGGAGTGCAGAGTTCAGCAAAACTACTTCACCAAGCTCAGGCGGAGCAGAGTTCACCGGCGCACGCTCGTAGCTCACCCTAATGGTCACCTTGTCTTTAATATTTAGTCCCTCATTACAATCCTGGTGGTTGGTGATAAAGTGGCGGTAATACCGCCAACAGGCTGGTGGTAACTACCTCGAAATTATGACCATGGTGGTGAGAACTCAGATAAACAGTCACTTTACCACACCGACCGCCAGGGTGGATACAACAGCCACCACGGCGGTAGCTGCCTACAGCCAGGTGGAAGCCAATGTTCCACCCACCATATTAAGACACATTAATCCACCACCTTTTCTGGGGCGGTACCAACAACATCAAAAGCCAGGTGGAAACTGAGCTCAGAAGTTAAAGGACTCACCATTGGAGACACATGGAATAACCACGCCGTCATGGAGCCTGAACTTCAAATATTTCCTATGATATTCTACGTCCTGCTCCACCATGAACACCAACGACGGCGAAGACGACCACAGTGAGTACAGCTGCCTAGCACACAAGGGAGGGGGGGGAAGAGTAACACACACACGCAACACCCCCCCACCCCCAACACCATACTCACAATCAGCTGCAGTAATAAAATATATTTACCCTGTACCCCTGAGGAAGAATGCAAGGACAACAGGAATATATTAAAGTGACTGTAATAATAACAACACAGTAGAAATACGAAAAGTAAATCTCATAGTTTATACATATGTAAAGTTCCAGGGACACTGCCCAGTCCTCATTGTGCATAGGCCACAGGGCCACAGGCCAAAGTCCAAGGCCCCACCTGTCACCTGCACCAACACGGAGAGAACACTGCAGGGGCATCAGTTGGAAAATAGGCAGCCACCTCAGGGGAACGGGGGTGCACCTCAGCCGGCAGATGGAACAAAACCACTGGCTCTGGAGGGGGAAACATGCCCTGTGCTTGGGTCTTGGCGAGTGCAAGGCCACAGTCTCTCAAGTGGGTGACTTGCCCACATGGTCTGGCGGAGGCAACATGCTCTGTGCTTGGTCCTGGGGAGTGCAAAGCCACAGCCTCTCAGGTGGATATCTTACCCACTGGTTCTGGGGGGGGGGCATCGTGCCCTGTGCTCTTGATCCTGGGGAGTGCAAGGTCACTCTCTCTCAGGTGGGTGTCATACCCACTGGCTTTGCAGGGGGCAGGCCTCACAGCAGCCCATGGAGGCAGGACTACATACTGTCCACCGGCGGTGACGGCTGCTTAGTGGTGGGAGTGGTGCTGCTGGTGGTGGTGGGAGGCTCCAGCCCATCCCGTGCAGCCTCGGATGGCTGCCCACTTCTGGTGGTGGTGGCGGGAGGCTCCAGCCCATCCCCTGCAGCCTCGGATGGCTGCCCAACCATGGTTGATGGTGGGGGCTCTGAATGAGTCCCTGCACCAGGCTCCTTGTCCTTCCTGCCTGCTGGTGCAGGACCCTTGCCTTTCCTGGCAGCAGCTGGGGCAGGCTCCTTGCCCTTCCGGGCAGCAGCTGGGGCAGGCTCCTTGCCCTTCCAGGCAGCAGCTGGGGCAGGCTCCTTGCCCTTCCGGGCAGCAGCTTGGGCAGGCACACTTTCTTTGAGGCTGGTTGGTCCCCTCCATGAGTGGGTGTGGAGAATACTGGTCCTGTGGACTGGGTGGCTGAGGTGCTTGCCGGGGTGTTTGGCACCCTGGCCAGATGTGAAGGATTAGAGGGAGGAGTAGGGAAGAGGTCAATGGTGGAGAGGAAATGCTTCTTAGGGACACTGTGGCGGGAAGAGGGAGAAGGTTTAGGAGTAGAGGAAGAGGGAGTGGTTGTAGGAGGTGTCTGTCTGCTGTGTTTGGGTGCAGGTGCATGGACTGCATGCTGTTGTGAGGTGGATGGCTGTTGGGTGTCTGAGTGCTTGCATTTGTGTACCTTGGGGGGACAGACACAGTGAGAGAGGACACAGGGGACGTGTGCATGGCTGTTGAGGAGGTGTCTGCAAGTGAGGTGTGTGTTCTGCTAGGTGTGTTGGTGATGCTGGTTGTGGATGAGGATGTAGTGCATGCAGGTGTGGGTATAGACACAACTGGGAGGGAGGTGGAGGAGGAGGAGGAGGGGGAGACAGTGGAGGCAGTGGATGTTGGTATGTCTGCATCTGGATGGTGTTTGTGTGAGTGCCTGTGGGATGATGTGAGGTGCTCATGTTTGCCTGTGCCGCTCTTGTGTGTTGTCTTGTGTGCCTGC
Source organism: Pleurodeles waltl (assembly GCF_031143425.1). Lineage (NCBI taxonomy): Eukaryota > Metazoa > Chordata > Amphibia > Caudata > Salamandridae > Pleurodeles > Pleurodeles waltl. The sequence goes on along the minus strand of NC_090438.1, from coordinate 586,420,731 downwards.
TCGTCTGCCTGTGTACTTGGAATAGGTTGGGGTTGAGGGGAATGGGATTTGTAAGAGAAGTTTGGAGGGGGGACGGAAGAAACAGGGACAACGGCTGCCATTAAAGAGGAGGCCAGAGCCTGGATTGATCTCTGTTGGGTCACCAAGCCAGTGTGAATGCCCTCCAGAAATGCATTTGTCTATTGCATTTGGGCTGCCAGCCCCTGGTTGGCATTCACAATGGTTGACTGCCCAACAGAGATGGATCTCAAGAGGTCAATAGCCTCCTCACTCAGGGCAGCAGGGCTAACTGGGGCAGGGCCTGAGTTGCCCGTGCCCACCCTCCTGGATGAGCGGGCACGGGCAACTCGATGAGGGCCTGCTGGGAGGGCGGTGCTGGTACGGGGGTGGCAGCTGTACGTGTAGCTGGGGTGGGCACAGAAGTGTCCGCCACCACCAGGGAGCTTCCATCAAAGGAGGTATCTGCGTCCGAACTGTTCCCTCCAGTCTCCGCCATAGTGCTCCCCTCTGCCCCACTAGTGCCCTCAGCGTCGGTCGACTCTGCCTCCTGGGTCCTGTGGGATGCAGCTCCCTCCATCGCCGGTGCCTCTGCTCCTCCGCCAGATGATGCTGATGCACATAAGGACAGGATGACAAAACAAAAAGGGGGGAAGAGATAAAGGATACACTTGGTCACTGGCTGCACCAACACCACTGTTGGCATACACACCACTGTTACAGTCAGGGAACAGCCCTACCCACTATGCAGTGCACTACCTGTGATACTGCTAGCCACCAAGGCATGGGGAGGGGCACATACCGCTAAAATCAGCACACCTTGGACCCACACAGCCCTGACCAGTTATGGATGCCTACAAGCTGGGTAGCAGGATTATCAAACCATGGGACCTATTCTGCAATGTCAGGCCTGGCCTAGGGGCACCCACTGACACACATCCCCCACCCGAGTACCCCCCTACCATGCGTACGTAGTGATGATAGGCACTCTACTCACCCCCTTGTGGCTGCTGTGATGCCTTCAGCCTCCCATCCAGCTCCGGATAGGCCACCGCCAGTATGCGGGCCATGAGGGGGTCAGGGTTCGACGGGCACCCCTTCCTCGTTGGGAGGCCATTCCCATCTGGGCCTCCACCGTCTTCCGTGCCCAATGTCTTAGGTCCTCCGACTGTTTCCAACAGTGGGTGCTCCGTCTGCCATAGACCCCCAGGGTCCGCACGTCCTTGGCAATGGCACACCATATACCCTTGTTTTGATGGGCACTGACCTGCAGAGAAATACACACAGGAAATGGTATCAGTCGGACCATCCTGCCTGTTGTACTTATGGCCCACCATACCCCTTCACATCGCCATTTGCACACACAGGGCCCATCACACAAGCTGCACGCCACCCAGGGGACATCCACCCACCCCCCTACAAGAGGCCTTCACACACCACTCCATGCATTCATGCCACATGTATCGTGCTCACAGTGAACCCACCTTGTTGGTCTGGAGGCCCATACAGCAGTGCGTACTGGGGTAGGACCCCATTCACCAGTCGCTTCAACTCCGCCGAGGTGAAGGTAGGGGCCCTTTCCCCAGTCACACAAGCCATGGTAGGTTCCAGACACAGGTCACAGCAGCACATGCAGTGTAGGTCCTCTCCTGTTGAAGATCAGGTAGCAAGTGAGGAATCAGATAGAAAATGGCAGTCACGTCCTCGGCGGTGCATGCCATCACCGCCGGTGTAGATCCCCATTGGCCACTGTACCCCTTAGGACCCAATGTTATCCAATGAGGAGTTGCACGGCGGTTCATGACCACCTCCCTCAACAGTGCAGAACGTCAGCGGAATTACCTCACTTACACCTGTCCCTCCAAACAGGACAGGCGAACGCCATTTCAGGGGGGGCAGGACCTGATAATAACTGTGTAATAACTGTGTCACAGTAATTAATAGGACTTACAGGGAAAATCCCACTTACCCATTAATTGTTAACATCATGCAATGTACTGTTGTGTCTCCAATGTACAGTTTGTGACCGGCTCCTCACTCTTTTGTCACTTAGACTGCAACCGCTGCAGATGAATAGGAGATGGAGATATACCCCCGTGTACAGACCCCTGGTGGACTTGGCAACAATGGAGGACAGGCACATTATCCTCACCAAAGACTTGACAGGGCCACAATCACGTGCATTTGTCCCCCCTGTCAAAATGAACAGGTGTACAGAAATCAAACGTTTTCACTCCATAATTGTGCAGATGGTGTGCTTGGCGGACCAGTACATCTCCCATGTCAATGCTAAGTATTCAGGTTCAGTGCATGATGCCTTTATCCTGAGGAAGAGCAGCATCCCAAATGTGATGGCCCAACTACAGAGGCATCGGGTGTGGCTAATAGGTGAGCCCTGGGTACCACCCAGTAGATGTTAGTGTATGGGTATGGTGTGGGTCATGCAGTATAGTGTGTGGCTAAATGTTGTCCCTCAATATTTGCAGGTGACTCAGGTTACCCCAACCTATCAAACAAGAAGAATTATCGAACTTACCTTTGGCCTCCTGAAGGCCAGGTTCTGGTGCCTCCATCTAACAGGTGGTGTCCATGCATTGGTATGGCAAGCAGGCCTTGGCATTAGGATGAGTGAGATGTGATGGTGCGGGGGGGGGGTGAGAGGTGGGTGAGTGATGGGAGTGAGGGTGGGGGGGTGTGATGGCATGCAGATAGGGGGGTGATAGTAGTATAGAGTTGACTTACCAGAGTCAAGTCCTCCTGCTACTCCGGCCAGGACCTCAGGATGCATGATCGCCAAGACTTGCTCCTCCCATGTTGTTAGTTGTGGGGGAGGAGGCAGGGGTCCACCGCCAGTCCTCTGTACAGTGAGTTGGTGCCTTGCTGCAATGGAACGTACCTTCCCCGTGGGTCGTTCCACCTCTTCCTGATGTCGTCCCTTGTTCTGGGGTGACGTCCCATGGCATTGACTATGTCCACGATCCTCCGCCAAAGCTCCATCTTCCTAGCAATGGATATCTGCTGTACCTGTGCTCCAAATAGCTGAGGTTCTACCTGGATGATTTCCTCCACCATGACCCTTAGCTGCTCCTCTACGAATCTGGGGTGTCTTTGTGGTGCCATGAGTGTGGTGTGAGTTGTGTAGGTGAGGGTATGTAGGATGATGTGTTGGGGTGTGGGATGTGGGGTGCGTGGGTGGTGTATAGGTGTAGGTGGTGTGTGGCTCTGGTTTTGTCTGTAGTCATGGTGTCTCTCTCGTGCCAATGTTTTGTAAAGGTAAAGGGATGTGGGTAATGTGGGTGTGTGTTTTATAGTGGTGTGGGTGTGGTGTGTGTATGGGTGTCGGTGTGTGTTACTTAAATTGACCAATGTGGTGTTGTTTTGTTTGAGTGTTTGTATTTTGAGCGCAGTGGTATGTACCGCCAATGGTTTACCACCACTGAATGTCGGCCGTGGTGATTCGTGGGTCATAATGTGGTGGGCGTAGTTCTGTTGGCGTAACGGTGTGGGTTTTGATACCGCCAGTTTATCACTGATCTTTGGTGTGACGGACTTGTGTCTATGGCTGAATAGTGACAGATTGGTGTGTGTGTGTCATATTATGGTGAACGGATATCCACCACGGCGGCGGTATGTTGGCGGCAGTCAGCATGGTGGTAAGTGGGTTTTACCGCCAATGTCATAATGAGGGCCTTAGACTTTCTTCCTATAGGAAAGTGTGGTGACATTGTGCAGAAAGAAGGCAGTGCAGTTGGGGGGGAGGGGTAGACCTCTGCCTGGTTTGTGATTTCCATTTAGGTGTTCAGGAGAAGGTGTGAGAGAGCCATGGCGCATCCAGACAATGAGATACCGTGATGGGAATTGTCCGTAAGTGACAAGTTCTCCGTTGAAGGGACCTCACAACACACAAAATCAGCCTTCTCTGCCCTGTAGCACCGGAAAGGCTGATGAGAACTAAGCACAGCAAGCATAAATGGTTATTTGAATCAGGCAGTTTGGAAAACATCCGAGCGACACTGTCACCTCAGCGGTCATCTCTGCAGCATGTATATGTGCACAGAGAGAGCTCTTTGTTTCACATGATGCTGTGGTGTATGTGTTTTTTGTATAGAGGGCAATAATATGTGTGTTTGGCATGGGGTTTTTAAGTGTGGATGGTACCTTGCATGTTTGTATAGCGCATAGTATGTATACGTGGTGTGTGAATAGCGTTGTGTGGGCAGTCGCATTGTATTTCGTGGACCCCTTGTGTACCTGTGAAGAGAATGTGGTGATCTGTGCGAGTGATGCTTTTGTGTTTAGGTGGCACTGGGTGAGTATGCGTGCTTGTATAAGGATCATTGTTCACATGTCTATGTGGTGTGGGATGCCTATGTGTATGTTTGTTTAGAATATGGGATGTATGTGTGTGCTTGCCGTGATTTGTGTGGCGAGTTCTTTGTGTTCCATTCAGGTGCTGAAGTGTGTGTCAATGGCCTGAGTGGGCTGTTATAAGTTCACATAAATATACAGCGTGCTCTGTATGTATGAGCAAAGGGCTGTGTGTCGATGTGTCTTTGAGAGAGTGCACAGCTGAGGCTGTACATGTGTATCTGTTGATGCAGTGTGTGCCTTTAGACGTGCAGGGTGGTGCACGTCTTTGTGGTGGATTCTCTGTCTGTGCACAGCTGGTGCTCAGTGTTTCTGGTAGAGAGTGTGTTATTGTGTATAGTTAGCTGGAGTTCAGTGTACCTGTGCATAGTGTGCATGTAGCTCCCTGTTTTCTTTTCACAGCTGTCACTCAAGAGTTGGCTCACCCCAATGTTGTTTCATCGCTCCAAGGAGGACATGAAGGTGTCTGAGACTATGAGTGGGAGAGGAAGAAATCAGCATATGCATATATTGCATATGGGCATCAGGACAGTATAGCACATGGGATTATCACGAAACAATAAAGGGGTGAGACGGCACTCAACGTCTCAAGAGAGTGCACTTTTCATGTTTGCGTGCAATTGTGGCACTGTATTGTTTATATTAGATATCTCTTGTGTCATTGTTAGCGCACAGTAAACTTTTGTATCCTTGATTCTGCACACAATTCTCGAATGGAGCGCTATTGGGTGGCGACTGCGGTTTGTCACGTGCAACGCATCCCATTCGCTGGCTGTCACAGTGAGATTCTGGGCGGCATTACTTATAGAATACTTTATGAATAAACAACCTTTTCTTTGCAGCAAATCCATGTGCATTCACTACCACAGCACTGTAAGCTGACATCGTTTCTAGGAACTTGAGAATTACTATTGTAAAAGATGAGGGTTCGAGGGTGCCAAAACAGATTGCCTTCTGTCAGAGAACAGGCTCATCCTCCTGCATATCCATGTGGCCTAAACTCCATTATAGCAGTCAATATTTTGCAGCATAGTCTATTTTGCCTCGATATTCTGACATACAGTTCTCTGCTCTCTCGCCAAGTGTATTTTGTTGTGATACTCATTCTTTGCTTTTCATTGAAATAATTGTACTTGTACTGCAAGATTGGATCACTGTAACCACCACCAATGTAAACGTGCATCCTCCTCACAAACTTAGCCAGGTCTCCGCAACCTCCTTGTATTGCTGATGTGTGGTAACAAACTGTTCTTTTTTCCTTACCTGTAACTCACTAGGATGAAGAGCACACCTACCTGTGTTATTAACCTCAACCACAGGTTGTTGCACTGTCATCCATCTGATATGGGGCTCACGCTACAGGCACCAAGTACACTTGTCATTGTGTCACAAAGAATGACGCATACTTAGCTAGCAAACACCCACTTAGGGCAGGTCACTGATACTGTACCATCACACTCCACAAAAAGACACTTCTGCCCACCTCAGGTACAGGGACAGTGAATTGTACAGAACATCATGTCACACAACAGCAACACCCCAGCAACATTACATCTACCAATTCAACTGACACCCTCACATTCCTCACATGCCTTGGACTGTTGTCAAATTGAAGATATATGTATGGATGTGATATGGAACACAAATACCCATTCCATTACACATCCCTGTAATAGACCCACACATCACCCACATTGCAGCACAATGAAAGGTCAATGGAATGTACTATAGTTTGTGAAACAAATATCCAAAGATCACAAGGTAAAAAATACTTGCACAATAGGGATGGTGGCATCAGAAGCACTCATTGAAGGAGGCCGCCCTGGGACATATTTCACTTTGCACATGCCCCTAAAACAGCATTTCCACAGGAACGGGCCCTTCATGTATCTCAGGGACAAACAATATTTGAGCCATGTGACATGCCCATCTATCAAATGTGTAAGTGCAAGTCAAGAAACACATACAACAGCAACAGCCATACATCTAGATGAAGTAGCTGTAAGGTACACACATCAAAATGGACACATGGTCAGTCAAATGCAAGGGAAGCTCGCATAATTTAAAACCCTCCATGTGAGGACAACAAAACTCTAGCTCCCACACAAGAGACAAATGTACAATCCATATCAGGTGGACAAATTTAACACCATACATGCTGACATTGGCCAATACAAGATGAAATAACCTAGCTAACATAATACAATGGAATGACACACCAATTGGATCAACACCCACATTTTCATACATTAAACATCTGTCCTTGTCTTGGGTGACACCAGCACTGCCCACAAAGTAAGATATTGCAAACAACAGCAAATGTATCAACAATCACGGTGAAACACACATAGCTGTAGGCATACAACACAAGTTACTCAGGAACAACATAAATGTAGAAAAGTAATGGCAGGACCCAATAAAACAACAACTTGGGTTTTGAAGAGCAAAGGCCATTGGCCAATCAATATGAGTCCATGCACATTACTGTGCATAACTGTGACTCCAATCACTGCCAGGGAACCTCCACAGGAAGGAGCTTCAAGTGGGCAGGCAGGCACCCCAGGGATCATCCTTGGGTGTGGTGGGGTCCGATTTGGCATGGGTGGGTTTGGGTTTAGGAGGGGAGGCTGTTTCCTCGGACGGGTGAGCTATGACAAGGGAGGACTTGGATGTAGAAGGGATAGGTTGGGATATGGTTAGGGGCCTCTTGGGTTGAGAGGGGTTTTGGAGGTAACAGAGGAAAGGGCAAGGTGAAAAGGAAATTCTCATCAGGGTAGGGTCATCAGAAGGGGATGGGGATTTGGAGGTTGAGGGAGTGGGAGTGGTGGGCTTTTCTGTGGGTTTAGATGCCTTGAGTATGTTTACGTGTGTGAGGTACGCTTGTGTTTCAGTGGTGTCTGTTGTGTATGTGAGTGTAGGCCTTTGCGTGTCTTGGGGAACTAAGAGGTGAAGGTGCTGGGTGATATGGGAGAGGTGGATGTGTGTGTGTCTGTTGGGGTGGTATCAGGGAGTATGGTGGTTGTTGTGGATGTGTCTGTGTGTTAGGGTGGTGTTTATGGGAATGGTGGATGTGGTAGATGTGTCTGCGGGTGTTGGGGTGGTGTCTGTAGGTATGGTTGATGTGGTGGATGTGTCTGTGGGTGTTGTGCTGATGGCTGCTGTCTGAGGTGTGTTGGTCCGTGGGTTGTGAGCTGTTGTCTGGGTATATGGTGGGTGTGGTGGATGTGTCACTGGATGTTGTAGTAGTGTCTGTGGGTATGGTGGATGTTATGGGTGGGTCGCCTGGGTGGTGGGGGTGCCTGTGATGGTGGCTGATGTGGTGTCTGTGGGTGATTGCTGAGTGCCTGTGTACCGGTGTGTCTTGTGGTGTTTATGTCGATGTGTGCTGCTTGTGTGTGTTGAGGTGGGTGTCTGTGGATGTGTCTGTGTGTTTGGGACAGGTAGTGGAATGGGGATTTTGGATTGGGAAGAGAGAGGTGGTGGGGGAGGATTGAGGGGGGTGGATGGCTTCCATCAGTAAGAAGGCCAGAGCCTGAAAAGATCTCTGTAGGCCATACGTGTCACTATGAATGCCTTCCAGGACAGCATTTGTCAGCTTAAGTTGGCTTGCCAGCCCCTGGATGGCATTCACAATGGCAGTCTGTCCCACACATATACTGCTCAGGAGGTCAATAGCCTCCTCACTTAGGGCAGCAAGGGTAGCAGGGGCTGGGACTGAGGTGCCTGGGGCAAAGGAGACGCCTAGCCTCTTGGGTGAGCAGGCACAGACAACTGGCTGAGGAGTAACAGGGAGGGTGGTGGTAGAACTGGGGGTGGCAGACAAGGATTGTACAGGAGCAGGGTTTGATAGGTCTACCTGCCACCACTAGGGAGTGGCCACTAGAGGTAGAATTTGAAGATGATGGGGTTGATCCTGTGTCCTCCATGGCACTCCCCTCACCATCCTGGTCACTGGGTCCCTCTGTGTCTGTGGCATCATGACTCGAAGTGCCATGGCCAGATGCTTCCCAGCTTGTTTGTGACCTGTCTTCTTCGCTTGCCTGGTATGATGCTGCAAATACAAAGAGGAAAAGGGTCACCACATGTTCCTGGTCACACTTGAACAACAGCTGTGGTTAGCAAACATTACCATGACATCAAGTAGCCCCCAACAACAAACTACATCAAAGTGTTTTACATGTACAATACCATATGCATGCATGCCACATGAGCTGGCAACGGTTGCCTACAGGAAAATCCGGATCTCAGACAACTCAATTGCATGGGTGAAGGTGTTCAATCACATTGAACAAGTAGGAGACCACATCACCTTCAATGCTTTACCTCCTGGAGCATACCTCAGTTACCTGTTGTCATACAATATTAGGCCAATGCCAACTTCATCCCCACAGATCCCACACAAGGTCATGCAGACATCTATTTGTCATATGCACAAGAACACAACAATAAGAAATGATGCTCCAACATCCTGCCATGTTGCTGACAGCAGTACAGTATCCTGAAGAAGGTCTCATGGACATACTCATGTCACACTGGAAACATATCAACAATGCACATGTCACCATGGGTAAATTGTCCTAATGTAAACATGGTGGTAGTACTAACGTTGCTCAGATATACTATACATTTGGCATAGAAATGTATGCTGTAGACAAATGGCTTTAAAATCCACAACACAATGAATCAGCTAGCCCCAGAGAAATCACCACTACTTTATGGCACCCTTTACAATCACATACTCTGATTGCATCAGTAGAAGCCATTAGTCTTTTGTATGTTGGAGAGGCCCAGCGATTTGCAAGTAGTTGTAGAAGGCCCTCAACATGTTGCCCAATAGGAAGCTACATCACTGTCTCCATTTTGGTCCAGCAAACCCAGATGCCAGTGGATGAATGGTTGTACCTAACCACATGTGATTCCAACATAACTGCAAGTCACTCCATAATGTGTTCCAGCAGTCAGGTAATGAACACTTTGACACATGGGCCCTCATTCCGACCCTGGCGCCGCGGGCAACGGAAGCACCGCCAACAGGCTGGCAGTGCTTCATTGCCCATTCTGACCGCGGCGGTAAAGCCGAGGTCAGAAAAGGGGATCCAGCAGTTTCCCGCCGGATTTCCCCTGGCTGGGCTGAACCTCCATGGCGCATGGGGATTCCGACCCCCTTCCTGCCAGCCTGTTTCTGGCGGTTTTTACCGCCAGGAACAGGATGGCGGGAACGGGTGTCGTGGGGCCCCCTAACAGGGCCCCAGCATGATTTTCACTGTCTGCATAGCAGACAGTAAAAATCGCGACGGGTGCTACTGCACCCGTCGCACACCTGCAACACCGCCGGCTCCATTCTGTGTTGCAAGCCCTTTCCCGCTGGGCCGGTGGGCGCTCCCTTGGCGGGCGCCTGCCGGCCCAGCGGGAAAGTCAGAATGGCCACCGCGGTCTTTTGACCGCGGGACGGCCATTTGGCGGTTCCCGCCAGGCGGGCGGCGACCACCGCCCGCACGAATCAGAATGACCCTCATGATGCCACATCAATGGCATGGAAATGCACATTGTGTGTAAAAGCTCTAGTCCTACCTGTCATGTCTCTCATTGCTACTGCAGTTGTACATGTCAAATGACATGCAATGATGGGTGAGGGTATTTGTGAGCTATCAATCAATGGTGACACACTCCGGTCTGTGGCACCACATTAAATGTAGCCCCATTGCATATGTCCAATTCCAAACACAGGTTGACTTGCACATATATGTGAGGGAATACAGAAATCATCCCATGAACACAGACAGACCATACATGAAACAGAAGTGTACATATTTTGTTAAAAGAGAAAGGGACACATGCTAACATTTCAGCAAAAGGAATGTTGGGAACAGTGATGAGACATAAATCATGTCAATGACCAATCCTCAATTATTAAGGGAAAGTTATCATCTGTAGCTGCACCCAAAGAACAATGTATGCTCTGCCACACGTATGATGGCCACTCATCACACACTGAAGGTGAGTGGCCTCTGAGGGGGCAGATGCCAATTTACTCACTTGAACAGAAACATGGCTAAGGACAGTTATCCATCACTTTTTTTTCTTTGGCCTGTAACACTGAGAAGCAGTGGTCTGTTGTGTAGAATTTAGAACAACTACACCAACAAACATTACTTGATTGATCACTGTACTCAGCCATGTGTTGTCCCTGGAGAACAATTTTTTTGTGGATTGTACTCAGTTGTGTCCTAGTTCTCTGTGCTAATAGGCAAGGCACATCAGTATGCACCAAATTACACATCTACACAAACAGTTACTCATCTTGTATGTCACACATGGCCCATCCCCAATCGACAGTAGGAGATGTCAGAACCTAACACATCAACCTGGCTATGTGACAGGCAGGAATGTGCCCTTTACTCACCCCTTGTAACTGCTGTGCTCCCCTCAAACACCCATAAAGGTTCAGGTATGTCACTGCCAAAATGCAGGCCATTAGTGGGGCCCTGCTCCAACGTGCGCCCCGCCCACACTGGGAGGACAGCCCCAGCTAGACATCCATGATCTTCCGGTCCCAGCCTCTCATGTTCTCCCACCTCTTGCGACAGTTGGTGCTCTGCCGGGCGATGGCTGACCAAATCTTCTTCTTCTGATGGACGTTTACCTATATGGATACAAGAGGTAAATCAAGCGATTACAAACACAAGTTTTTTTACAAAATGGTTGTGTCACACACATCAGAAACACCAAGCACAAATTGGGCAATTTCTTAACACACCACAAGTGTGAAGCACACATGCCAATAAGTACAGGGACATGACTACACATTTTTGGTTCCATCTGCAGGCTAACCCACTACCCTGCTCATTGCCTACAATGACTAAGCAAGCCTACTGGCATCAGGTAGCCCATGCTCCAGCAACATGTACTGTGATGTGAGTCACAATGAAACACCACACACCAATGTGGTTTCTGAAGGGTAAACTCCTTAGGCCTGACAGGAGAAACACATTTACACTCTGCAATATTGACTCAATGCATACAGTCTCTACAGGTAAATACCATAGTACAGACTTCACCCTTACACTTGAGGGACAATGAAAGAGCTGGCATGGTGGGTACGGAAAGTGTCTTCCATGTGCATGTGTGGACATGTGGCCTACCAAATGCAGACTCATGCCACTTCAGGGTGAGTTTCGGTGGTATGTACCTGTACCACAGAACACTCCTTTGAACATATGTTTCTAACCTACAGAGGTATGTATTGTACAATTTCTGCTATGTAACCAAGCTACTGAGTCATGTGCATTGGCCTCCAAGTATTCTACACACTGTCTGCACTGTGTGTCTGTCATTTGTGCAACAATACTAACTAAAGGGGAGAAGGAGGGTTCAGAGGGACTGGGTCTATCCTCCCTAAGGCTTCGGTAACTGTACATAAAGACCCAGCACGGAAAATAAACTTCCACAGAGAGAAAAAAATTATTTTTGTTTGAAAAACCCTCACCCACCAGTGTTACCCATTGGTGGCATGCTTCATCTTTGGGTTTCTTCCTGTTCTGCTGCAGAACGAGGCATGCTGCGACCAACGGAATATGTGGGAGCACTGACTGATTTTGCACAACATGGCATACACATAGGCAATGTAAGCAGTCATCACCACCGATGGACACAGCATTGGGCCATGACCACCAAAGCAACAATGCTAGTAATGGCTGTATACACCGCAGTTGAAACCGCTTACTGCGCGGATGACCTGTGCTGGCAGCCGTGGGCAGTTCCTGATGTCCAGTGTAGTAGGTAAGGCATCTGCCATTTTGGAGGCTTGAAAGATTGTATATCGCCCTGTTTTATGTGACACAAAAACAATATAAGTTTAATATCATCACAAACATTCTCAATCTGTCCTGTTTTGTAGGCCCGACTACACAACCACCAGTGTGGTATATTGTAGGGCACAGATGGCATATGACGGTGCTGCACGGGCCACTACTGCTGATGGTATTTCTGGTAGTCAGAAAATACAGTCACATTTTGGGGGGCAATTGTGTAGCAGATAGTTGGGTGTTGCTAGAATCCATGTTGTGGACATGTATTCATAATCATGGGGGTGGGTCACATTTGTCTCTTGTCTCGTTGCCATCTGTGTTGTGTACGGGGTGTCATGTATATCCAGTCAGAAATGCTTTGTCACATGATGTTGTTGGCATGCAACATGTATGTTGGTGTGGACACAGTAACTAATGTTTCAAATTAATTATTTTCTCACGTAGGTACCCTGGGAGAGGGAGGATGCGACAACCTCCTGTCTTCCATCCATTGCTAGACTTTCAGACATGGAGAAACGTCATGTCATCCAGCTCTACTGCCTTAATAGGCAAACAATAGTGGATTTATGCCATCAGTTGGAGCCAGATCCGATGTCAGTTAACAGTAATCCATAACTGCATACCACCCATTGTACAAGTCATGTCAGTATTGCACTTCCTGGCCACAGGGTCCATCCAGCATACAGTGGCCCTATCTGGTGGTATGTCCCAACCTATGTTAAGTCAGGTGTTGAAAGATTTCCTATCAGCAATGTTGAAACACATTGACAGCTATGTCAGGTTCCCCCGAGATGAGGATTTAGCCAATGTGAAGGCTGACTTCTATGGTTTTGCCCGCATTCCACATGTGGGGGGGCCTATGATGGCACACATGTTGGCTTGGTTCTACCACAGGCCACTGATCCAGTCTATCGCAACAGAAAAACTTCCATTCCATCAACATGCAAGTTGTCGCTCCTTTGTAATGCGGAACAGTACCATACCCCAGCTCATGTCACAACTGCAACCAGAGAGGGCCTGGCTGGGTGGTAAGTCATGTCTGTAATGATTGTATGTGAGCAATGTCAGGTGCTACAATCATGAAGTGAGTGAACCATTGTTGCACTTATATCCCATTCCCTTAAGAGGAGACTTATCATTTCCAAACCGTCCTTTTTTATTGATGATGCTGAGGAATCTGACTATGCTAGGGGAAGTCCATTTTAATGAGGGCTTTTTGGCTCCTGAAGGGCATATTTTGCTGTCTGGACACGACTGGTGGAGCCCTCCTATGCTCATCCGGGAAAGTGTGTCAGATCACTGTGGCATGCTGCATGGTCCATAACATCACCCTGTGGAGGAATATCCTCTACATCCCAGAGGAGGGGGAGCCTTCATTGCCACTGAGTTAGAATCCTCAAATAACAAATAAAGAGTTGTGAGAATGTGTGGAGTTTAGTGTTTTTGAAACAGTTAGGGAGCTGATATTCTGCAAAAATCAGGCAAAGGCTGAGTGATAAGATTGCTTTTGACACATCCCCACCTTTTTGATGTTACTTTCTTTGTGTCAGAATTATTGCAATGTGCTTTGTTTTCCAGCTGCTTGCTGTGTGACGTGTCATATGTTAGCTTTCAAGTCTATACTCCTTATTTTATTCTTTGTACAGGTACCTTCACCATGACATCTTCATGTGGGCATTTCAGAGCTGTGACAGTGGCAGGTATGTGATGCCGTTATGACATACGAAGTGGACATGGATTGTTCCAGACAATGTAGGTCACATATTTTGGGGGTATGGGACACGTGCCAAGACAGCTTGCACAGTGTTTGGATGGAAGTTCAGAAGTGGCCATTGGACTTGTTTTGTGTCCTGTGGTGGGCCTGGTACATCATGTGGTCATAAAATATGTAGTCCTAGCTTACAGCTAGGTCATTTTCCATTCACAGTGGCTAAACACTCTTTTTGTATGACCGGAATATACCTGTAGATATGTTTCATCATTTTAGGCCACAGTGCCCATGCCAAAACACTGACATATGTTTTTGTCAAACTACCAGATCCATGAGCATTGGATTATAAGAGCCCTACAATCAGGAACTATTGTATTGCCATATGTTTGAATCTTGGGTTATTGATGTTGGATTACTTTGGTGTGTTATGTAATAAGGCTCAAGTGTCAGGGAGACCAGATCCTCGGGGTCTGAACACGTTCCCAACATGTCCACCACTAGACAGCTCCAAGACTCTGATAGATAAAATCACAAAGCCTGAGAGAGTCCAATCGGGGGAAAAGGGGAATAGGATGGGAACAGCTGGGAAGGAGACCTGCAGGAAGCAAAAGGTTAAACCACACAATATCAAGATTATATCACATTGATTTTCACTAGACTATGATTCTAAGCATTGTCATACTGTAACCATGGATAACTTAAGAAAAGGACTAATAACTAGGCCTCAAGATGTCTGGGTACCTGGGAAGGAATCAAGAATGATTAATACAACTTCTCAATGAAACCTTTCATGTAATGTTACACATTGTCTAGGATTATAAGAACCTTCTATAATTATGTTTTCAGAACAAACATGGGGGGTCATTCTGACCCCCGCGGGCGGCGGAAGCCGCCCGCCTGGCGGGAACCACCAGAAGACCGTACCGCGGTCAAAAGACCGCGGCGGTCATTCTGACTTTTCCGCTGGGCTGGCGGGCGACCGCCAAAAGGCCGCCCGCCCGCCCAGCGGGAAAGCCCCAGCAACGAGGAAGCCGGCTCCGAATGGAGCCGGCGGAGTTGGTGGTGTGCGACGGGTGCAGTTGCACCCGTCGCGATTTTCAGTGTCTGCCAAGCAGACACTGAAAATCTTAATGGGGCCCTGTTAGGGGCCCCACGACACCCGTTACTGCCATCCTGTTTCTGGCGGTGAAAACCGTCAGAAACAGGATGGCGGGAAGGGGGTCGGAATCCACATGGCGGCGCTGCTTGCAGCGCCGCCGTGGAGGATTCCCTGGGGCCGCGGGAAACCGGCGGGAAACTGCCGGTTTCCCTTTTCTGACCGCGGCTGTACCGCCGCGGTCAGAATGGCCCCAGAAGCACCGCCAGTCTGTTGGCGGTGCTTCCGCGGTCGTTGGCCCTGGCGGTCATGCAGAATGACCCCCATGGTCTTTTTACATGAGGACAAAAAAGTAATCTGAAACATTTCCTGGAACACAATAGGAATTGTATTAAGGACTTAATATGGACATATAATGTAACATCTTGAATTTTAACACCTAGTTTTAAATAAGGGAAATGAATCGCGCACCCTGCAGATTTCAACAAGGATATGTAAATGCCATGAAATGATCGCGCACTCTGCAAGCGATCTAAAAACATCAGTTTTAAATGCAAGGAATGAATCGCCGTCTTGCCGATTCGAATGCCACCATGTAAATGCCAAGAAATGGTCACGCACAATGATTATCAAAGTTTTAATGCAAGGAATGAATCGCACGTCTTGCCGATTCGAATGCCACCATGTAAATGCCAAGAAATGGCAGCGCACAATGAGTATCAAGAGATAAATGCAAGGAATGAAGCGCGCGTCTTGCCGATTCGAATGCCACCATGTAAATGCCAAGAAATGGTAGCGCACAATGAGTATCAAGAGTTAAATGCAAGGAATGAATCGCACGTCTTGCCGATTCGAATGCCACCATGTAAATGCCAAGAAATGGCAGCGCACAATGAGTATCAAGAGTTAAATGCAAGGAATGAATCACGCGTCTTGCCGATTCGAATGCCACCATGTAAATGCCAAGAAATGGTAACGCACAATGAGTATCAAGAGCTAAATGCAAGGAATGAATTGCGCGTCTTGCCGATTCAAATATCAATATGCAAATGTCTAGAAACGGTCACGCACACTGTTGCTGACCCGAATCTCAAAAGTCAAATACCATTAGTGAATTGCGCGTCTTGCCAATTCAAATATCAACATGTAATTGTCAGAAACCACAAGCACATTCACACGCACAAGGAAAAATCTTCCAACATGAAAACTAGGCCCAAAAACTCAAATGCCTTTGAAAACGGGATCGGGGGACCAGCCCGACCTCCGTCTTACCGCCCTGATCAATGATCACCAATACAATAAAGGGCAAAGGCCTGGAAGATCAAGGTAGGCCTCCGGAACAGGAGCTCAGGAAATTGCTGCTGCTCTGCACCGGGACCTCTGAATAGTGAGCATGTGGAGCTGGGCTGGCTCCCTTATATAGAGTCTGGCCCAGCCCACAAACCACACCGTCATGCTGCAGAGAAAGCTTCTAGAAGGCCCTGGAAAGGGACCACACCTTGACACACTCTGAAAGCCTGCAGCATTACATTGCAAATTAACAGTATTTACAAGCACCTTGAATATAAGTCTTCAAGATTAAACTCTGCAATGCAAAAGGTTAAACAACAGCATATCAACATAATGCATGAATTACGTTATCTCATAAATGCTGGGTTTTTGCATTCCAGTTGTCCGTAGAGTGCGCACTGCCCTGATGTTGACATCAAGCTGGTGACATCAAACACTTCAATGCTTGCCTATTCCACAGGATAATAGCTGACAGATCTCTTCCTTCCGTGGTCAGGAGGTCTGTACCTGTAAATATGTTAATATACTCAGTATGAGTCAATCATTTATGATTTCTAATTGTTCAGACATATTGAGAGTCTATGTGCTGAATGCTGTTATAAATGTTTTAGTTTGACCAGACACTTGTATGTATGTGTTTGTGTCGGATGGTTGTAATCCTGAACTGGAAACTGTGTACCTACAACATATCCCATCTTTAAAAAGTACCTTGGATCATCGTCATATGGTTCACAAGGTCTGACATATTTACATGGCTAAATATGAAAGCAAAATCAGCAGACAATGAATCAGTGATGGGTGATTTTAAAGTGAAGCTACGACTAACAGAAAATATATGTGACATGAATCTACCCAAAAATAAGACATGTGACGGGATCAGTCATAGTGAATGAAATCACTGGAGTAGGTGCCACACCACTGGAAATAAATCCAAAGTCCAGAGTACTCCTCTCATTGGAAATGGAAGGTGGTACAGGATCAGTCCACAAAGTGAATGTGTGACACACAAAGGAGGACCCTAAGGAAGAGGGTTGTTTCTGGCAGTGGTGGGTGTCTTGCCATCCACACCTCCTGGATTCTTTCCTGGAGTCCCCGCTTGCGAAGGGGGTGGTTCATCTGCAACAGAGGCAGGGGTGTCTGTGGCTGGCTGTTCCTCTGGCAGGGCCTCCTTTACTGTGACTGTCACTGATGTTGATGGGCTGCTGTTGATGAACCAAAGGAAGGGGAAGAGTCAGAGCTTTATGTATGTCCCTCAACATCCCTGGAAGGCCACTTTGGAAATTTGGGCCTCCATCTTGTTCATGCATGTCCCTATGCATGTCCCTCTGTAGCTTAAAACTCAAAACCTGGCCTATCATGCCTTGAGACTCCTAGACCCCTAAGACATGGCTGATAATGTCTCGCACAAGACCAGCCCCATTGACCTCACCCTGCTGGCCCACATCATCCCTTCCAGGCACCTTACCCCCCACAGGGCTGTGCCCTTGCCGTAGGGTACCCTCTCCAACTTGTTCCTGGGTCCCCATTGTCCGAAGTGTTGCGCTTCATCTCTGGATCCAGGACAGGATGGTGGAAACTGTGTTAGGTAGACAGATTGAAGGGTGAATGGTTTCCTGTGATGTTGAAGGAACAGGGCTGGGAGGTGACGTTGTGGGCACAGTGAGACTCACTGTTGCCATCTGACTAGGTTGCCTAGATGGGCCAGAACCGTCCTCCACATCCACAAGTCCAGGAGGGTTGTTGTCACTGTGGGCTTCATATAGGGGGGTAGCAGTAGTCTGTTCTGTGGCTTCCGTGTGCCCAGTGGCAGATCCACCTGTTGATATAAAACATACATTGTTACTTGTTGAATTGTAACATTTACCTACAAAGGTTTTGTGTTACAGTAAGCAAATACCTTGGACAAAGTTACATTGTTGGAAAGCCAATTATGTAACCATGTTATTGGGTGATTTGACATGACGTGTGAAGCACGAGAACCCAATTTGACTCAAGCAGCTCATGAGATTTGCAGATCAATAGCACTTTGGAAATGGGCTGAAAATTACATTTTACCACCAGTGTAGCCAACACAGTGGAGATGCAAGATATGGCTTTGACCATTTGGAGGTCTAGTTGAGTAGGATGCAAGCAAACCCAAGACTTTGTTGTATATGTGATTGGAGTCATCATGTGCACACTGCTGTGCCAATATGTCTGCTTCCAATACCAATCTGGTGATGCATCTTGAGGCTTTAGGAATACTTGTTGTATACACTGAGTGAGGTATCATTCCTGTCCTCAATAGTTTCATCTTGAAACCTGGAGCTAGATAGACAGACACATCCCTGTTTTGAGCATGGTATGTATCTTGATCACTCCCAGGTGGGTAAACGTTAATTGAGAGTTCACGAACAAGGGTATTTGGACACATGACCACTGGGCTGGTGCTTGGAGTTACTGGAACATGGCCTATTGTTCTTTGCAGTCAGATCACTGTGTGCACACACACACTATACAATGGTATCCTCTAGGTGAGTACACCTCAATTGAGAGTTCACAAACAGAGGTATTTGGGCAAGTGACTACTGGGATGATGTTTGGAGTTACTGAAACTGCCTCCTGGGAGTTGCAGTCAAGTTACTCCAACTGCTACACACACTTGACAAATGATATCCCCCTGGTGAGTACACTTTAATTGAGAGTTCACAAATAAGGGTATTTGGACAACTGATCACTGGGCTGGTGTTTGGAGTTACTAGAACAGGGCCTATTGTGCTTTGCAGTCTTATCACTCTCAACACTACACACACTTGACAAAAGGTATCCACCTAGGTGAGTACACTTCAATTGAGAATTTACAAACAAGGGTATTTGGACAAGCAAGTAACCAGTGGGCAGGTGTTCAGAGTTACTATTATACTTTGCAGTCAGATCAGTCTGTACACTACACACACCATACAAAAGGTACCCTCCCAGGTGGGTATACTCCAATTGTGAGTTACCGAACTAGGGTATTTGGACAAGTGACCAGGAGACTGGTGTTTGGAGCTACTAAATCCTTCCCGCTGGGAGTTGTAGTCCAGTCACTCCTCTACTATACACACTTGACAAACTGTGTCCTCCCAGGTGACCATACTTCAATTGATAATTCACAAACAAGGGTATTTGGACAAGTGACCACAGGGCTGGTGTATGGAGTTACTGGAACAGTGCCTCCTGGGAGTTGCAGTCAGGTCACTCTCTCTACTCCCCAACACTTGACAAATGTTTGGTATTACATATCTGTACGCAGGCTGCATTTAGGTTTGAGCATGTTTACATTTTGGGACAAACCATGAATCCTGGAATGTGTTTGTTATTGTGAGATTTGCAGTCACCATTGGGACATATGGCATGTGATGGGCCTTGGTAGCTGTGATGTTGGATCCAAATATACAGATTGATAGTGTTACAACTCAGAAACTCTGGGTATTGATTTTTTGGTACATGAACAAGACAGTGGCAACAGCTAAGCTTTGAGCATGCATACTGCCGTTTTGTGACATTATTTGTGTTATGAGTAGGGCTCCCAGTTTTATGGTATGTTTTTTTTTTTAACATTTCCATCTGTATTTATCCATATTTATATTTTGACAATCTTATCTGTATTTAACCATATTTTTTTAGTTTGTTTAAAAAAATGAAGCTGAAGCTAGTATATTACCATATAAAATATTTATTTAACCAAAAAATGTGCATTCTTACTTGAATTTCTGTCAGTTTTTAATGATATTAAGACCTGTAGATGATAAATCAATACACCTTTAAGAAAATATGACACTTTTAGTATCAATCCTATGCATATGTATTGCTCTTTAAGCATCTTTATTAAATTGCCTTTGTTTTTAACCTACTTACCTGTCAGACCGCACAATTATTGGCCTGATAGTCATGACTGACAGAATTGCTCAGAATAGCTCCTAATTTCAGTTTTTATCCACATTTAAAAATAAATCAAGGCAGGAAATCAATGATTTTGTGTCTGTATTTATCTGTAAAAATCAGTAAAAACGGAAAACAGTGAGTCTTAGTTATGACTTATCAGACTCCACTCCCCCAAGTATTTCTGTCACATCCTCAGGATGCAGGATGGCCAAGACCTTCTCCTCCCAGGGAAAGAGTCCTAGCGGGGCACTGGGAGGGCCACCGCCAGTCTTCTTGGCCTACAACTGCTGCCTGGAGATCAGATAACGGACCTTACCCTTGAAGTCGTTCCATCTCTTCGTAATGTCCTCTTTTGTGTGCAGAATGGTGCCTACAGTGTTCAGTCTGCTGACTATCCTCTTCCACAAATCCATTTTCCTATTGAGAAAAGTGTGCTGGACTTGGGCTCCAAACAATTGTGGTTCTACTCTAATGATTTCATCAACCATGACTGTCAACTTATCCCCTGACAATTATGGGTTTTTGGACCGTGACATGACAGGAAATTAAAGGGGCTGACAGTGACTAACTAAACAAGACAAGTGACAATGGGAAAAAATAGACAATGTGTGTGAAAGGTGTAAAATGGGATGGGGGAAAAAGGGCTGCCTTATGACAAAAAATTGACAAAATAATGTGCTATCAGGGAGACCAGATCCTCGGGGCTTGCGCATGTTCCCAACATGTCCACCTCTTGGCAGCTCCAAACTCAACTAGATATTATATCACAGAGTTAAAGAATGGCTAAGTTGGGGAATGGGGTTTGGGTTGGGAACAGCGGGGAAGGAGACCTGTGGAAGCAAGAGTTAAACAACACAATTGCAAGATTAAACACAATGACTTTCAATAAGCTTTGTTTTCAAATAATATTATACTGAGAACTTGAATGGCCTAGAGTTTCACTATAACTAGGCCTCAGAAATCTGGGTATCTGGAAATCAAGAAGGATTATGCAAACTGTCATATGAGCATTTCAGAGTTAACATCTCACACTTTGAATATTAAACACTCTCCATTTGGTTCTTAGAATAGTCACTAACAAAGATCAAAGAACATATGGGTTTTCCTTCATGAATGAACTGTACTAGAATAATGAATAACACTACAATGTCACACTCTGTCTAAGGCGGTCACTCTGACCGCGGAGGTCGGCAGTCGCCGCCCGCCCAGCGGTTCCCGCCGAAAGACCGCTCCGCGGTCAAAAGACCGCAGCGGCCATTCTGGCTTTCCAGCGGGGCCGGCGTGCGACCGCCAGAAGACCGCCGGCCGGCCCAGCGGGAAAGCCCCTTCAACAATGAAGCCGGCTCGGAATGGAGCCGGCGGAGTTGCAGGGGTGCGACGGGTGCAGTGGCACCCGTCACGAGTTTCACTGTCTGCAAAGCAGACAGTGAAAATCTTTGTGGGGCCCTGTTAGGGGGCCCCACGGCACCCGTTCCCGCCATCCTGATTCTGGCGGTGAACACCGCCCACCGCCAGAAACAGGCTGGCGGGAAGGTGGTCGGAATCCCCATGGCGGTGCTGCAAGCAGCGCCGCCATGGCGGATACCCTGGGCCAGCGGGAAACCGGCGGGAAACCGCCGGCTCCCCTTTTCTGACCGCGGCTTTACCGCCGCAGTCAGAATCGCCCAGGAAGCACCGCCAGCCTGTTGGCGGTGCTTCCGCCGCCCTCCGCCATGGCAGTCATGGACCGCCAGGGTCAGAATGACCCCCTAAGAGTCTTAAATTTCAATTGTTCAGGAATTATTATGCACATTAATAATCAAACTGTACATCAAAGATTTCAAGATCTAGAAACGATCGCGCACTATGCCGATCTGTACTTCAAGAGTTAAATGCTAGGAATGAATCGCGCACACTGTTGCCGATTCAAGTGTTAATATTCAAAAGCCATGGAATGATCACGCAACCTGCCGATCTGAATGCCAAGGTTTTCAATGGTAGGAATGAATCACGCACACTGTTGCTGATTCAAACATCAAGATGCAAATGTCATGAAATGATCGCGCACACTGCCGATCTGAATGCCAAGAATTTTAATGTCTGGAATGAATCGCGCACACTGGTGCCGATTCGAACATCATGATGCAAATGCCATGAAATGATCGTGCACACTGCCAACCTGAATGCCAAGAGTTTAATGCCAGGAATGAATCGCGCACACTATTGCCAATTCGAACATCACAATACAAATGCCATGAAATGATCGCGCACACTGCCAACCTGAAGGCCAAGGCTAAAAGCCGGAAAAAACAATTGCACACGCGATTTCAGAATTAGGCCCAAAACTCGAATGTCACTGAAAACCTCCGCCTTACCGCCCTGCCTGAGGATCACCAAGGAAATGAGGGCAGGCCTGGAAATGCCTAAGTAGGCCTCCGGAACGGGAGCTCAGGAAAATGCTGCTGCTCTGCACCGGGACCTCTGAATAGTGAGCACGTGGAGCTTGTCTAGCTCCCTTAAATAGAGCCAAGCCCCGCCCACGAGCCACACCCAGCCATGCTGCAGTAAAAGGCCTCTAGAAAATCTTAGAATAGGGACCACTCCCTAACCACACCCTGTAAGCCTGCAGCAAAGCCTTGCAAATGAACAATACATTACAAACAGCATTAGGTTAACAGGTTAACATACTGCATAGAAACACAATGCATGAATTATGGCCCTGCATAAGAACTGGGTTTTTGCATTTACGTCGCCTGTAGAGCGCACACTGTCCTGATGTTGACATGTGTGTTCTATCTTGCCCTGCTGTCGTGGAAATGCAAAGGATTGTGGTTTGTGAAGATGTGTGTTTTATGGTGTCCTTTGCAGCAGTGCCAGTCTGACCGCCAAACTCATAATCAGGTCCTAAATCTTAGTATAGCACTTAGAAACACAATAGCTCCAACTGGGGCTATCACAACGTCTTGACGGAGCCATTCCCACCAGTCCGGCGCTACTCTCAAGGGAGTGCAGGCCGGTCACTGAGTCACACAGACCCCAGGTACAGTACCTTTGAAAATGAGGAATCAAAGATGTTGCACGGAATCGGGGAGGTGAGGTGTCACAGGAGCCTGTGCGGCCTCAGTTCCTTACTGCTACCGGGAAAGTAAGGTGTTGGTTCCTTATTGCTATGCAGGGGAGATGAGGCTTCGGTTCCTTACGGTTGCAGGGAAGGTGATGCAGCATCTGTGGTGAGGTGTCGGTTCCTTTCGACAAGGTGGGGTTGATGAAACCAGCATGTGAAGACATGATGCCTTGACTTCGCAGTGTCACAATCATAACACGGGTCACAGGTACTACAGTGGCATCAGGCTTACAACGTTGGTCTTGGTCATTGCACTCAGTGGGGAGCATGGCTCTGGTGCCAGCAGCGGAGTGAAGTCGGACAGTGGCACCAGTTCTGAAGTCGCTCTGGAGTCAATGTACTTGGTTTCTTCTTGGTTCTAGCAGAACTCACTCTCAAGGGCCCAGGAACTGTCTTTGGAACCACTTTGCAAGTCAGGGCTGGCAGCAAGAGAGCCCAGGTGCTGGCAGATGAAATCTTAGATGTCCCTGAGACTTCTTAACAGGAGGCAAGCCCAGTCCAAGCCCTTGGAGAACCTTTGGAAGCAGGATGTAGAAAGCAAAGACCAGTTCTTTCACTCCCAGGACAAAAGCAGCATGCAGCAGGCCAGCACAGCCAAGCAACAGGCAGAGTGGCAGTTCCTCCTACAGCATCCAGCTCCTCTTTCTGGCAGAATGCACACAAGAATGGTAACTTTATAGGGTCAGAGCTCCAGTACTTATACCCATTTCTGCCTTTGAAGTAGACAAACTGCAAAGAGAAGTCTTTATTAATGCACAAGACCCTACCTTTCCTGCCTTGGCCCCAGACACCCTGCAAGGGGTTGTAGACTGCTTTCTGTAAGGACGGGCACAGCCCTATTCAGGTGCAAGAGTCAGCTCCTCCCACCACTCTTATTCAGGAAGACCCATCAGGATATGCAGGGCACACCTCAGCTTCCTTTTTGTGACTGTCTAGAGTGAATTCACAAACAGCCAAACTGTCATCCCGACCTAGGTGTGTATTTCGCAGACAGGCAGAGGTACAGAATGGTTAAGCAAGAAAATGCCCACTTTCTAAAAGTGGTGTTTTCAAACTTCAAATTTAAAAAACAACTTCACCAAAAGATGCCTTTTTAAATTGTGAGTTCAGAGACCCCAGACTCCACATCTCTATCTGCTCCCAATGGGAGATTACACTCAAAAGGTTTTTCAAGGCAATTCCCATATTATCCTATTGAAGAGATAGGCCTTGCAATAGTGAAACCCAAATTTAGCAGTATTTCACTATCAGGGCATGTAAAACACACCAGTACACATCCTACCTTTTAAATATACTGCACCGTGCCCCTGGGGCTGCCTTGGAAATACCTTGGGGTGACTTACATGTACTAAAAGGGAAGGTTTGGGCCAGGCAAGTGGGTGCACTTGCCGGGACAAAATGGCATTTTAAAACTGCCCACACAGACACTGCAGTAGCAGGTCTGAGATGTTTACAGGGCTACGCATATGAGTGGCACAATCAGTGCTGGAGGCCCACTAGCACCATTAGATTTACAGGCCATGTGTACACATGGTGCACTATACTAGGGACTTACCAGAAAATCAAATATGCCAATCATGAATAAACCAATCATCAATACAATATAGACAGAGAGCACTTGCACCTTAGCATGGGTCAGCAGTGGTAAAGTGCCCAGAGTCCTAAAGCCAGCAAAAACGAAATGCAACACATAGTCAAAAACATATATTAATCTTAGTTAAATCATTTCTGTTCATATCATATCCTTTCAGAATATGTAATATTAATTTCAATATGTAATATTAATTTTAAAGAAAATCAACATCAGTTCAATGTAAGCCATATTCATTTAAACAGAGGTCATATTCATTTTAACATGGCTTGTGTTAATTTCAAAATGTGCTCTATTAATTTCCACCATGCTACATTTATCTCACAGTTTCATATTAATTGTACAAAGTGTCATATTCATTTTAATGAATGTCATATTAATTTTGATGTGGGTCATATTAATATTCACCAGGTGTCATATTCGTTTCAAAGTGGTTCATACTCATTTTAACATGTGTCATATTCCTTTCAATGAATGTCATATTCATTTCAATGGATGTCATATTCACCTTAACACCTGCCAAAATAATTTTAACATAGGTCATATTCATTTGAACATAGGTCATATTAATTTCAATATATACAATATTCATTTGATGTATATCGTATTAATTTCAAAGCACAAGATACTCATTTTGGAAA
Source organism: Pleurodeles waltl (assembly GCF_031143425.1). Classification (NCBI taxonomy): domain Eukaryota; kingdom Metazoa; phylum Chordata; class Amphibia; order Caudata; family Salamandridae; genus Pleurodeles; species Pleurodeles waltl. Next base: position 586,395,220 of record NC_090438.1, on the reverse strand, counting down.
GTTTCATTTTAATTTCAGCATTGGTCACATTCAGTTAAAGGTATGTTGAATTAATTTCAAAGTGGCTCATATTCATTTCAATGCATGTCATATTCATCTTAGCATGTGCCATATTCATTTCAATGGATGGTTCATTCATATTAATACATCATATTAATGTTAACATGAATCAGACCCATTGCAACATGTATCATAATCATGTCAATGTGTATCATATTATTTTCAATCCAAACCGTATTCATTTTGATAAATGTAATGTTCATTTTAACATTACTCATACATTTTAAAACATGTCAAATTAATTTCAATTAAGCTTATATCATTTCAACCCACGCCATATTAATTTTGACACATATTGGGGGTCATTCTGACCCTGGCGGTCACCGACCGACAGGGCCAACGACCGCGGAAGCACCGCCAACAGGCTGGCGGTGCTTCCATGGGCATTCTGACCGCAGCGGTACGGCCGCGGTCAGAAATGGGAAACCGGCGGTGTCCCGCCGGTTTCCCGCTGCCCCAGGGAATCCTCCATGGCGGCGCTGCTTGCAGCGCCGCCATGGGGATTCTGACCCCCTTACCGCCATCCTGTTGCTGGTGGTTTTCACCGCCAGGAACAGGATGGCGGTAACGGGTGTCGTGGGGCCCCTGGGGGCCCCTGCAGTGCCCATGCCAATGGCACTGCAGGGGCCCCCTAACAGGGCCCCACATTGATTTTCAGTGTCTGCCAAGCAGACACTGAAAATCACGACGGGTGCCACTACACCCGTCGCACGCCTTCAACTCCGCCGGCTCCATTCGGAGCCGGCTTCCTCGTTGAAGGTGCTTTCCCGCTGGGCCGGTGGGCGGCCTTCTGGCGGTCGCCCGCCAGCCCAGCAGGAAAGCCAGAATGCCCGCCGCGGTCATTTGACCGCGGTGCGGTCATTCGGCGGCTCCCGCCGGGCGTGCGGTTACCGCCGCCGGCGGGAGTCGGAATGACCCCCATTGTGTTCTTTTCAATGTTACATTGAATTAAATGGATGTAATATTCATACTAACACTTGTCATATTAATTTTAAGATGCACCTTATACATTTTAACATATATCATATTAATTTGAATATGTATCATATTAATTCCATGCATGCCACAATCATTATGACAAATGTCATGAGAATTTCAGCTTTGATCATACTCATTTGAAAGCATGTCAGATTCAATTCAACAAGGCTTATATTAATTTCAACACAAGCCATGTTTAAATTATTTAATTCATTTCTGTATATCTCATATTCATTGCAATCTGGATAAAATTAATTTCAACGCAATTCATATTCATTGCAACATGTGTAATGGTCATCTCAGTGTATGTTGAATTATTTTCAATGCACATTATGGGCCTGATTCTGACCCTGGCGGCCGGTGACCGCCAGGGTCACCGGCCACGGGAGCACCGCCGACAGACCGGCGGTGCTCCGAAGGGCATTCTGACCGCGGCGGTTCAGCCGCGGTCAGAAAGGGTAAACCGGCGGTCACCCGCCGGTTTACCGCTGCCCTTCTGAATCCTCCATGGCGGCGGAGCGCGCTCCGCCGCCATGGGGATTCAGACACCCCCTACCGCCATCCTGTTCATGGTGGGAAACCCGCCATGAACAGGATGGCGGTAGGGGGTGCCGCGGGGCCCCCGTAAGAGGGCCCCGCAAAGTATTTCAGTGTCTGCTATGCAGACACTGAAATACGCGATGGGTGCCACTGCACCCGTCGCACCTTCCCACTACGCCGGCTCAATTCTGAGCCGGCGTCCTCGTGGGAAGGTTGATTTGCCCTGGGCTGGCGGGCGGCCTTTTGGCGGCCGCCCGCCAGCCCAGGGCAAATCTCAGAATCACCGCAGCGGTCTTTCGACCGCGGTGCGGTGTTCTGACGGGGTTACTTTGGCGGGCGGCCTCCGCCGCCCGCCAAAGTAAGAATGACCCCCTATATTTTTTTCAAAATAATACATTTTTACTTCAGTACCTCATAGTCATTTAAATCTGTCATATTCATTCCAATGTATGTCATATTCCTCTTCGCATAAGTCAGTCATTTCAAGAAATGTCCCATTCTTTTTGATGAATATTGTATTTGTTTTAGTGATTGCTTTCTTGTTTACAGTGAGGGCCATATTTATTTCATTCTGATTGATAGATATTTCAGTATATCTCTTGTTCAATTCGGAGTGGGAGTTATTTATATTAATCACTAAGTAGCATATTCACTCTGCCAGGTTTCACATTTGTTTTGGTTCAAGTCAGATTTACTCTGCCAGGTATCATATTTATTTTGGCATATAGTACATTCATTCTGGTGTGTGTCATATTCATTTTGCAACATGCTATGCATTTCAGGAGGTTTCCTATATGGGGAGCTGTAATTTTGACATGAATGGCTTCCCATAGCTCCAAATATAACACACATACTGGCTATATATATATATATAAATTATGTGACAAACGTAATTGTTGTTTGGCTCACACATGGCAACGTCAGAGCCTTTAAGGGGAGGGATAATTGAATTATTCTAATTTATATCACTCAATAAAGGTATGTTCATTTATTCGTTGTTGTATATAACGCAGATTATATCAGAGAGCTTTATGCAGATGTGTAGCTATAGGTGACATAGTATACAAAAGGCAACATGATCTTCTTAATTGAAGCATAAAGGTTAAAGAACTTTTAAACTTTTAAGGTGTTTTGTCATAAGTTTGTTTAACAGCTATAGCATAATCTTCAAGACAAACATTTCCACAGTTCGATGCATACTTTTACTCTTAGAGCTAAGCCAGGCCCAGCTCTTCGTTTCTATTTTCTGACCTGCTCACTTCTGGTATGCAAGAGACGATAATGTCACGGCAGAATGAGCAATGTTTGCTAATAATTTAAGGGCAGCATCACTGCACTGGTCACATCTTGCAATGGATTTAGGGGCAGCAGGAAGGAACCAAGATTGCAGGGTAAGGGCAGCAGGCATGGTTGCCCAATCGCCAGATTACAAATTCAACTGCAGGCAGGTTTAAAACCAGCATTTGTAATGCAGTGTGTTTCGCTTTTGAGCGAATTAGAGCTATTAGTGTTGTAAATTCCTAACTGGACTTTTCTTGCCACTTAAATTGATAATGAAAAGCAAAAAAGTTGACATAAGCGAGCAAATTCAAAGCACCATGGCTGCCATGAGCATGAGTGTGAAGGAGAGACACAAAAAGAGAAAGAAGTTTGCTTGCAGTCAAACAAACATATCAGCTATTGTGCAATTATCCATGTAACAGAGGCAGTCTTCAAGGCGGTAACAAAAGAGCCCAAAGGAGGGACAAACGTAAATCATTTACCAATGATAACAAAGTATTTTGAAAGGCAAGCCCACAAACGAGTGGGAGTGATGGGCGTGCAGTAGGCACGGTTAAAAGGCCACAATACTTACAACATGTCAAAGCACTTGCATGCTCGACTTAAAAAAAGTGCAAGGCACATAGAGAAGCAGGACTTACAAACTGCTATACAAATTATAGCAGATGCTGGTCATGTGTTACAGGGACCCTGCGGCAAAAGTATCCAGGCATTCAATACATAATGACTGCAGCAGCAAACTGAACAAGTCGGGTTTTACCAACACAAGTCAGGCACAAAGCATCCCATCAAAATTGTGAATTCTGTGCATATAGTTCAGCATCACCCCAGGCAATCATAGCCATTCTCATATATTGCAAACCTTTTGAGAACCCCGCCACCCCCTCTTATGAAACACGATTCCGTCTATCTGCTCACCTGCAGATGTTTTTACAGTTTACTTTTGCAATGCCATTTTTGCTGTTGCTTATTTCATCATTGCACTTGCACCTGTGACACTATTATTCTTTGAAAGGGCATGGAAACTGTTCATCTGCATATAGGGGGTCATTCCGACCCTGGCGGTAAAATCCGCCAGAGCCGGGGACCGCGGATGCACCACCAACAGGCTGGCGGTGCATCCCTGGGCATTCTGACCGCGGCGGTACAGCCGCAGTCAGAAACGGGAAACCGGCGGTGTACCGCCGGTTCCCCGCTGCCCTGGGGAATCCTCCGCCATGGGGATTCCGACCCCCTTACCGCCATCCTGTTCCTGCCGGTTTTGGCCGCCAGGAACAGGATGGCGGTAAGGGGTGTCGTGGGGCCCCTGCAGTGCCCATGCCAATGGCATGGGCACTGCAGGGGCCCCCGTAACAGGGCCCCACCAAGATTTTCAGTGTCTGCCATGCAGACACTGAAAATCACGACGGGTGCAACTGCACCCGTCGCACCCTTTCCACTCCGCCGGCTCCATTCGGAGCCGGCATCCTCGTGGAAGGGGGTTTCCCGCTGGGCTGGCGGGCGGCCTTCTGGCGGTCACTCCGCCAGCCCAGCGGGAAAATCAGAATTACCGCGGCGGTCTTTTGACCGCGCAGTGGTATTCTGACGGTGGTACTTTGGCAGTCAGAATGACCCCCATAGTGTTGAAAGGAAGGTGTTAAATTATGTTTTTGTGTGGGTTATCCCGTGCCTACCCCCGCAGCCCTACGTGAAGGACGTTTCTTGGGCAGAGCATGTACAGTAGCCAGGAACACCACAGCCTTGGCAGATGAAATTACAATACACTGAGCACGTTCCTACCCTCGCCTCAGTGATTATCTGTGCCAAACACAGGATGCACAGGGACTGTGAACTGTGCCCTTGAGGCTCACCAATTCTCATAATTTTATTTTAGGGGCTTGCCAAGTTCCCTGACTGCCCGTGGTCATGTGTGTCCTTCAAAGTCAACTGTGTTCAACAATTGAATTCTGGGACTTGTGGACCTGCATTGACAAACCATTGTTTTATTTATTTTAAGGGTGTCTGAGCAATACTCCACCCACTCGCGGAACTCTGTGGAATTCACAGAGCTCAGTGAAATTCCACGGAATAAAACTCCGCCCAAGCCTAATTACAATATCATTCACCTTTCTTAAATCCTGAACTGTCCTAAACTTGCCATTGGGCTTTTGCAATCCCATAATTGGTGACCTGCATGGACTCCCAATTATTTTTCTCAAGATGCATTTTTCTAACATGTTATTAAGGGTCTTATTCCTTCAATCACCTCTGGTGTCATGTGAAAGGCAGTGGTCTGGGGTAAAATGCATCTGGTCTTACATTTATTTTTACAGGTTCAACTCCTTTTATTAATTCAATATCTTTTACAGTGCAATACTATACTTCTGGGTTCACTTTTTAAATCAATCTTCAGGCAATTCTTTTGTGTTTAGAATGGGTAAAGCCTGACCATATCTTGCTGAGCAGTTTTAAAATCCACATCTAAATCCACATCTTCATCATGAGTCTGGAGCTCAACTCTGTGCCATGTGCAATAGATTGTGCAATTTAACTTGCATAACAAATCTCTTCCTAACAGATTGACAGGATTGAAATCGCATACCATGAACAATGATTTTCCTCAAATGATCCTATTTTTACAGGAAAGTCTTTCGCAATGAGGTTTGTCATCTGGGTCGGTGTGTGACTCCTACAATTTTGATCTCTTTTTCCAAGAGGGGAAGGTCTGGTACTTACACTGTTCTCACAGTAGAACAGGTAGCTCATGTGTCCATATAAAATGACAGTTGGTGGCCATTTACCTCACCATTTACAAATGGTCCACTCTGGTCTACCTCTAAGACTGCGCCAAGCACAGAATCTGCCTCCCCTCTAAGGCACCATCATTGTGACGTGCCTGAATTTACATTTGGAGATCATCAAACATAGAGAACTGTTGAATGGTATCTTGAAATGGACCTGCATTACATGTTGATTCATTTTAGGCAACTGAATTTAATTTAATCTAGCATTGTTTACATTCAGTTGAACCATTGGCGCTTGCGGCACAGGTAACATTTGAGTTTGATTTTGCATTGACATCTGTACTTGTCTCATTGCTGCATTTAGCCTTTGAATCTGATTTACATCCTGCATTTGATTATTGACCATTCCAACTGGATTCAGCCTTCACTCTCGCTTCCATTGCCCCACCTAATTGCACAAGTGACAAGGTGTCATCTTCGTCAGTGTTGCAGCATCAACACCTGTATTAGGGTCAATTGTTGCACCTCTTCCTCTACCCTGAGGAATCATCATTCTTCCTTGTACACCCTGCATATCGGTTTGAAAACCACCTATTGCATTCCATTCATATCTTGCACTGCACCACCATTCCCAACAAATGACAGATTTGAAAATCCACTTTGTGCAAACTTAGTCTGCGCCAGCATACACTTTTCCTTAAGCTTTTGCTGTTTCATCAGGTGCTCATCAGTGTAATGCAGTGCATATTTCAAAGTCTCATCCAAAGACTTGGGGCCTGATTTAAGTCTTGATGTAGGGAACACTCCGTCACAAACTTGATGGATATCCTGTCCAACTTGTAACAATTTCCATAGGATTGTATGGGCTCCTAATACGGTGGACAGGATAGCCGTCACATTTGTGATGGAGTATTCCCCTCTACCAAGACCTAAATCAGACCCCTGGACTGCCAGCAAATCCTATTCTGCTGAGTATTCTAACAGATATCAGGTCTCAAACCAAGCACAAACTGTGCAATAAAAAACCCTTACATTTTGGATCAAGATGTGTTTGTCCTGTATGTTGCTGAAGCACTGTCATCAACCTCTCATAATACTCATTCACTGGCTCCTTAACTTCCTCCTGCATTCAATTAAACTTAAAAAATCATCTCCTTAGGTGAAATTATACCTTTCAGGAATATAAGAGGCTCATTATATTTAGTCATTACCACAGGTGATGGTGCATTAGTAACAGCATCTCTTGCTGGCTCTGCATTTGGCCATTGAACAGCAATTTTGCATTCTGCCAACAAATCACTTGGAACCACAATATCAAGGAATAAATTCAAGTCTTCCTGTAGTACCATTGAAATCTTTACAAATCTCTCCACTTGTATATACCACTGCATTGGGCTTTCTCTAACTTTAGGGAAAGTGTTTGTAAATACTGCAAGACCTCCCCTACTCCACGGGACATGTACATACCCTTCACCTGGTATTTCCCTTAGAGGGTAGGCTGCTGTTGTCTCAATTTTTTTCTGATTGAGCTACATGTTTCTTTCTCTCTTAAGCCTCTTTAGCCTGTTTCTTTTCCTTCTGGTATTTTTGTGACCACCTTATTTCAAATCTGACTAGATCACCTCATTTGTGCACACATTTTATTAACTCTACAAGATGAATTTGCATTCGTCAAGGGCACATGTCCTCAATAGCTACATCATTTAAGTGCAGTCAAAGACTTCTCTGTAATGGTACACTTTTTGAAATGTCAACCTCATAGTTATTTGCCTTCTCAGTTGATTTGCTTTGAACTGTTACAGCTTTCCTTGTAATCTCATTAAATAAGTAGATATGTTATTTTTGTTGGTACTGCTTTATGTAATCCAAATCCAAACAACTTCTAACTATTTCTTCTAATTTGTCTTTCCATTGGGGCACATTTAAAGTTTTCTCCTTTACAGGAGCAGGATTGACTTCTGGACTTGATCTCAGTCTTTCTGAGTCCCCAACTTTAATACAACTTATGGGAGCATCTTCAAACCAAGGAGGAAATAAACCCCCTTCCCAAATTACATTCACCTGGTACTGTTTAAGTTTCAAAAACAAATTACCTTCCTTCTCCTATTCCTTGAACAGTCTGGGATGGTGTCCATACTAGGGATGGGCAGTGAACTCTGCTACGCTCGCAGCGTTTGCAGAGTTTTTCCCACTTCCCGCTCCACTTAGAGCGCAGAGTTCTGAAAAACTCAAGGTAGAGGAGCATAGCGGAGTTTTTTCCTCGCTTGTGCTTGTTAAGTTTGCGAGTACACCCAAGGAAAATCTTACTCCAGGCCACCTCCCTGCTAGATTTCTTAACGCGGGTGGTCGGGGATGGTTGCTACTGCTCACGTTGAAAAACCTTCTGTTCGCGTTGAGGAAGCTGCTGCTCGAGTAGAATATCTACCCGAGTGGCAGAAAATAAGCAGCGTCCTCCTGCACTGCACATGGTGCCATTCGCACTGATTATACAGTGCGGGACAAACACCCGGTGGTAAAACTCAGTGTGAATGGCGCAATGTAACACACTCGTCCACTTTGCAGAACTCTGCGTAGCACAGCAGAGTTTTTTGGTCTCTTTGCTGAGTTCCGCTACTGCTCAGGCTTAGTCCATATCACAATCTGTGAATTCTGTGATATCGAGATAAATTCATTTGCTGGAGTGCTCCCAGTTGGTTGCTGAACAACTGTAGTCTGAGTAGTCTGTGCAGGTACAGTATGTGAATTAACTAATCCAGTAACCTGTGCTGCAGTAACCACATGAATTGGAGCATTTATGGGAGATATAATTTGGGCCATACTCACTGGTGCTGGAACACTGAAAACTGCATGCTGTGATAGAGGCTGTATAATGACAGGATGTGCAACAATTGGTTGAGTTATCACTGACTGTGGTAGAATGAGCCGAGTCGATACATGTTGTACATTTACATGCTCTATAGCTTGATTCTGATTAGTCATTTTTGCAACACCAGTATCAATTGGAGCTGCAGCTGTAGTCGCATTACTTACCAACTGAGGTGCATTATTAGGCATAGGTCCCACATATGGTGGTGGACGAGTAGCCAATAATTTTTCTGATAAATCATCACCCGAATCAGAATCAGAATTGTATTTAAGTTTAACCTTTGTTCCAGTATCTCATGTACGTTTTTTATCTACAAGTGTTTCTGAAACTCTAACTTTTGAATTTTCTTCTTTTGTAAGTACTAGATATAATCTAGTACCTTCGGCTATACCTTTCGTCCACACTTGTGGTCTTTGATCCCATACTGAATCTTCATAATTTCTCATTGCTATTTTTGTTTGTTTCTGAAATCTTTCACCATCTTTTTTTGTGCTACTTGTTCCCATGTACTAAGCATCTCAAATTGTGTAGGTCTAGGAGATGGCTCCATTTAATGCAATGCGCCTCATAACATTCCTTTTATCCCTAATTTCATTATTCCCCATCTAGGAAAACTCAATAACCCCTTGTTTTTCAGTGATCTTGCACCATTGACGAAGCTAGACACATGTATGCAACCCTTCTTCAACCATCATTTAATAAGCAGGTGTATCTTCAGGAGGTGTTTCTTCACCCTCTCTAATTGGAACTAATATATCATCTCTTATTAGACCCCGCATTGTTCTGAAATTCAACTCTTAAATCACAGTGCCTTATATGTTTTGATTTTGTTCCGTAACTGTTAGGACACATATTCCCTTTGTCAAATCACAATGCAGTTTAGAAACAAAATAACCAATAACTTTGCGTCTCTTTTCAAAATTCCACCATAGTGCTGCTTCACACCAACTGACCAGTACCTTTGCGGCATATTATGATGTCACAACTTGCTCCCTGCAGCGGTTCACTCTCCTTTACCATTTTCATTTCACTACGATTAACCAAGACAATTCTAATAGCTAAAACAACACAAAATACATCGGTCTTTGTCTGCTTCTTCTAAGGAATAATCAAAGGTACACTTCAACCATTAGAATATGATTTTTATCTTTTCTGACCCTGAACAAAAAGAAGTCACCTTTCACAATGATGAGTTCTCGACCTGCGGGAAATCACCTAATCAATGCTATGACATCATAGAGCGCCAGGTTTTTCAACTCCAAGTAATATTAGTACAACCACAACAACTTTGTGTAAATTTGACAATGTCTCACGACTCACACTTCTCCTAGCAGACAAGAATACTTCATTTCCTCTAAATCTATCCTGGCATCTTAGACTACTTCTTTGTCCATTAGCCTCTTTGTTTCTTCAAAAAAGCACACATAACATGGACATAAAAATTTAAATTCCATTCAACATAAAACCGTTTCAATAAAATTCACAAATCACCATATAAATATTTTTGGCGCATCAATCCTATTGATACTCACACCTGTCAAACTTTCACTGGCTCTTCAAACACAATTTGAAACTGCTTCAGAAACTGCACTTCATCAGTCTTCATGTTCAGGCTCTAGGCACTTTTTCTTTTTATCTAACTTTTGGACTCTTCTTTTTGAAACTGTTTACAGCTTAATTCGATAACGATAGCTCTGCTACCAACGTTGTGCAAAATTTCAGAGATGTCTAATTAAATTAAGATACTCCGCACCTCCTGGACATAAAAGGAGATCTTGGGAATGGGTTTAGGTATAATTAAGCTACAATTTCTCAATAACATAAATTTAGTAATAAACATTCAAATATTTACCTTTGCTCTCTGTCAATAATGAGAGTTAATGTTAGTTTAAAAGTTGTATTTATTTTTCTCATTAGTTTTCAATCTTTATTAATCAGTCAATATTACAGAACATTGGATGAAGCAAGTACCAAATCTAGTCCTATTTATATATTATAAAGACATAAAAAAATATTTTTCCACAGTCTAATCAGAAAAACAATTATCAGCACTCATGAAGAATACTGTAGCAGAAATACTCTGAATAGAAAGCAATCGAATGTATCCAGGACTCAATTTGTCTAAGTCTGAAAAAGCGACAGAGAGTTCTGTCTCGAGTCTTGTCTAGTACTTAACTGAGGCATTCCATCCCTATACGCTCCCTGGGATTTTTTTTTATACATGTCAATGAACATTTACAAACTTTCAATTCATTATCCCAAGCAGTAGCACATGACCAATCAGCTTTCAAGCATTTTTGTCAAAGAATTTTTCTTCAGCTGGAGATAGCAGACAAATCATGCTTCATGCTTAGAGTTTGTCATATACTTTCATCTTGTGTCTGCTAAGCGTATATTCATCATTCCAAAAGCAGATTAGTTTGATAGAAAAGAAGAAAAAGATGTACCTTTCATTTTTTTTGCAGGAAATAAATGTCATACAGCGGGCATGCTAAGGTTACAATAGAAACATTTCTGTTTAGTTGAAACATGCTGGAATTTGTTAACATTAGAGGTTCAAGCAAGTCAGACCATGCGAAGTTCAGAGTGAAATGCTCTTTTAAATGCAGCTTCTGATTAGACCTACTTTTCACTCATATCAGTTTATTGAATAGTTATATTTGACTTTAATAAATCACTCTATCATCAGTAAGGGTTTTATCAATTGAGAACAATTTTGAATTACATCACTCCGTACTATCAGAGCTATTCACAAAAGTACCTTACATTTGTAAGTAATTTACATTTGTATTTTACTCCTATACTTTTGAGTAATTTTACTACTTTTGACTATTCCCAAAATCTTTGTGTACAGTTACTCAAAGTTGTAGACTTACACATTTCCACCTCCTGAAAAAGAAGGTGAAGTAAAATTTACGAGTGTAAGTTACTACGAGTGTAAGGTAATATGTCCTGCACCACATATGGCTAACCACTGATAATGCAACACCCAGCCATAGGAAATAATGGCGGTAGAAATGTAAAATAAATCACCATAAGAAATCATGTTAAATGTAACCTCTTCAGTGCGGGCGTCAGCCACTGGCCGACACCCGCGCTACGTCCATGGTGCAGGTCACGACCAGTGGCCGAGAGGAAGGGGCTTAAAAAAATCACTTTTTTTATTTAAAACAACCCTGGGAGATACAGAATAGACATCTTCTCTGTCCACACACCCCACCACCCGCCCCTTTGTGACGTCAGCGCACTGCGAGGTGCGCTGACATCACTGTTTGTTTTCTCCACTGGAGCAGGAAGCGGGCTTGTGGTCGCTTCCGGCTCCAGTGGGGAAAACAGGCCCAAACGGCCTCCCCAATGTTTGGGAAGGCCTCATTTGAAAGGGGAGATTCACCCCTTTCAAATGAGGCCTTCCCGAACCGGTTTCCTGACCCTCGATTCCAGTTGCGACCGAGGGTCCGGAAATCCCACTAGACACCAGGGATTTCACTTGGGGCTTGGGGGGGGGGGTCGGCCCCCTCAGAAAATGGGCTGACCCTCCCTGGGGGCATATTCTTTTATAGAAAAAGGTAGGTTTACCCCTGGGGGGATGCGATCGCACCCGATCGCACCCCCCTGGGGTTTAAAAATTAAGAAGAAAAAATTAGTTTAAGAAACAAAAATGAAACTAACAGGGGTTCGCCAGTGAGCAGGGCGACCCCCTGTGGGGGCAATCATTTTTTTAAATAGTTGTATGGCCACTATGGCCCCCAAGGAAACCATACAGCTATTAAAAAAAATATAGATCTAGACATACAGAGATCTATTTATAGACATATCTATGTATATATATATATCTATATACATAGTTCTATCTATATAGATAGATATATCTATATATAGATATATATCGATATAGATGTCTATATATAGATCTATAAATATATATATATAGATATATATGTTGTTGCGATTGGCCCCCAGGAAAACCACACCCACATGTAAAAGTGATCTATATATATATATATATATATATATATATATATATATATATATATATATATATATATATATATATATATATCACCACCGGTTCTCTTGCAGTTGCAGCTTGCATCTTTAAAGCAATGCACATAATTCAACTGACGCGTTTCAACTGTAGTTTTTAGGCAGCAATAAAAAAGTCAAGTAAGTCTTGTGATTATGTTTCTGCTACAAAAGGATCTGACTTTTGTCTTGTGGCAGTTTTGATGCCATAAAGTAGCACAGAAGGTTTATATGCATACTGCAAAGATCAAATCTGTATTTTATGTACATAGCTGAGTAGATTAGTAAAGTCAGCATTACCTGCTAATATACAAATTAAATGTATTTGTGGGAGGGCTATGGAGAGATGAAGAGAACTTTTGCTGGGTGTAAGTGAGGGAATCCGAGGAGGAGTTTATGGGAGTGGGAGCACCAATAATGATTGTTGGACTGGGCGCTAGAGGCGCTAAAGACTTTGACGATTGCATGTGACAAGGTGAAGTAATAGTGTGTCTTTTTTTGAGTGTCTTGAAAGAACGTTCTGATTGAGGGAAGAAGCGAAGGTAAGGTGACCTCTACTGTTGTATACACACACCCACTAGCAATCTTGTGACTGTCTACATAGGCTAGTGTTTTAGAGCAACAGTTTAGCCAGTAGCAGAGATGGCATCTCGTTGGATGACTGCTGCTCAAGCCCTCACTTGGGTTATAGAGGACAGCTCAGATGTAGGATAAGAGACTGAGACAGCAGATACTGAGAGAGCATCTGAGGGATAGGACTATGGCACAGACTCTGGGAGTGATTTTTCAGTTGGAAGAGTCCCATTCGATAACTCCTCTTCCATTGATTATGAGGGAGGTGATGCGGACAGTCCTGCTGTTCCTTCGCAAGCACAGTCTGTGCAGCGGGACAATAGCAGGTTAGCCCAACCCAGAGAGCAGGTGCATGATGCGTCAAGCACAGAGAGAGTGGTCTCTTGCGAGCCCCCCAATTTAGTTCAGCCCCAAATTCAACCACCCAAATCGTATTGTGGAGACATCAAAATGATTTATCACAAAACAACCAGGTTTTGTGAGGCAAGCACCTGCATTTTTGGTTCTGGGCTCAGTGACCATATAGGGAAACCTACCAAACTCAGACATTTCTGGAAGCAAGACATCTGGCGGAGTCCACAGAGGTGTGACTTGTGTGGATTCCTCAAAGTTTTCTTACCCAGAATACCCTGCAAAGGTGAAATGTTGAATAAAAACTCTTAATTCTTGCATTTCTGTCACACAAAGTACAGGAATATGGTGGGATCCACAAAATTCTTACCATTCAGTGTTTCCTCACCAGTCCTTATAAAAACGCTACCCCACTTGAGTGCCTGTACCTAGTGCCTGCGTCAGGAATGGATCACCCCAGGGTCAACAGTTGCCCTCATGTAAGGACTGACATTGACCGTTGTGTGATCTATTCCTGTTGCAGGCACTAGGCCTACCCACACGAGTGAGGTACCATTTGTATCAGGGGACTTAGGGGAGTGCTGGGTGGAAGGAAATTATTGTCTCCTCTCAGATTCCAGAACTTTCTCTCACTGAAATGTGAGGAAAAGGTGTTTTTTTGTCAAATGTTGAGGTTTGCAATGGATTCTGGGTAACAGAACCTTGTGAGAGCCCCACAAGGCACCCCATTCTGAATCCCCCTAGGTGTCTAGTTTCCAAAAATATATAGGTTTACTAGGTTTCCCTAGGTGCCGGCTGAGCTTTCTCTCTAGAACAGTGTGTAAAAAAGATGTCTATTTGAGAAATGCCCCATAATTCACATGCTAGTATGGGCACCCCAGAATTTAGAGATGTGCAAATAACCACTGTTTCTCAACAACTTATCTTGTGCCCATTTTGTAAATACAAAGGTTTCCTTGATACCTATTTTTCACTCTTTATATTTCACCAAATGAATTGATGTACACCTGTATACAATGAAAAAACATTGCAAGATGCAGCTCATTAATTGGCTCAGAGTACCTAGGGTTCTTGATGAACCTACAAGCCCTATATATCTCCACAACCAGAAAAGTCCAGCAGACGTAACAGTATATTACCTTTGAAAATATTACATCGCAGGAAAAAGTTACAGAGTAAACCGTGGAGAAAAATGGCAGGTTTTTTTACCTCAATTTCAATATTGTTTTATTTCAGCTGTTATTTTCTGTAGGAAAACCTTGTAGGATTCTCACAGATGACCCCTTGCTGAAGTCAAAATGTTGTCTACTTTTCAGAAATGTTTAGCTGTCCGGGATCCAGCATTGGTTTCACACCCATTTCTGTCACTAACTGGAAGGAGGCTAAAAGCACAACAAATTGTAAAAATGGGGTATGTCCCAGTAACATGCCAAAATTGTGTTGAAAAATGTGGTTTTCTGATTTAAGTCTGCCTGTTCCTGAAAGCTGTGAAGATAGTGATTGTAGCACCACAAACCCTTTGTTGATGCCATTTTCAGGGAAAAAGAATACATGCTTTCTTCGGCAGCCCTTTTTCCCATTTTTGTGAGAAAACAAAATGTAGCTGTATTTTGGCTAATTTCTGGGTCTCCTCCAGGGGAACTCACAAACTCTGGGTACCTTTTCAATCCCTAGGATGTTGGAAAAAAGGACGAAAACTTGGCATGGATAGCTTATGCGGACAAAAAGGTATGAAAGCCTAAGCATGAACTACCCCAAATAGTCCAAAAAGGGCTCAGCACAGGGGTGTACTGGTGGGGGTGGGGGGGCAGCAGCTAAGGGGTTATTAAATATTTAAAACTGTCAAAAGTATAAATAAATATTATTTAATATTGAAAAACTAAAACATACTTAATATTGGTTTATAAAATATTTTATTAATTAAGGTCACTAGTCCTTCCTTACAGGGTTTCATGTGCCTTCTCCTTCCTGTTGGGCATCCTTTCCCCATCGTCGCCTCCAGGTCCTGTGTCTTCTTAACTGTCCCTCCCTTGTACAGAGTATTTTAGATGGGTGTGGAAAGTTTCAGAGGCTAGGCTGCCCAGGCCAATCCTGTCACCTCATCCCTTCACTCCTGGGTCAACCCTCTTGCACAGCATTCTGGGACAATCCAAAATGGCAACTGTAAGTTTTCTCTGTTAAGAGTGCCACTGGGGCCTTAAGCTGCACTCTAGCTGACATCACTACCTGGCCCCTTCCCACCAACATTTCAAAGGTGATCCCCTCCTGCCCTGTGTTCGCTCCAGCTGTCTGTGTTCTCTCCTTTGTTACAATGGGCCTAGGCTCTCCTAGCCCAGGTGCAGTTTGACAGCTAATTATCAGATGCAGATTTCCTCCCCACCCCTTCCTTTCCCTTGAACTGAATCAATCCTTGTTGATTGCCCTATTGTATGGGAAGGACTTTGATCCTTCTGCTGGGAAATAGAGTACTAGTATGGCCCAGTAGGAGGGACAAAAGCCTGGCATCTGATTATGAACTGAGTCAGAGAATTATAACAAATCTTGAAGTCCCATAAGATGTGGATGTGGATTATTGGGAACTACAAATTCATACTGGGCACACATGTTTTACACTAGTTTAATACCTTGCTGCACCTTATAGGCCTACGTTAAGAAAAACTGTACTGCAGATTTCACCTACATGTATGATACACTGAAAACAACATAGATTGTCCGGAAAACACTACAGAGCTACACTGCTGGAAATGGACCTTTCTGCAGGGTCGCCCCTAAACTTTTTTGCCTTCCTATTCCTCTTTTTCTGACCTCATTTTTGTTTAGGACTCTGGGCATTTTATCACTGCTAACCAGTGCTAAAATACATCTGCTCTTGTGGTAACATTGTTGTATCCACAATTGGCATACTTAATTTACTTAAACGTCCCTAGTAAAGTGCACTATATGTATCCATGGCCTGTAAATTAAATGCTACTAGTGAGCTAGCAGCACTGATTGTGACACCCACTACAGTAGCTCTGTAAAGACACCATTGCATAGCCTGTGTGTGCAGTTTTAAACTGCCATTTCGCCATGGCAAGTGCACCTACTTGCCAGGTCCAGACCTTCCTTTTTAAGTCGAGAATAGCAGCACACAAGTGCTGCTCTGCTCAACATGTTGTAATGAATTCTGTGGGCTTTTACAACACCCATCTCACGCCCATCACCTTCATTCATTCCTGGGGCCTGCCTTTCAAAAATCCCTTGATGTCGTTGGTAAATGCTTTACGTTTGTCACGCCTGAACACTGGTTATTTACCGCCTTGGAAACTGACCCTGTTATACTGATTATTGCATGATTGGGAAGTACCTTAGTGTGGCGCACCACTTTTTCTTTTCCCTCACCGCTTCGCTCATGTTATTGCTTCATCTTACTTGGTTTCAGGCATCTTGCTGTTTCTTTGTGATGTCTGCAGAGACTTTTTTATTTGTTTATTTTTATGCAGTTTGATATAGCACGAACTTGCAACAATGGTATTGGAGCGCTTTATATATATTTTTGCAGTTTTATATAGAGCAAACACAACACAAAGGTATTAAAGCGCTTTACATAAGCACCAGTTACATTACACAAGAGCACATTTGTTTTTCATAGCAAAGGGAGATAATACAAGTTCTGCCATTTCATTGTGCTTAAGAGCAGGTGCTATTCTTAACAAAATGGCTATAATTCATTTGCATCGACCTTGTGGAGATGAAGTGGTGACAAAGCTGTGTCAGGGTTATTATGTTTTTTTGCAGTTTTATGTGGCGCAAACTCAACACGAAGGTATTGGAGTGCTTTATTTATTTTGCAGTTTCATGTAGCGCAAACACAATACAAAGGTATTACATCACTTTACATGAGCACCGGTTACATTACACAAGAACATATTTATTTTTGGTGGCAAGGTATTGGAGTGCTTTATTTATTTTGCAGTTTCATGTAGCGCAAACACAATACAAAGGTATTACATCACTTTACATGAGCACCGGTTACATTACACAAGAACATATTTATTTTTGGTGGCTATACATGTAGGTGAAGTGATTTGTCCATAATCACAGGATATTAAATCGGTGCCAAGACTCGAACCATGTTCTTCAGCTCCAAGGTCAGAAGCTCTGGCACTTACCCCACATCCTCTCACCTAGGGTTCTTTGTCTGATGCGCATTGGGGATAACTCTCTCTTTTTTAATATAGCACTTGGTAATACAGGTTCTGCCATTTCATAGTGCTGCAAAGCAGGGGCAACTCTTAACAAAATCGCTATAATTTATTTGCAGTTAAGCTGGCTCTTCTGTTATTATCTTGTATACAGTTAATGTTTTTAGAAGTTAGGCTGCTATTGCCAATGTAGAGGAATAATTCCTTTAAAAGTTTAACACACAGAAATATATGGCTGCTCCCTTTTCTATGCTTCTTACTCTTTTGACCCCCTCATTCTCTGGGGCTTCTTTGTGGCTTGATGGTGCTATGAAAGTTTAGGTAAACACACTAAAAAGTGGTTGCATCCCTAGGGTATCACAGCCAGTCTGTAGGAATGAGGCAAAAACACTTCCAACATGGCAGCCTTGTTGTGTCTTCTCCTGCAGTGGCCGTCCTAGGAGGATTGCTGTGGCACCTGGCATATATCCACTACACTCCAAACCAAAACACATAGGTAAAAGACATTGCTATTTACAATGTCAATAGCTCTAGCTCTCACAAATGCAAGATAAATTGCATTGCAAATGCTTGCTATTACAAACAAGTCATCCAAAAGGTAGGCTCTGGTTAGCCCCAAGGGCAGGGTGCAGTGTGTTTAAAAAGTTGGACATGTACTTCAAAGTTTAACATGTCTTGCTAGTGAAAATCAAATGTGTTTTTTACTACTGCTACGCCCATTTCACCCAAAGGTTAACATGGCGGCTACCATGAAGCATCCTTTAACTGTAACTTCCAATTGGGAAAAGATAGAAATTTGGAGATTGGTGTTTCTGGACCCACAACTTAAAATCACAACTTACGGTTGTTAGAAATGGGTTTTTTGGTTGACAGTCAGGTTACCCCCTGTTCAAGCAAGGACCCTCACTCTAGTCAGGGTAAAAGAGAATCACCCCCAGCTAACCCCTGCTTACCCCCTTGGTAGCTTGGCAGAGCAGTAGGCTTAACTTCAGAGTGCTAGGTGTAAAGTATTTGTACCAACACACACAGTAACTTAATGAAAACACTACAAAATGACACAACACCAGTTTAGAAAAATAGGAAATATTTATCTAAACAAAACAAGACCAAAACGACAAAAATCGAACATACACAAGTCAAGTTATGAATTTCTAAAGATTAAACTAAAAAATAGCGCTTAGAAACAAAAATGCTTCGATGAGGTGTTAACACGGCATTGTGACGGAGTCGTTCCCAACAAGCCGACACCAGCGGCGCCCGACACGGAGTCGCGTAGACCCCCAAGTACAGTACCTTTGGTGAAGAGTGAAAACAAGCTGATGCGCGAAGTCGGGGATCGCAGCGTCTGTGCGAAACGTTGAATCCGCGCACTTCGAGCGGCGTCGATCACGACGTGGTGCGGCGACTTCCACAGAGTCACGGACTTCAGCGAGGCTGCAGGGGCGTCGGGCCTGCGAAGAGCGTCGCGTTCTAGCGAAGGCCACAGCGTCAGGTGCAGGCGGTGTCACCGGATTCAGCAGCGGCGGCGGTCCGAAGTTGTCCGAAGTCGATTTCCTTGGATTTCCACCAGCTTTCCTTTCAAGGGCCCAGGGACTGGATAGGGCACCACTTGTCAGAGCAGGAGTATCTCTAGAGACCTCAGGTGCTGGCAGAAAGAAGTCTTTGCTGTCCCTGAGACTTCAAACAACAGGAGGCAAGCTCTAAATCAAGCCCTTGGAGATTTCTTACCAAGATGGAAGGTACACAAAGTCCAGTCTTTGCCCTCTTACTCTGGCAGAAGCAGCACTGCAGGAAAGCTCCACAAAGCACAGTCACAGGCAGGGCAGCACTTCTTCCTCAGCTATTCAGCTCTTCTCCAGGCAGAGGTTCCTCTTGGTTCCAGAAGTGTTTCTAAAGTCTGTGGTTTTGGGTGCCCTTTTATACCCAATTTCTCCTTTGAAGTAGGCCTACTTCAAAGTAAAGTCTCTTTTGAATGTGAAATCCTGCCTTGCCCAGGCCAGGCCCCAGACACTCACCAGGGGGTCGGAGACTGCATTGTGTGAGGACAGGCACAGCCCTTTCAGGTGTAAGTGACCACTCCTCCCCTCTCTCCTAGCACAGATGGCTCATCAGGAAATGCAGACTACACCCCAGCTTCTTTTGTGCCACTGTCTAGTGTGAGGTGCAACCAGCCCAACTGTCAAACTGACCCAGACAGGGAATCCACAAACAGGCAGAGTCACAGAAATGGTATAAGCAAGAAAATGCTCACTTTCTAAAAGTGGCATTTTCGAACGCACAATCTTAAAATCAATTTTACTAAAAGATGTATTTTTAAATTGTGCGCTCAGAGACCCCAAACTCCACATGTCCATCCGCTCCCAAAGGGAATCTACACTTTAATCAGATTTAAAGGTAGCCCCCATGTTAACCTATGAGAGGGTCAGGCCTTGCAACAGTGAAAAACGAATTTAGCAATATTTCACTGTCAGGACATATAAAACACATTACTATATGTCCTACCTTAACCATACACTGCACCCTGCCCTTGGGGCTACCTAGGGCCCACCTTAGGGGTGCCTTACATGTAAGAAAAGGGAAGGTTTAGGCCTGGCAAGTGGGTACACTTGCCAAGTCGAATTTACAGTGCACATTTACACACACAGACACTGCAGTGGCAGGTCTGAAAAATGATTACAGGGTTACTTGTGTGTGTGGCACAACCAGTTCTGCAGGCCCACTAGTAACATTTGATTTACAGGCCCTGGGCAGCTCTAGTGCACTTTACTAGGGACTTAACAGTAAAACAAATATGCCAATCATGGAGAACCAATTACATACACATTTTAAACAGGAGCACTTGCACTTTAGCACTGGTTAGCAGTGGTAAAGTGCCCAGAGTAATAAAAACAGCAAAATCAGAGTCCAGCACACATCAATAACCTGGGGAACAGAGGCAAAAAGTTAAGGGAGACCACGCCAAGGATGAAAAGTCTAACAACAATGAAGTTGGATTTTAATTTGTAAGTCTGCACATGCCACTTTTAGAAAGCTGGCATTTTTTTACTTTAGCCATTCTGTGACTCTGCCTGTCTGTGAATTCACATCTGGGGTGAATGGCGGCTGGGCTTTGTGTATTCCCTCTAGACAGTCACACACAAACGGAGCTGGAGTGTGAAATTTGCATCCTAATGGCCCATCACCAGACTGATGGGTCATCCTGGGTTAGATGGGAAGGTGGAGCTGGTACTTATACCTGAAAAGGGTTGTGCCTCTCCTTAAACAAAGGGCATCATAACCCCGTGTAGAGTGTCCGGAGCCAGGGAAGGAAGGGCAAGGACCTACTGATCTTCAAAGGCATCTGTTGAGTCTCCCCCACTTCAAAGGCACATTTGGGTATACGTACTTGATTCCAAACCCAACCAAATCAGAACTCTACTGGAAGCAAGGGCATTCTTTCAGGAAAGAGTACTGCTGTGCTCCCAGGAAGGACTGTCACACTGCAACTGCATTGCTTTGTTGGCACTACTGCTTGCTGTGAACTGTAGAAGGGACTGCTACTCTGCTACATGTTGTGCTGTGCTGGCCTGCTGCTTTGCCTAGAGTGAGTAGGACCTGTTCTCTACACCCTTAAACACAAGATTCTCCAAGGGGTTGTTGGCTTGTCCCCTGTTCTCTTGCAGTCTCAGGTATATCAGCGACTGCCTGCAACTCACCTGCTACAACACCTGGACTCTGCTATCTGTGAGTCTACCTCACCAAGTGATGCCACCCAAGTCCTCGACACTTGGAAGTGGGCCTAAGGCACTCTGCCTTTCATGGTTTTCTTTGAAACTGCTGCAAAACCCCACAAAGCCTCACTATGCAGCTGCCAGCTTCGCCAGAATCAACAGCGAGCAACGTGAAGCCCTGCAAAGCATTTCCAATCAGCTGCCAGCCCATCAGAATGGACACACAAAGATGCCAAGCCCTGCAAAGCCCTGCCGCACAACTCCCATGGATCGACACAAAGTGACACCAAGCCCTGCAAAACATTGCTGCACAGCTCCCTGGGATCAATGCTTTGGGACACAAAACCATGCAAAGCCTTGTGGCACAACTTCTCTGAACCAATGCTAAACAATGACAAGCCTCACAAGGCAACACCATACAGACCACACCCCAGGATTTAAGATACTGTGTTTAGCAGGCCCAAGTGGGTTTCTTTTGCCTTCCCACATTCCATTGTGGCCGGCCTGAACTGGTGACTGTGGGCTTCTATTTGCTGTTTTCACCTAAATCTTTAAAATTGCACATCACAGGATTTATTTTTGGGATTTTTGTCATTTTGGTCTTGTTTTATTTATAACATCATAATGTATTTTCTAAACTGATCTGGAAACTTTTTGTGGTGTTTTCACTGTGTTACTGTAATTTAATTGTTGCACAAATAATTTACACATTGCCTCTTAAGTTAACTCTGACTGCTCTGTGCCAAGCTACCAGAGGGTGACCACAGGTTAATTATGGCTGTGTATCTGACTTACCCTTACTAGGACTGTGGTCCCTACGTAGACAGGGTGCATACCTCTTCCAACTAGAGACCAAATTTCTAACATGGACTATGAATGCCTATTATTATTATAGGGCCTGCCCCAGATTAATGTAAATTGTTTCTGATTACATTTTGCGATAGGCTAAATTGCACAGATGCTGGGCTGCATACAACTGTTTTCACACATGCACAGCCCGCACAAATGTGTGCACACCCATTTACATGTAACCAATCCAGTTCCTCTTACCCTAGCTGTGTAGCAGTGGCCTTGTCTTAAAAAGGAGGGACTAGTGGTTCGCATACCCAATCCAATTACTTTGAATTTACTATAAGTGAGGCTCAGGCTGAGAGAGTGAAAAAGCAAATGTTCTGGGGCACTCAATGGGCAGACCCTATTTACTATAGTGACTATGGGGGTCATTACTACCCTGGCGGACGGCGGAGAAGCGGCGGTAAGACCGCCAACAGGCTGGCGGTCTTTTTGGGGGAATTGTGGCCATGGGGGTTACCGCCATGGTCATCCGCCGCTTCTCCTTTCCGCCCATCAGGGCGGAGACGACCGCTGGGCTGGAGACCTGGGTCTCCAGCCCAGCGGTCGTCACTATACCGCCGGCGGTATTTTGACCCGGCTTACCGCCATGGATTTCATGCGGTTGGAACCGCCATGAAATCCATGGCGGTAAGCACTATCAGTGCCAGGGAATTCCTTCCCTGGCACTGATAGGGGTCTTCCCCACCCCGACTCCCTCCCCTACACCCCCACCACCCCTGCCACCCCCCAAAGGTGGCAGGACCCCCCTCCCCACCCGACCCCCAACATCACATCACTCAGGCACACACGACACACACGCAGGCACCACCAACACACATACACGCACACACACCGACATACATGCCAACATCCACACACACAGTCAGACACGCACACCCACATTCATACATACACGCACACAACCATGCAGACATACCTACAGACACACACGCACTCATTCCCATACTCACAAAACCCCCGCAAGCATACAGGCGCTCACACATCCCCACTACATACACACATGCACACCCCCATGCACGCACACAACACCCCCCCACCCCCCTCCCCTCACGGATGATCGACTTACCTGGTCCGACGATCCTCTGGGAGGGGACGGGTGCCATGGGGGCTGCTCCGCTGACACCACACCGTCAACGGAACACCGCCACGCCGAATCACAGGATGTGATTCGGTGGGCGGTGTTCTGTTGACGTGGCGGTGGAGGTGGAGCAACCTCCACTTCCCCGCTGCCCGCCAGTGTGGCTGTTGGCGGCTCTCTGTCCGAAAAAGGACGGAGAGCTGCCAAGAGTCATAATACGCCGAGCGGAAAACCGCCACCACTGGTGGTCTTCTGCACGGCAGTCCCTCAGCGGTCTTAACAAAAGACCGCTGAGGTCAAAATGACCCCCTATGTCTTCTGCCATAAGAATTGGCCTGTGGGACCAGGCCCTGGAGTCTTTGGGGTCTTCAATGGCATCTCACTAGGGCTTTTTTGAATTTGTCAGCCCAAAGGAGCATGTGAATTTTCCATGGTCTGGCAAGACCCAGCCCTGGGGAGGAAAAGCAGCCCTGGCTCTTGCCTGGAGTCCTGTGTGGGTGGTGAGGCATGAGACTTTAGTGTGTGTTTCACAAACCTTTCACAGGGGCTTCTTTTAGGTGGTCAGGCCAGTGCAGCTAGTGGCCTTATCCTTCCTGGGAGACCTAGCCCCAGGTATCAACACTAGCTTCACTGAGCTCCTACTGTTGTTTGGTCAATGCTCAATGCTTCTTAACAGCACAAGACTCCTTTCCAGTATGGCAGTACACTGTGGAGGTAAAGCAGGTGGCTGTGGCTGGTGTCTGATGCCCTTACCCGGGTGAGCAGGTCCCAGGCTTCCACTGACCACTCACTGAGGTTTCTATGAGGTGGTCGACCCAGAGCAATAGGCATGGCTCTTCCCTTAAAAACACACCCTTGGGTTGGATAGCTCCAGGTGGAATAGAAGCTCTTTCTTTGAAACAACAGCCAATGCTGCAAAGCAGTCCATGTCTAAATGGACCAAGTATCCCAATCGATCAGAGTACGGTGCTGATTAGATCATCCCAGAGTTGGCCACACTTTCCAGGATGTCTGCTTTACGACCTGCCTTCTCTCTATGATGGAAGGCTCACCAAAGTGCTCTTGGGGCATAGCAGTACGGAAATTGAAGACCTAGGCTTGAAGGAGCCCTAAATAGGAAACTCGGGCCATTGTACATCTGAAGAAAACAAGCAGATAAAAAAGCAGGTCCCTAGCTTTCTTTCCCAAATGATTGGTGGAAAGTAACTTAGCTTTCTAGTAATTTGTATTCCCTCTGTGACAAACAGGGACATTTGATTGAAAGTATTCAATCTCCTGCAGTCCACTGAGCTAGAAGCTTTAAGTGGGCTTCATTGGAGCTTCCAGAGCAGTTTCAATGATCAGGTCATACTCTTCTTTCCGTATGGTGTGCACCCAGATGGCTGAACTTAAAGTCTGGACATCTGGTTGTGCCATGCTTTCCAAAGGGAGATGGATTGAATGTTCTGTTTGCACTGAGGAGGCAGGCAGGATATGGAGGGACACCCCAGGCTGGTGACCTAAGTCTAGCTGCGGTGAACAGCTGAAGCTGTGTCTGGATTCCTGTATGACCGTGTTGCCCTGCAGATGCATGAGAGTCAAAGATCGGCTTCTGGAAGGGTACAACTATCAACGCCTGCCAGATGGTGGAGCAAAACTCTAGAGCACCTACTGCCAGTGAGCTGAGATGGCCTCACAGAGCTCTGACTGGGGTTATACCTTTCCACCCTGCCAGAGCTGGAGAGCAATCCCTGTGCTAGGAGCTAAGATTTGGCCATCCTGCTAGAGCTGGGGAGCCCTCCGTGTGCCTGTAGAACTCAATCATTTGAGTCTTTATGACACCATGGGCTATCAAATACAGCCCAGGCCAAAGAAAATTCACCCAGTCCTGCTGTAGCTCTGACCAGGAGCTATGAGACCTACCTACCCTGTGAGAGCTGTAGATCTCTCCCTGGTGTTGCAGAACTCAATGCTGGGGACTTCATAACAACATAGGTTGGCAAATGCACCCTGTGATCACTTGAGCTCCGACTGGGAACACTGTGAGAGCTTTCCAACCTGCCTGGGAACAGGAAACCTCCCCAATCTTGCTGATGGTTATACTGGGTGACTTGGGACATGATCAGTCAGTGTCTAGCACCCAGACTCACAGACCACATCCCATAAGGAGTACAACCTGGTCTGCTGGAGCTCTGAATGGAGACCCAGACAGAGGTTCCAACTCTACTGAAACAGGGGAACTCTTCCCAGGCCTATGGAACACAGTTATGGGCACTTGCAACACAATGTGATGCTGAAGGAGCGCAGGCCCAGGGAACGCACCTCAGGCCTGACAGAGCTATGTCCAGGGACCTAGTCAGGGCTTTCCACCCCACAATGAAGACGGAAAGCCTCCCCTGACCCATGTAAGTATATGTTTGTTAGCATGGGACTCCAGTGGTTTGCGCCTGGTACTCAAACCCCAGCCCTGCACCCTAGGCCTACTGCAGTTTGTGACTCCCAGGGCCAGCAAATGGATCCTAGAACTAAAGCGACACACCCCATGCCTGCTGCAGCTCTGACCAGGAACCTGCCCAGCACTTTCCACCAAGACCAAGCAAGTGAAGTCTCTGTTGACCTGCGGAAGTGTATGCTGGGTGGATTGGGACATCAACAGTCAATACTTGTCCCGCAAGCTTGTATTCCATGTCCCAGAGCTACTACATCTCTGACTTGTGATCTGGTCTTAGCTTATCATCCTCTCAGAGCGGGAGATCCCTCCCAAGGCCTACAACATCCCATCCTGGGCAATTTGTGACACTTTAGGTTGGCTCATTTCCAGGGAACACAACCCTGACCTGCTAGAGCTATGCCTTGGGACTGAGTTGGAACTACTAGACATTTACCAAGGAGGGAAAGCTTCCAAAAGCCTGTAAAAGTGTATCCTGATTAGCCTGAACAACTAGCAGTCAGTGCTTGAAGCCCGTGGTCCAAGGCCTATACCTTGGACTGCCTCAGATCTGACTGCAACCTGTCAGAGCTTGAAACACTGTAAGAGCTGAGGTGGCCTCCCTGGGCCTGCAGTTACCCATTCTGTATATGGGCATGGAAGGATGCCTCTGATCAGTGGATGAGTGTTGCAGCCCCAACGGAGCAATATAGGAAAACATCTCACAGCCTCTCAACTGGGAGAAGAATGTGGTTGCTGTGACAGATCCTCCCTCCCCAGAAGTTACTATCTAAAAAAGTGACCAGACCTTTTTGTAATCTGCGTACCTGGGTTGACAGAGGTAGCTTTTAAGCAGAGCCATCTAAATGTATTGTACTTTGAGTGTGAGAAAATTTCAAATGAAGCATAATTGGGACTTTCCGTACAGTCTGGAATTCTGGACCCTATGCCCTGCCCATGAATCTTGTGTTGTTGTGTATACAAAAAACGTCACTAGTGACATTGGTGTGCTAAACGCCCTACATCCATAAGATTGATAAAGGTTCACAGGAATAATTTTTACACCCCTACAGTGAAGATATGTTTAAGCTCAAAGCATTTATTCAGAACAATGTGGCAAGTGGAACTGCAAGGGGAAATATTAACTGTCATGGCAATATTGTCATAACTGTGTAAGGTAGAAACTGACAGGGCATTGAAGCTGGCAAAATGCCTGGAAATGTGTCCTTCACTAGTGCTTGTGCTCCTGGTCCTTAGTAAGTTAACTTACAAGGGGACGTGTATAGGTTGATGAACCTTTTGAATCGCATGGAGTATCCTAGCTAGGTTCATGGCAGTCACACTAATAATTAACACGCAACTCTATAAACATTAGTCAATTAATGAATGAATCAGAAACCATAACACCCCATGACCCTCTGGTCATGAATAACCACAACTCACTATGGGGGTCATTACAACCCTGGCGGACGGTGTTAAAGCGGCGGTAAGTCCGCAAACAGGCGGGCAGAAAAAAAAGGGAATTCTGACCGTGGCGGAAACCACCAACAAAGACTGCCACTTTAACACTCCGCCCGCCACGGCGGTACAGACAAGCAGCGCGGCGGTCACTGCCAACAGACAGGCGGAAGACAAAGTACCGCCCACAGTATTACAACAGGCCAATCCGCCACCTTTTCTGGGGTGGATTCACCGTGGATAAAAACACGGCGGAAACAGCCATTCCAATGGGAAAACGCTCACCTTAACACACTCCACGAGGAAGGAGGGCACCATGGAGCCAGAACTCCAAATACTCCCTGCGATTGTCTTCCTGTTCCTCTACGAACATCAGCAACGCCGCCGCCGAAGACAATGGTGAGTACTGCACCTACGACATAGGGGAGGCAAAAGTCAGGGACACACACACGCAACACCCCCACCCCCACCCGACCCTCGCACACTGCAACACACACACCAATGCATTTCCAAAAATCACAGTAACAACCCCCAAACCCCCCGGAAGAATGCAAAGACAAAAGGAAATTAGTTCAACCATTGTAATATATCAAAATACAGTAAGGAAATATATACAGATATTTATACACATTCAAAAATGTATACATCACGATTAGTAGTGCAGGTATGCACCATTCAATGTCCTTGGACAACTGGGCCCAAAATGCATGGGCGAGGCCCACATACAATACCTGTCCAGAAACGGAGAGAACACTGCTGGGGCATAAGATCAAAATACAACAGGCACCTCAGGGGGAAGGGAAGGAGGGGAACCTCAGCCGGATGACAGCACCACGCCAGATCCACGACGGGGCTCCATGCCCATTGATGTATCCTGGGGAGTGCAAAGCCACAGTCTCACAAGTCTTTTCAGTGGGTGGGTTGCCCACTGTACCATCCTGGGGAGTGCAAAGCCACAGTCTCACAAGTCTTTTCAGTGGGTGGTTTGCCCACTGTACCATCCTGGGGAGTGCAAAGCCACAGTCTCACAAGTCTTTGCAGTGGGTGGTTTGCCCACTGGACCATCCCGGGGAGTGCAAAGCCACAGTCTCACAAGTCTTTGCAGTGGGTGGTTTGCCCACTGGACCATCCCGGGGAGTGCAAAGCCACAGTCTCACAAGTCTTTGCAGTGGGTGGTTTGCCCACTGGACCATCCCGGGGAGTGCAAAGCCACAGTCTCTCAAGTCTCTCCAGTGGGTGCTTTGCCCACTGTACCATCCTGGGGAGTGCAAAGCCACAGTCTCACAAGTCTTTTCAGTGGGTGGTTTGCCCACTGGAACATCCTGGGGAGTGCAAAGCCACAGTCTCACAAGTCTTTTCAGTGGGTGGTTTGCCCACTGTACCATCCTGGGGAGTGCAAAGCCACAGTCTCTCAAGTGGATGACAGTCTCCACTGGTTCTGGAGGGGGCCTGGTGCCCAGAGTGCTTCATCCTGCCAAGGACTGAGGTAGTGGATGCTGTTCTCCACTGGTTCTGGAGGGGGCCTGGTGCCCAGAGTGCTTCATCATGCCAAGGACTGTGGTAGTGGATGCTGTTCTCCACTGGTTCTGGAGGGGCACTGGTGCCCAGAGTGCTTCATCCTATTAAGGACTGAGGTAGTGGATGCTGTTCTCCACTGGTTCTGGAGGGGGACTGGTGCCCAGAGTGCTTCATCCTGTTAAGGACTGAGGTACTGGAGGCTGTTCTCCACAGGTTCTGGAGGGGTACTGGTGCCCAGAGTGCATCACTCTCCCCGTGACGGTCCCAGTTCCGTCACTGGCCCTGGCGCATATGGGCTACCGGTGCTTGATGTTGCGGTCTTTGCCCTGTTCAGCGGTGCTTGCCATGGCAGTCTTTGCCCTGTTCAGCGGTGCTTGCCCTGTTCAGCGGTGCTTGCCCTGGCGGTCTTTGCCCTGTTCAGCGGTGCTTGACTTTGCTGTCTCTGACCTGTGCAGCGGTGTTTGCCCTGTTCAGCGGTGCATGCCATGGCGGTCTTTGCCCTGTTCAGCGGTGCTTGAGTTGGCAGTTTCTGACCTGTTCAGCGGTGCTTGCCATGGCGGTCTTTGCCCTGTTCAGCAGTGCTTGCCCTGTTCAGCGGTGCTTGCCATGGCGGTCTTTGCCCTGTTCAGCGGTGCTTGACTTTGCTGTCTCTGACCTGTGCAGCGGTGTTTGCGATGGCGGTCCCTCATTGTCCAGCGGGGCTGTGGCTGCCGGGGCCCTCTGGGGCACTGACTCTGGCGGTGGTCTCGGTGGTCTCCTGACCACTGACGATTGGACTGCCCTCCTGGGCACTGACTCTGGCGGTAGTCTCCTGACCAGTGACGATTGGACTGCCCTCCTGGGCACTGACTCTGGCGGTGGTCTCCTGACCACTGACGATTGGACTGCCCTCCTGGGCACTGATTCTGGCGGTGGTCTCCTGACCAGTGACGATGGGGCTGGCGGTGGCGTCCTGGGCAGCGGGGATGATGGCGGCCTTCTCCGCCGTGCTGCTCTTCCCAGACTTTTGTGCTTTCTTCTGCCCCTTCCCCACCTTGGGAGGAGTCACAGCTGACTCCACACTCCCCCCGGGACCCTTGTGAGCGGCTTTGCCGGCAGGAGTCTTCACCCTCTCCCGTCGGGCACTGTCCAACTTCTGGTGCTTCACAGGGGGGGACTGGCTGTGCTTTGGCTCCGTGTCACACTGGCTGCCCTGGTGCCCGGTGCACTCCACATACCTCTAACAGGCACCACTGGTACCGGAGATTTTTTGGCTGAGGTGCTACTACGGGACCTATGAATTGGAGGGGGGGTGGTGGGAAAGAGGTCAACGTTGCTCAGGAAAAGTTTCTGACGAACACTGGGACGGGTAGCTGGAGGGGGTCTGGGAGTGGAGGTGGTTGTAGGAGGTGTAACTTTTGATGATTTGGGTGCAGGTGCATGTTCTGGAGGCTGTCGTGAGGTGGATAGATGTTGGGTGTGTGTGTGCCCGCGTTTGTGTACTTTGGGAGGGGGCGTCACAGACACACTGGGAGAGGACACAGGGAACGTGTAAATGGTAGTGGGGGTGGTGAGTGCAGGTGAGCGGGGTGTGGTGGTGGGTGTTCTGGTGCGAGTCCTAGTGGCTGTAGTGGTAGTGCATGCAGGTGAGAGTGTAGACAACATTGGGAGGGAGGAGGGAGACGACGAGGAGGGGGACACAGTGGAGGCAGTGGATGTTGCTGTGTCTGTATGTGGGTGATGCTTGTGTGAGTGCCTGTGGGATGTGTGGTGCCTATGTTTGCCTGAGCTTCCCTTGTGTGTTGAGGTGTGTGCAGGCTGGTCTGATGGTGTGCTTGGAATAGGCAGAGGTACAGGGGATTGGGTCTGGGTGGAGGAAGTTGGAGGGGGGAGGCTAGACACAGGGACAATGGCTGCCATCAGTGCTGAGGCCAGAGATTGCAGGGATCGATGATGGGCAGCCTGACCAGAATGAATGCCCTCCAGAAATGCATTATTGTGTTGCAACTCCCTTTCTACACCCTGGATGTCATTCACAATGGTAGACTGCCCAACAGTGAGTGACCTGAGGAGGTCAATGGCCTCCTCACTGAGGGCAGCAGAGGTGACAGGAGCAGGGGCTGAGGTGCCTGGGGCGAAGGTGATGCCCACCCTCCTGGGTGAGCGGGCACGGGGCGAAGGCTGAGGGGCTGCTGGGAGGGCGGTGCTGGTAAGGGGGGTGGCTGCTGTACCTGTAGAAGTGGGGAGCACAGATGTTGCCGCCACCACAAGGGAGCTCCCATCGGAGGACGAGTCCGTGTCGCTGGTTGCTGATCCGGTGACCGACGTGAAGCTCCCCTCGCCCTCCATCCCACTGGTGTATTCAGAGTCTGTGGTGTGGCCCTCCATGGCCATGTGGGATGCAGCCCCCTCGTGCTCCGGTGCCACTGTACCTCCGCCTGATGATGCTGATGCACAAAAGAATAGGGAGAGCACAAAAAAGGGGGTGGGGACGACAGAAGAAAGACAGGTTGGGTGCATGGCTTACCGCTACCGTTGGCGGACAATACAGACACAGCAGCCCCCTGCAGTACGCCGCGCTGTTGGGCTCAACACATGCAGTTCCTGGGATATGGCCTACATGGCTATGGTGGACATCTGCACACATAGATGACACAGGGGCATGTATACCTGTACTTGGCACCCTACAGAGGTGGGGTGGAGTGTCACATGGCCTGCATTACGGAGGGGGCAAGCCTACGGAACTCGCCCTGGCCTAGGGAAACCCACAGCCCTCCTCCCCCACCCAGACACCTCCACTGCGTGCAAAGTCAGCAGAATGAGAGTGTACCCACCCCCTTGTGTCTGCTGTGATGCCCTCAAGCACCCATCCAACTCAGGGTAGGCCACCGCCAGGATCCGGAACATCAGGGGGTCATGGTGTGACGGGCACCCCTCCCATGTTGGGAGGCCATCCCCAGCTGAGCCTCCGCCGTCTTCTTGCTCCAGCGGCGAATGTCCTCCCATCCTTTACGGCAGTGGGTGCTCCGTCTCTGGTGGACCCCCAGGGTCCGGACGTCCTTGGCGATGGCACGCCAAATATCCTTCATCTGGTGGGTGCTGACCTACATGACATGTACAGGGGAAGAAGAGATGTCATTAGCAACTGCACCGTCGCAGTGAGTGGCCCACATCCCTACCCTTGTCATCTGGCACATGCATTCACAGTCCTTCGTGCTCACAGAACACTGCCCCCTTCCTTCTTACATCCAGCCCTCTCCACCCAGCCATAGCCCATACAACTTGCACCCTATTTACTCACCTGTTGGTCTGGAGGACCGTAGAGTAGCGTGTACTGGGGGAGGACCCCGTCCACGAGCTTCTCCAACTACTGTGCAGTGAAGGCAGGGGCCCTTTCCCCAGACACACGTGCCATTGTCTCTTCCAGACCGAGGTCACAGCAGCACTTGCAGTGTAGGTCCTCTCCTGTCGAAGATCAGGTATCGAGTGATTGAACAGATAGAAATTGGCGGTCACGTCCGCGGTGGTGATGTCCGCGGCGGTGCATATCATCACCACCGGCGCCCTTCGTCATTGGCTCCTGGGACCCATAGGGTCCAATGTTAACCGATGCAGCATTGCGCCGCGGTCTTTGACCGCCTATTGAGACGGTGTACAACGCCAGCGCAGTTACCTCACATGCCATTGTCCCAGTTTAGATGTCAGGCAGCCGCCATTTCAGGGGCCCACATGGCTTCATTTTCAACTGCGTCACACGTACCTAGGCCTGGACTCAACACACATACAGACTACTTTTTGGATTTTGTTTCGTGTTCTGTGTAGCTCTGGGTACATACCTCTGAGTTGCTTGACTCTGTGGTCGCTGTTGTCCTTCCTAGGCACCGTCAGCTGGGACATGTGAGGAGATGGCGGAATCCTCCGGTGTACCGACCGCTGGTGGACCTGTTGACAATGGAGGAGCGACATTTAATCATCACCTACAGATTTGACCGTGCCACAATCCAGGAACTGTGTACCCAGTTGGAGCCAGACCTTATGTCACCAATCCGCCATCCCACAGGAATCCCCCCTCAAGTGCAGGTGCTATCAGCGCTCCATTTCCTAGCAAGTGGGTCATTTCAAACAACAGTGGCCATGGCATCAGGGATGTCCCAGCCTATGTTTTCCAACGTGTTGTCCAGAGTGTTGTCTGCCCTGCTGAAACACATGAGGAGCTACATCGTTTTCCCTCAGGTGGAGGATTTGGCTACTGTTAAAAGTGACTTTTATGCCCTGGGACATATCCCTAACATCATAGGTGCCATTGATGGGACCCATGTAGCTCTGGTCCCCCCCCACAGGTGTACAGGAACCAGAAGAGTTATCATTCCATGAATGTACAGATGGTATGTTTGGCAGACCAGTACATCTCCCAGGTAAATGCTATGTTCCCTGGCTCTGTGCATGACGCCTACATCCTGCGGAATAGCAGCATCCCTTATGTGAAGGGTCAACTCCAGAGGCACTGTGTGTGGCTATTAGGGGACTCTGATTACCCCAACCTGTCATGGCTATTGACCCCAGTGCGGAATCCCAGGACCAGGGCAGAGGAACGCTACAATGAGGCCCATGGGCGGACTAGGAGGGTGATCGAACGCACCTTCGGCCTCCTGAAGGCCAGGTTCAGGTGCCTCCATATGACAGGTGGTTCCCTATTCTACTCACCAAGGAAGATGTGCCAGATCATCATCGCCTGCTCTATGCTTCACAATCTTGCTTTGCGACGCCAGGTGCCTTTTCTGCAGGAGGATGGTCCAGATGACGGTGTTGTGGCAGCTGTGGAGCCTGTGGACAGTGATGAGGAGGAAGCAGAGTAAGAAGATATTGATAACAGGGACTCAGTCATACAGCAATATTTCCAGTGACACACAGGTGAGAACACTTTCTTGACTATTACATTTACTTTCACACTTCTACCTTTATCCTGTCTGTCTATTTCAAGCAGTATTTGGTATCTGAGTTGTACACTTCCATTACGGTTTCACAGGTGTGGTTACCAACGTGTGTCATCTGCTTGCATCCTTCATGGACTTGTGATGTGTGACATAGGTATGTTGACATTATATTTTCTAATGGATTTTGTCATTGTCATAGCTAATACACATTTTCAAAATCACAGACTGACTCTTGAGATTTTTGTGCTTCAAGGGTGTTTATTGAAGTGCTATTTTTTGGAGGGGGTGGTAAAATGGTGAAGGGTGATGGTGGAGGAATGTCCATGGCAGAGTCCAGTCTATTAGTCTCACAGGTGAATTGCCCATATGGGCATAGGAAGTGGAGCTGGGGCAGTTCCAATATGGACAGGGTTACGAAATGGGACAGTGGGATGACAATCAGGGTGGTCTCATTTCTTGGCGGGGGTCTTGTCATCATGCTCTGTCCTGTTCCTGGATCTCAGGGACCGCTTGCGGGGTGGTTCTCCTTCTGCAGGGGGTGGGGTGCTGGTGTGGTGGTCCTGTGGCGGGGCGTCCTGTCCACTAGCGCCGGCGGAGGTGGTGGGCAGTTCATTGTCCATGCTAGTGTCAGGGGCCCCCTGGAGTGCCACGGTGTCCCTCATGGTGTTCTGTATGTCCTTCAGCACCCCTACGATGGTGCCCAGGGCGGAGTTGATGGTTCTGAGTTCCTCCCTGAAGCCCAAATACTATTCCTCCTGCAGGTGCTGGGTCTCCTGCAACTTGACCAGGACCGTAGCCATTGTCTCCTGGGAGTGGTGGTATGCTCCCATGATGGAGGAGAGGGCCTTGTGGAGAGTTGGTTCCCTTGGCCTGTCCCCCCCTGTCGCACAGCAGCCCTCCCAGTTCCCCTGTGTTCCTGGGCCTCTGTCCCCTGGACCGTGTGCCCACTACCACTGCCCCCAGGTCCCTGTTGTTGGGGTGGTGGGTTATCCTGGGTTCCCTGTAGTGGTGGACACATAGCTGATTGACCTGTCCTGGGTACGGAGGTATGGGTCCGCTGGGTGGGTACTGTACTGGTGTTTCCAGAGGGTGGAATGTCAGTGTTGGGCTGTGCCTGTGCGAGGGGAACCGACTGTCCCGAGGGCCACGATGGTCCGGGCTGGTCATCTAGATCCAGTTGGCCAGAGCTGCTGTCATCACTGTGGGCCTCTTCTGTGGGTGGGGTAGAGATGTCTGGACCCTCCTGTCTGGTGACGTTAGGTAGTGGTCCTGCAGGGGTGTAAAAGCATGATTATTGCATCTGTGTGTGTCTTGGTGTGAAATGGGTGTGTGGGCGTGTACCCCAGTGCTAGCATTCCTGTGTGGGGCCTTGTGTGATGATGGTTAGGGGGTGTTATGGGTATGTGCAGTGGGCATGCTTTAGTGATGGGTGTCCATGCTTTGTTGTGTCATGAAGGGCTTGGTGTTGGGATGGGTGGTTTGTGTTATTAATACATTAGTGAGGAGTTGGAGTGATAGAGGAGGGGGTGAGGGTGGGGGTGTGTGATAGCATGCAGGTAGGGTGGGGGATATGATAGTTAAGATTTGACTTACCAGTGTCCATTCCTCCACCGACTCCACCGAGGCCCTCTGGATGCATAATGGTCAAGACCTGCTCCTCCCATGTTGTTAGTTGTGGGGGAGGAGGTGGGGGTCCGCCGCCAGTCCACTGTACTGCGATGTGGTGTCTTGAGACCACGGAACGCACCTTCCCCCGTAGGTCGTTCCACCTCTTCCTGATGTCGTCCCGATTTCTTGGGTGGTGTCCCACTGCGTTGACCCTGTCGACTATTCTTCGCCATAGCTCCATCTTCCTTGCAATGGAGGTGTGCTGCACCTGTGATCCAAATAGCTGTGGCTCTACCCGTACGATTTCCTCCACCATGACCCTGAGCTCCTCCTCTGAGAACCTGGGGTGTCTTTGCCGTGCCATGGGGTGGTGTAGGTGATGTGTGGGATGGTGTATGTGGTGATGAGTGTGGTGATGTGTAGTGGTGTGTGGTGTTTTGTGCGTGGATGTTGTGTGGGTGATGGTGTTGTGTGCCTCTGTGTGGTGGGGTTGTCTATGCTGTGCTCTCTCTGTCGCCTTCGTCTATCATTTTTGGTCGTAGGGGTTTGTGGGTGATGTGGTTGTGTGTTTTATATTGTGTTGGGTGTGTGGGAGTGGTGTTTGTATGTGTATCAGGTGTGTGTATTTCGAATTGTCCAACGTGGCGGTGTTTTGGAGATGTGTGTGTATTTTGAGCGCTGCGGTGTGTACCGCCAATGGAATACCATGGTTGAAAGACCGCCGCTTGGATTCGTGGGTCGTAGTAGCATGGGCGTGTTTCTGTTGGCGTGACGGTGGAGATTTTGTTTTCGCCAGTTTATAACTGACCTTTGGTGTGGCGGACTTGTGTGGGTGTCTGAATTTCGGCGGATTCCGAGATGTGGGTCATAATAGCTGTGGTGGAATTCCGCGGCCGCTGCGGTGTATTGGCGGTCTTCTGCATGGCGGTAAGCGGCTTTTACCGCCAATGTTGTAATTACCCCCTATATGTTTTAGTAGTTTTATTCCCTATTAGTTACAATACTAATTCATGAAAATTAATTCAACTTTCAACGTCAGCAAATCCGTATTAATTCATTAGAAGGCACCAAAACATAGTCTAATCAAAACTTGCATCAGAGTACATTCTAAAGCAATAGCATAAGTCAATAATTGAATCAGGAATGAATAAGTCACCATGAGTAGCAGAGTTCAGCAAATCAGTTTGTCAATCATTTGTCTCTGTGTTTGTCAATGTCATAAAGTAGGAACTTCACCTAACCCAGATTGGCATCAGCATGTGGGACTTCATGCAAAAACAGTTTAGAACATGAATTTGGAAAAACATCTAACTAAGTGAAAAACTATTAAAACAGTGCAGTTGGTTCCTAGAAAGGAAAGACACAAAAGTTAATTCAGACACATTGTCATATCTACCTATCCTCGAAATGGATCAGCAAAAAGTCAGTCTTGGTCCTCAGGTCATCAATCGATCAGCATCACATCAGGCTGTCAAGAGCTTGAGCCCAATGACAGAATTTCGAATCGCCTTGACATCTCTCTCTATCCGTCTCATCTGAAGTTGCATCTCATCTGAAGTTTTCCCCCTTTGTCATGGCATTATATCAAAGGCGCCCAGACTATCCACCAATTCCTAATTGGTCAATTAATCACCAGTTATGACTCTGTACAATTACTTATTTACTCCAAAACTATACATTTTAATATTGTACAGTTCTCAGATTGTTGATTGGTTCACTTTGCAATGTCCTCATCATCCAGCTCGTCAGGTATCGAAAATGTTGCATCTTCTTCTCCAGTCAGTGTCTCTATTGTTCGAGTCCTGGTAAAGTACGCTTTGACTGCTTTACACAGCAGGTGATACATTCTGGTTTCCATCGTCTCCTGTCTGTCGGTTCACGCAGAGGTTTCAGCGAAACAATTTTTTTTGTTAAACAATGAGCAGTTCATGGTTAGTCTGATTTGTCAGTGAGAGAGCGTACCTTAAATATTACATATATTAGATGTGAAATGCTTATATCTAACAATACTGCATACAAAACGATCATAAAATACTGTTTGCTTAAATGTATTCTTAACATGATTATAAGTGTGAAGTTATTATGGTACACATTAGCTAAGGTCGAATATAAGAAATAGTTGTTTGCACCATGATTAATTGAATATATTAACGCTTACGAATATCGCATTTGTATTAAAACCCATAGGCCTTAAGTTAGCGTGAGTTGAAGTGTTAGTCATGTAACTCTCATATTAAAGCATATTTTCTGTTTTCCAGTGTGCTGACTCGTAAAAGGCCATGACCCAGCATTTGTTTCTTTTCTTTATTTCTTGTTGCCAATTCATCCTGTTCCCATCCGCATGCTAGCCTGTCTTAGTATAAGTTTTATACATTTTGCAACAATTGTAGAAATATTCAAGGACAATCAATCACGGACTGGAGAACTTTTGACCCAAGGAACGTGCCAAGTAGATGACACCCTCCGGATGTGCCACCTACGAAGACGTCAATTACGAAGACCAAACAAAGCATTATAAATTATCGTGGGGTGACAATTTGAATTACCTAATGTATAATTTGATAGGCTGAAGATAGTGGGGTATAGCTATTATCCAATATAATTTTGGGGGAATGTATTATGAGAAAGGGATAAAAACTCATGACACAGAAGGGTCGAGAGTATTAGGTAGGGAATGATATCGATTGCATCCAGAAACTCTGTCACTCTGTTTGGTGATTTGAGACTTAAACTAAACCATCCTCATCCATAGACTGCCCTTTACACTTTTCCTCCTTATGAGGGAAGTGTCCCCTGTCCCTTAGATGAAATAGACTGTCGGCGATCTAATTGATGTCCTGAAGACGAAGACTGATCCTGTATGCTGACTCACTCTTAGGAGGGTAATTATGACAATACTATCATAACTTGTCTGCTTGCTTTTCCTCTCTAGGTACCAACTGCTGTATTTTTGGATAGAGACCTTAGTCAGATGTTTTCTAAATTTGTGTTCAAAATTATTTTGCATGAAGCCCAACATGCTGATGCTAATTAGCGGTTAGGCTAGGTGATCACTTTGACTGACAAATAGACGTGACTGACATTGTGCTATGCTGAACTGAGACATATATGGTATTCTATGCGTTCAGATCTATGTGAATCCTAGGTTGGTGCTCTTATGTTTGTGATCTTTGTGTTATTGAAGTATTATCATAGCTGTCGTGTTATAACTTTGCTCATATGTTTCTTGGTTTTGAGATTGACACTATTATTATTAGATTGTAATCAATAGGGAATAAAATTCACAAAACTTCAATAAGGGTGTGGTTATTCATGGCTGAAAGGTCATGGTTGCGTCCACAGTTTAATAAATGACTTCATCTAAAGTAAAGTATATTGTGGTGATATATGTTGATAACGTCATTGACATATTGCTTGACATATTGATCAGTTATCTCGTTCTACGGTGTCTCACCACTGGGTCAAAAGATTCATCGGCCTATAACGAGTCCCGATGTGTATAAAATTAACATAAAAGGACGCATTATCAGTTATGGTAACAGAGCGACGGTTTGGCCCTTGGGGGCCCTAGGACAGAGATTCATTGTTTAATTTGTTTTTTCTGTGATAATGCAAATTGGAGGTATGATGGGTTTCTAAGTTCACCATGACTTTCCCGGGATCTCGGAGCCTGCCTAAGTGAGTTGGGAATGTTCTCGGCGCCATAGTGTATGTGGTTAAGGTTTTTGCGCTTGCTTAGCTTATGCATTTTTGCAGGTGATTGTGAAAGTTCGTGTGTAATTAGGTCAAAAATACGTGTTGTTAGTAGGAGTGGACGTACTCTACAGTATGAGAGTAGGGAAGTCGGCGTACTTCATATGAGTGTGGTGCTTAGTGCTCAAAATGATCCACGTGGTTGGTTGTTTATGTACGGACCTGTTGAGGTCTAAGACTCCGGAGTATGACAAATGTGGTTTATGTTGTATTCTGTGCGGTTTAATAGGTCAATCGGGCGTGGTTGACAAGTCAAGTTTGAGTCATAATGTGTGCATGAAACCTTCGATGGAGATTTGACAAATTCTAAAGTGCACTAGAAGGAGTCATTGACAAATCGAGAGTAGAATTTGCGGGTCGAATTCTGCTTGCATATGCGGGAATTGATAAGGAGAGAGTAGCGGCTGAGGCTTCAAGTGAAATCTCTGTAAAGTTCTGAAGCGAATGTGTTACCCTTCCTGTAGTAAACCGCCAGATTTGTGTTGTCATTTAAGTTGCTCGCAATAATTCGCATTAGTTTGTGTGGGTTTGTATGGGTTCAGGGAGGAGCGGACGAGCCGCAAGACTTTGTCAGCTGCAGAGTGTGTGAGTGTGACGTCAGTGGTGCCACGCTGAGATAGGTCAGTTGTCGAGAGGGGTCGCGCACAGATTGGCTGCCGTCCGTGAGAGGCAATGGATTGAGAAGGGCGGGTGAAGAGTGTCCTGGGAACCAAGTCACTTCTGATTAAATACAAGACTAAAAGAGAATTGCAAAAATGAATTTTGTTAAAGCGTTCAAGAGCGCTCTGAAAGGAGACGTATATATTGTTGCAACCGATGGGGAACCTACACCACCCGAGGGTACTCCAGCTTATATGGTCATGGAAGAGAAGGGTGTCGCACCTTGTTTATGGATGAAACAGTGGCGCAAATTAACAGAGAAAGAAGGGTGTCTAGCGTTTCCAGAACATGGAACATTAAATCCTAAGGTACTAGAGAATTTGAGGTGGATGCTAAGTACACAAAACCCACCTCCAAGACCAGCTCAGTATGAAGCGCTAGCAATTTGGGATCTGATGGCACTTAAACATAGACAAGAAAGATTTCAGAGAAGATTGAGAAGGGCAGAAAAATCCTATGCAGAGGCTAGGTGGGACAATGAAAACAAAATGTGGAGACGGGGAATTGTAGATGGGTTAAAACTGTTACCAGCAATAGCACAGGGAGAGGAGACGCAAGAAAAAAAGGCTTCTTGTAAAACAGATAAGGACTCGAACAAATCTAAAGAGAATAAAAGATCTTGGGAAGAGGAAGATGATTCAGATGATGAGGAATTCATGGACAGATTATTACATGATCGTCCTCCACCTTATGCAGTGAGCGACAATGCCCCAAGTACTAGCACAGACCCTGGGAACCAGACGCAGGAAAAGGGAGTTACTGATACGGTACAAACTAATGATACTGCCCCGATACAGAATGGTGTCAATGTACCCACTGCACCAGACATGCCGATACAGTTGCAGCCTCCACCGCAGATACAGAGAATCTACCCAGATGTCCCAGTACTTGAAACAACTACAAATTTGATAGTGCCGCCCGATCCGATATATACAAAGCCAAAGCTAATACAGATTGAATCGACTCCGAAGTTGCTTTCGCAACCACAGCCACAGCTAATACCAGGGTATAACCCAGTGGCTGGACCGCCATTAGTACCGGTCCCAGGTACTTTAGAACAGACATATGGAGTTACTGCTCCACGGAGTTTGGGTCCGGGTCAGACACCTGCTGCCATATCGTTACCCATTACTGTTGGTCCACCAGTACCATTATATGCACAAGACGAGACAGGCATGCGTGATCAGGGAGTGATGACTCAAGATGTGATTAGAGGAGGGTCGACGGGAACTCCCCAGATTATGGCCCCAGGAGAGCAGACATTTGAACAAACAAGGCCTTTAATGGACCTTAGTCCGGTAGGAGCACCCCTCGAAGCCATGCGTCAAGCAGGGCTAGGAGTTTTAACTCCTCAAACAATGAGTACGAACACCTCACATTCCCCAATGATACATCTAGGGAACATTTTGTTGCAGGGATTTACAGTCCAACAGTTAAATGAATGGTTAGAAAAGACTTATACCTCTCAAAAGACTGCAGCGGTTACCATCGAACCAGAGAAGGAAAAGCAAGATGAATACCTAAACTTTGTGAGACTTGGGACAGAAGCTGCTGACTTAGTGGAAGGTACAATGGGAGTAAATAGATTGGAGTCATACACGGAGGCAGAATTGAGATATTTGTGCCCTAAGATTACCAAAGAAGTAGGAAAAGTACATCAGAGATTAGCAAATTTGGCAGATAAATACAATATCGATATCGGAAACACCAAACATTTGAAAAGAAGTTATAGATTAAATTTCGACCCAAAAGATTTTGAACACATGAGGTCTGCGGGAATGAAAGCACATTTGAGAGAATTGTTGCAAAGCGCACAAATTTGGGGGGCACTTGAAAAATGGGAAGGCAGATGGGCAAAGAAAAGAGACAAGGGAAAGGGAGATAGCCCGGGATCCAATCAAGCAAAGGCTTCACCCGATTTGGAATCCGTAAAAATATTACCTATGAGAGACAGCTGGTGGGGTTTTAGTTCATGTGCCTTGGACTAGAGGAAATATTTTGTCCTTTACTAACGATTACCCCAGATTAAGAGAGAAACCAATTGAGTGGTGTCAACAGACAGACAGGTTTGTGAAACTTGCGAAATGTCTCTGGGAAGACTTGAATACCTTGTTTGAAATCATTGTTCCACCTGACTTATGGCTTGAGTGTAAGAGAAGTGTTGATTGGCCGACAAAGGAACCAGCAAGAGATAAGGTGACCGGGGCACCTTCAGAAGAGGTGATGAAGCATTATCATAAAGTGATTGAGTTTTTGAAACAAAAGGTGTCGCCGAAAGTGACTGATTGGCAGAAAATCGTCCGGACCTCCCAAGAGGTTAAGGAATCGATACATGCATATTATGAAAGATTGTTAAAGGCATTCAAACATTACAGTGGTACTGAGACAATTGAACCAAAGGATATGAACCATCTCGTGTTCAGATTTGTTGAAGGACTGCGACCAGAGGTTAGCCAGATGATTAAGAATCATTTGATCTGTTGGCAAGCTAAGCCGATTGATGAGGTGCTACAGTATGCAAAATTCTGCAGGGATGAAATTGAGTTGAAACAGAAAAAGTTGAAAGAAAAGGTGATGCAGATAAGGGCTGCACAGGCAGGAATACAGGGAAATGGAGTTCAACAGATGATACAGCAGCAACCGCGGATGAATGGTGTGTTTCAGACCCAACCGAGGGGTCGAGGTCGAGGGTCTGTGAACCGCGGTTCAGACTTAAATACGGTTGTAATTCAAAATGATGGGCAAGGGGTGAAAAAGATGTCACCATGTCACACATGCGGGGGCGTGGGGCACTGGAAGCGGGAGTGTCCGAATATGGTACAGGATGGTGTTGCTCAGCAAGGCACTAATGTTGGTGCATTACAAAATTCACGATGTCCGAAAATAAGACATCAGAACCCGAACTTCCAGAACAATCTGGCACAAATGCAAGGGGTACAGCCCATGCAGCAAATGCAAATGCCTCGTTTTCAGTCAATACAATTACAGCCAGTTCAGCAGCAGATTCCTATGGTGCCTAGACAGCAAATGCAATTACCAATGGCCCCGATGGGACAGCAACAGGTGATGCTTCCTCAGCAGGTCACAGGCCAGGTAACAAACCAAAACAATACTGTACAACAATTCCCATTACAAGGTGAAAATGGCATGAATGAAGACTGGTCAGATGATAGCTCAGACAGTGAGGAGTGCAGGCTTGCAGCATCCTTAGAGGTGGATCAGAGAGGCCCATATGTAGAGGGAAAGGTGATGGGATATAAGGTTTCATTTCTGGTTGACACAGGAGCCACACGTTCCATAGTCAGAAGCGCAGAAGTTCCAAGATTGCCTCTGTCAGGGTGTACCATAAGAGTGGTCGGAGTAGCAAATCAGTACTTGACTAACCCGATTACAGATCCAGTGCAGGCTGAGATTGGCAACTTCCAGGGGCTACATAGGTTTTTAGTTTGTGACTCGAGTCCAGTATCCCTACTGGGAAGAGATTTGTTGTGTAAAACAAAATGTTCGATTACCTGTTCCAATGGCGGAATAGAAGTACAGACAAATAGTGACGACGAAGGTGACGAAAGTCAGCTTTTAGAGGAAGCAACGGGAACAAATGAAGTTTACCCTCTAATTACTTTGTTCCCAATGCATACTCTGATCGATTTACCTGTCGAACTACAAGGGACAGTGACAGAGAAAGTATGGGACTTGACTGGGAAAGGAGTAGGATTGATAAAAGGAGTGGAACCAGTTAAAGTTCAGATAAAACCAAATGCAGTGTTCCCTCAAGTGTCACAATACCACATGACCCAAGATGTTCTTATCGAAGTGTCACAAATAATAACAGACTTTCTCAGGCAGGGAGTTCTGAAAGAGGTCTTAAGCAGTCCATGTAACTCTCCAATAATGGGTTTAAAGAAGCCCTGTGGAAAGGTTCGAATTGTGCAAGATTTGAGAAAAATAAATGAAATTGTGATAAAATGTTGCCCTGTGGTGCCCAACCCAGCAGTCATCATGTTTCAGGTCCCCTGTGATGCTGAATGGTTTACCGTAGTAGACCTATCACAAGCTTTCTTTTCAGTACCTCTTCATGAGGATAGCCAATTTTTGTTCAGTTTCAAATTCCTGGATAAGGTGTACAGTTGGTGCAGAATTCCTCAGGGGTTTTCTGAGTCACCGTCCATCTTCAATCAGATATTGAAGAAGGATCTGGAGCCACTGGTGCTGCCTTTTAAATCAACTCTTGTGCAGTACATTGATGATTTGCTAATTGCATCCAAAACAAGGGACAGTTGTAAATATGATACCATCGCATTACTAAATCATCTGGGAAAGAATGGACACAAGGTGTCACCCAGAAAACTACAATACT
This sequence comes from Pleurodeles waltl, assembly GCF_031143425.1. Taxonomy (NCBI): domain Eukaryota; kingdom Metazoa; phylum Chordata; class Amphibia; order Caudata; family Salamandridae; genus Pleurodeles; species Pleurodeles waltl. The sequence goes on along the minus strand of NC_090438.1, from coordinate 586,351,324 downwards.
GTCAGAAGGAGGTGAAATACTTAGGACATTTGATCGAGAAAGGTTCCAGGAGAATATCAAAAGAAAGAATAACAGCTGTTTTGCAAATGAACCCCCCAACAACAAAAAGAGATGTCAGGATGTTTTTAGGAATGGTGGGCTACTGTCGCCAGTGGATACCCAACTTCTCGATCATTTCAAAGCCATTAATAAAACTGACAGGAAAATAAATCAAGGATGAACCATACACTATAACCTTGTCAAAAGAAGAGTTTGAATCATTTGTGGAACGGAGAGAATGCATGTGCAGAGCCCCAGCACTAGGAATGCCCGATTACGAGAAACCTTTTCTGTTGTTTTGTCATAAACGTGATGCTTGTTCTTTGTCTGTCTTAACACAGGTTCACGGAGGTGCAAATCGCCCTGTAGCATATTTTTCCGCTACTTTGGATCCTGTTGCAGCAGCTTTACCGGGCTGTTTGTATGCAGTTGCAGCAGTTGGTCAGAGCCTTACACAATGTGAAGGCATAGTCATGGGATACCCTCTAACAGTAATGGTTCCACATTCAGTCGAAATACTGTTGACTCGAACTAAGACACAGCACATGACAAATGTACATCTCACTAGGTATGAGACGATCATACTGGGGTCACCAAATGTAACACTTAAAAGGTGCAGTCTATTGAACCCGGCAACTCTACTTCCTAATGAAAATACTGAAACCAAAAATGAGGAAGAACTTGAACATGATTGTCTTGAGGTAACGGAGCTGTGTACCAAACCCCGTCCAGACATACAGGACACCCAGTTAAAAGAAAATGATTGCATCATGTTTGTTGATGGGTCCTGTCTAAGAGATTCTACTGGAACACTGAGAGCCGGCTATGCGGTATGTACCATAACTGGTATTGTTGAAGCTTCCTGGCTCGAAAAAGTGTTTTCTGCACAAGTGGCAGAATTGATTGCCCTTACTAAGGCATGCCACGCATCTGTAAATTTGAAAGTCACTATCTATACTGACAGCAGATACGGATTCGGAATTGTACATGATTTTGGCCAACTTTGGTCACAGAGAGGTTTTATGACCTCATCTGGTTCTCCTGTGAAAAATGGTGAACAAACAAAGGATTTGTTACATGCGATTCAGTTACCTCTTGAAATTGCCGTGGTGAAATGCAGTGCTCATGTTAGATCACAAGATTTTGTGTCCATGGGAAACGGTTATGCAGATCAAGTCGCAAGATTTTGCGCATTGAACTGTATATCGTTCAAGGAACAATGGGAACGATTATCGCAAACTGAAAATGACCCATGTTTGAACTTTGCATTGCGGGTGGTTGACACATTAGATGAGTTAAAGACATTACAAAGCCATGCAAGCAAAGAAGAAAAACGCTCTTGGCAAAGAATGCAATGTGTATAAAGAGCAGATGATCTATGGGTCTCAGAAGAGGGGAAATTAGTTTTGCCAAACAGCCTTTTATCCCAATTTGCCAGGCTATATCATGGACAGGCTCACCTGGGAAGGGATGCCATGATTAGATCATTCAAAATTGATTGGTTTAACCCGAAATTCAGACACGCCGCAGAAATTACTTGTCACAGATGCATCATCTGTCAACAGATGAATGCAGGAAAAGGGACTGTGGTAACTTTGAGTCACATTGGAAGAGCTGGAGGTCCATTTAACAAAATGCAAATGGATTTAATTGAAATGCCTGTTTGTGGAGGATTGAAGTATGTGTTGGTGATCGTGTGTGTTTTCAGTCATTGGATCGAGGGATATCCCACACGTAGAAATGACAGTCTTACCGTAGCAAAACTACTACTTAGGGAACTGATACCAAGATTCGGGTTTTCCGGTTTCTATAGAATCAGATAGGGGTAGACACTTCGACAATGAGGTGATCAAACTCTTGTGTGCTGCACTTGACATCAAGCAAAAGCTGCATTGTAGCTACCGCCCCGAAGCATCAGGACTAGTAGAACAAATAAATGGTACTTTGAAATCAAGAATGGCAAAAATGTGTGCAGCAACTAACATGAAGTGGCCAGACGCCTTGCCTCTAGTACTGATGTCAATGAGAAACACCCCAGACAATAAAACAGGACTGTCCCCCCATGAAATCCTCATGGGTAGCGCTATGAGATTACCAGCAGTACCTGCAAATGCGTTAGTGAATATTACAGATGATATGGTGTTGGATTACTGCAAAGGTTTGGCTGATGTGATTCGCTCTTTCTCTCACCAGGTGGAAGCTAACACATTGCCACCGATTGGCGATCCAGGTCATTCTCTACAAGCTGGTGACTGGGTGGTTGTCAAGAAGCATGTGAGAAAATCGTGTCTAGAACCACGTTGGAAAGGGCCATATCAAGTAATCTTGACGACTACTACTGCTGTAAAGTGTGCTGGAGTTCCTAACTGGATACATGCTAGTCACACAAAAAGAGTGACGTGCCCTGTCGAAGAGGAACTTGAAGATTCCGGCACAACAACTTCAGAAAGAGAAGTCTCAGGGCTAGAAAACAGCCAAGAAGGAACTGAGACTATCGGAGGGCCCACTGAGAACAGCCTTGTCCCTCTAACAGTCAATGAGTTTGAGAGAGGTGACAGAGTGCCTATCTCAGTAGAGGCGGTAGGAGAATTGAATCAAGAAGAAGTTCTCCCAGAAGTAGATAAATACGGGTTAGAACTTGAACCCGGTACAGAAGAAGAAGAAGAAGAAGAAGGAGAAATCGTAGAGAGAGATCAAAACGCATCAGAGTCTCCTGAGACAGCTGCAGGTCCATCAAGAGAAAACACCATATCACAAGAGGAGGGTGCTGTCTAGGGTTCTGAACGAACACATCAAAAGAAAACACATAAAAGTGACAATTGGCCAGATAAACAACTGTTCAAGATAAGGAACATAACAAACGACACAATAATAGAAGAGAACGATACCACTCAAGTGGAAGAACTAAGTGAAAGAGAACAACAGGGCGAACGAAAACTGAAACGAAAAAGAATCGCAAACAGAAGATATACAGGTCCTGAATGGGCGTATGCTACAACATCGGAATGGCAACAAGAATTTCTAGCCTTCTGTTTTGATCGAGAAGTACCAGGTCAATACTACGGAACTTGAGCAAATCTGAGGAATTTTTTTTTAATGAAATCTGAAACTGAAAAATCGAAAAGAAAAAGAGACTTTATGAATTACCTAAAGTGACACTAGAACCGGAACTGACTATTGAAAAACTTGATTAAGACAACCTGCTAACCGGATTTGACAAGAAAAGGTCCTGGAGTGGGTGAAGACGCTGTAAATAAACGCAGAAAGCTAGAGAGTTCGAACTATCCTCTAATTGATTGCTGTTCTACTGTCTGATTCTATACAAACATGGCTTCTAATAGAGGTAGTAGCAAGGGAAGTAAAGTGTGTGGTTGGCTAGGACTTATAATAGGTGTTGTGTGCGCAGTGATAATTGTGGGAGTGATTGTAGGAATGCCCTGGATAGAGAAAGAAACTATTAACGCTACTTCAAAACCTGAGACTGCCACACTAACACCATGGGAAGGATTTGAGCAGGATGCAAGACATATGCATGAGGGAACTAATGCAAAAGGGGAACTTTCTACTAATGTCTTTTATCGCTTACTAGATGAGTATGTGGAAACTATGGATGCGAAAGATTGTTATGTATGTACTAAAATTCCTTCATCTGTGCAGGAGGGAGTTACATATCATAGCCTCCCTCGTACTTATGGAATTAGTTGCAGTTTGCTATTAACAAGATTCTATGATCAAGAGCATGTGCAATATTTCTATTCAAACTTGGATGTTGTGTTTTCTTTTGTGCCTGTGATTGAATTTTTAAATAAATTAGCTAAGGAACATGATATAAAAATAGTTAGGGGATTCTTTGAGCCGACGCTTACATTTGGGACTGCCTATGCCCATCGCAATAATTTAACTTGCTTACTATCGCCTGTAGAGAAAAGCTTTTTAGATCACACAGATGATAGACGCAAAGCATTAAAAGAAAGATTAGAAAAAGGATTAGAGAAACGCACATACGCAAATGATTATGCTTACACTGCAATCAAGACACAAGGCAAATTAGCTATAGACGCATTACATGTAGGTAGGCTTTGCATATATAGGCCAAAATCTGAAGAGGATAATTTGTTTGTGGGAACAAGTGAATGCAGGCATGTGTTTCTATTTCAGAGTAAATGGACCTTTATGCTAAATGGACAAGATCCAGCGATTCCTGGGATCTATTATATCTGTGGGTTAAATGCTTATTACCGTCTCCCTATGGGATGGTACGGGACATGTTATTCGGGAATAGTATTCCCAAAGATCTACCAAATTGATGACTTCAAACAGATACCTAAGACGTCTGAAATACAACATCCCAGACAGAAACGAGAATCAGTGGCGGCTGTCATTGGTGACATATTTGGAGCTATAATCCATTCAGTAAGGGTTATCTTAAATTCTATGAAAATACAGAAGTTGTCTACTATTGTGGATAACATGTTGACAAACTTTACAGGGGCCATACTCGTGATGGATACTGAACTTGCTGCAGAAAGAGCTATGACTCTTCAAAATCGGCTTGCTTTAGACATTCTTTTAGCTAAGAGTGGTGGAGTCTGCAAGATGCTCAATGAGCGTCATTGTTGTTCATTTATTCCAGATAATAGTACAAAAATTAGAAGTATGCTTACTAACCTTACTAGAGATAGTACAGATTTGAAAGATTTGAAAGAACTCGGTTTTTGGGAGAAATTTGGAAAGGGAATTGCCAGAGTGGGGAGCTGGTTTACCAACATTCGGAATGGGGTACTTGCAAAAATGTTGATGGGTTTATTAATTGTTTTGGTCTGTCTATTAGGATTATGGGGGCTATGCAAAATTAATGACAAAATAAAGAGAAATTGGACTAAAAGAACCAGGAGAAACGAAGAAAGTGAAAGAGAGAAAATGTTTAATGAAATTTGGGAGAGTTCACATAAAGGGCAAGATGTTGAAATGCGTATTATGCGCAAGGTGAAAAATTAAAAGGTCAAAGGTCAAGGGAAAGGTTTGTGTGATGACGAACGTCATCAGAGGAGGGACTGAGAGAGCGTACCTTAAATATTACATATATTAGATGTGAAATGCTTATATCTAACAATACTGCATACAAAACGATCATAAAATACTATTTGCTTAAATGTATTCTTAACATGATTATAAGTGTGAAGTTATTATGGTACACATTAGCTAAGGTCGAATATAAGAAATAGTTGTTTGCACCATGACTAATTGAATATATTAACGCTTACGAATATTGCATTTGTATTAAAACCCATAGGCCTTAAGTTAGCGTGAGTTGAAGTTTTAGCCGTGTAACTCTCATATTAAAGCATATTTTCTGTTTTCCAGTGTGCTGACTTGTAAAAGGCCATGACCCAGCATTTGTTTCTTTTCTTTATTTCTTGTTGCCAATTCATCCTGTTCCCATCCGCATGCTAGCCTGTCTTAATATAAGTTTTATACATTTTGCAACAATTGTAGAAATATTCAAGGACAATCAATCACGGACTGGAGAACTTTTGACCCAAGGAGCGTTCCAAGGAGATGACACCCTCCGGATGTGCCACCTACGAAGACGTCAATTACGCAGACCAATCAAAGCGTTATAAATTATCGTGGGGTGACAATTTGAATTACCTAATGTATAATTTGATAGGCTAAAGATAGAGGGGTATAGCAATTATCCAATAGAATTTTGGGGGAATGTATTGTGAGAAAGGGATAAAAACTCATGACACAGAAGGGTCGAGGGTATTAGGTAGGGAATGATATCGATTGCATCCAGAAACTCTGTCACTCTGTTTGGTGATTTGAGACTTAAACTAAACCATCCTCATCCATAGACTGCCCTTTACACTTTTCCTCCTAATGAGGGAAGTGTCCCCTGTCCCTTAGATGAAATAGAATGTCGGCGATCTAATTGATGTCCTGAAGACGAAGACTGATCCTGTATGCTGACTCACTCTTAGGAGGGTAATTATGACAATACTATCATAACTTGTCTGATTGCTTTTTCTTTCTAGGTACCAACTGCTGTATTTTTGAATAGAGACCTTAGTCAGATGTTTTCTAAATTTGTGTTCAAAATTATTTTGCGTGAAGCCCAACATGCTGATGCTAATTAGCGGTTAGGCTAGGTGATCACTTTGACTGACAAATAGACGTGACTATCATTGTGCTATGCTGAACTGAGACATATATGGTATTCTATGCATTCAGATCTATGTGTATCCTAGGTTGGTGCTCTTATGTTTGTGATCTTTGCGTTATTGAAGTCTTATCATAGCTGTCGTGTTATAACTTTGCTCATATGTTTCTTGGTTTTGAGATTGACACTATTATTATTAGATTGTCATCAATAGGGAATAAAATTCACAAAACTACAATAAAGGTGTGGTTATTCATGGCTGAAAGGTCATGGTTGCGTCCACAGTTTAATAAATGACTTCATCTAAAGTAAAGTATATTGTGGTGATATATGTTGATAACGTCATTGACATATTGCTTGACATATTGATCAGTTATCTCGTTCTACGGTGTCTCACCACTGGGTCAAAAGATTCATCGGCCTAAAACGAGTCCCGATGTGTATAAAATTAACATAAAAGGACGCGTTATCATCAGCATCTTTCATTTTAACGTTAATATTCAGCTTCTGCACAAGGCCTGGCAAAACTAGGCCATGACTTTGGCTCAGTTAAGCTCTACAATATAATGCAAAACACAAGTTATATCTTTCAATATGTCATACTACTTTGTTAATTCAACACATTTTTCTATATTTCACATATGCTATTCATTTTATTAGTACATTTGTGAATCTTGGTGATCACTCTCCGAGGGCACAATTTCAAACGTGCACATTATTTTCTGCGTTAATCGTTTTTCTGCATTTTCATTCATAAACATTCATTAATACGTTTTAATTAATACATTTGCGCTATCACTAGTGTACAAAAGAAACTGGCATGAAATTGTACTTTAATGTGGAAGCTCGCATAGCCAGGTTTTCTTAGTTGGTCGAATGCGGTAAGAAACATGACAATGCACTGGGGCAATGTCGATGGTGATGCTAAGCTAATACAACAATTCTACCATTGTACCTTAGTTAAGCTCTGTCAGTGCCCATCAGATTTATTCTGCATCATTGACTGTTATTACACCACTTATCCTATGCTCACATATCATGGAGATCCCCACAAAGGCAGAACAGTTCAACTGCTTACAATTCCCCACGGTTGCACAACATTAATGTCTCAAAGGCCTGGCAGTTCTTTCCAGTCTTGACTTGGTGTACTGTTATATGTTACTATATTCCCTCTACGTTTAATGTCTGCCATAATAACCATATGCTTAAGCCCACCTTCCAAGCTCCAAGAATATTATAGATGGTATGCATCTTTCCCACAAACCTGTAACAAATATTAGAACATTGGAATATTGAGCACTCCATTGAAGACAATGGAGTGCTCCGGCTTCTAATGGCTGGAGAAACCTGTAGCATCAACATTCCAATGTTTACCTTTCACAGCTGATGCTGTGAACAAAGGCCTCATGGAGCCCAAGGGCATTTCAAACCCCCTCGGGCTGAGGTCTTTGTTTTACTAATTAGAACATTCTCCCCTTTATGCGCAGAATGTTCTAAGAGCCTTATAGACCACCGTAGCTGGGCTATACCAGCCATGAAATACCCAATCCATTGTTAAATGCCCTTGCCTTCAGTTCAGACCTTTAACATTGGAGCAAGCCTTTACTGGCCGGTATAGCCCACTGCGGTGGGCAATAAGTCTATAATTTTTTTTTTTTTTCATAGCAATGAGGCTGTAAATACCTGGTGTTAACCACTGAAACAATACTCATGTCACCTACCTCATAAGTTTAGACGACTGCGTAGTCTTCTCAGAAGTGAAACTTGGGACCTTCAGGTCACAGAGGATGTCAGCAGTGAGCTCAAACATACAGAAATATATTGCTGGCCATAATGCACCAGGAGGGCCTGGCCACGTTACTCTCGCAAACTCATGCAAGCCTCAAGCATGTGAACTTAAAAATAACTCACATTCTATCTGTTGTTACTGACATGATTGCGGCATATATGCTGATGTAGTGCTGAAATACACATTTTATAATTGTTTTGGTCACAGTAATACATAATTCCTTTAACAACATTCACTTATGAATACCCACATGTACGCATGGGGGTTAATGCATGTTATTTATTTCTATACAAGGGGGCCACTAAGTACCTCATTATGATGCACCCAGATGCACTTCCAGAGTTAACAGGATCAGGGATGCTGCCAACCCCCAGCTGCAGAATTATTAAGGATTCTGGGTTCAGCCCTGAGAATACCCTAAGTTCTTATAAATGATGGTTGTAATCTGTAATTCTGTTTCGATTGTTCCAGTAACTCCGCAGACCTGATGACTCCCTTTGCCATTGGTAACAAGGTTACTGGTATAATCTGTTAAGCTTGTAATGCATTCTGTGCACACCTCTATTGTTTACTGCTCTGCTCAGCCTGTGTGTGATGTCATGGAATGTTGGTGAGTGATTGGAGGAGTGTAACAGATAAAAAGAGTGGGTTGAGGAGAGAGGATGCTGCTCCTGGTGGGGTATCCTTATTAAGTAACTTGTAACTGATCCTGTAACCGTTTAAATAAATCTACAACCGCTATCATACATCAACTGGCTACCTGACTCCTACTTGTCAAGAAGGAATCTTTGATTGGATCAGTTACCAACCCCATCGGGTGATATGAGCCTCTCATTAGGAGGACCTACATGTACTCCTCAATCTATCCAATGAGTCTGACCACCATACACCTATCCCTTCACATTCCTGCCAATGAGCTACTTTATCTGCAGTGGGGCAGAAAGGATGCTATGGGCCCTTATGAGAGCATTGAATATGAACTCCTCTCATCTGGAGGATAGGGGACTCAAGGAATTTGAGACAGCCACAAGTTAGGTGAAGTGGCCCCAAACTTCTGTGTCTCAGTGCCACTTCACCTGCTCCTTTAATAATAGCACACCTGCTTATCTATGAAACTGGGAGCTCTTCGCAGAAGCAGGTTAAAGCTCTTTGGGTTGCAGTGCCACTGTGTACGTCTGTCTTCTTTCACACGTACTGCCTTTCTCTATACAGAAGTTACAGATTAGACTTCGGTAGCAAAGATATTCAGACTATGAGATCATCTTGAAAGAGAATGCACATCAAGAAATGAAATTCATACGTTCAAACATGATGCTCATTAGATAAATGAGAAGGCAGATGGGCAAAGAAACAAGATCAGAAAAAAGCAATTCAGAATTTGTGTCCGGCTGGACCAAATCAGGCTGTAGACAGTGTAAAAATTATGCCTATAAGAGATATGCTAAGTGGAGGTTATGTACATGTACTTGGGAGTAGGAGTGATATAATGTCATTCACAAATGGTTACCTGAGATTGAGAGAAAACCCAGTGGAGTGGTACAAGCAGACAGAGAGATTTGTGAAACTTTCAAAATGCCTGTGAGAAGATTTGAATACATTGTTTGATACTGTGGTTCCAGTTGAGTTTTGGACTGAGTGCAAAAGATATGTTTATTGGCCAGAACTTGAACCTCAGAGAGATCCAGGAACAGGTGTACCATCTGAAGAGGTGATAAAAAAGTATTATAAGGTAATTGAATTCCTGAAAAACAAAGTTCCCCCGAAGGATGTTGATTGGCAGACAATTGACAGGACAGCACAAGAAACAAAGGAGTTGATTCATGCTTGCTATGAGAGATAGATTGTTACAAGCTTTCAAACAGCATACTGGTACTGTTAACATTGAGCTGAAAGATATTAGTCATTTTGTATTTAGATTTGTGCAAGGATTGAAGCCAAAGATTAGTATCATGATTCAGCAGCATTTAATTTGTTGGCAGAACAAGCACGTTTATGAGGTACTGTAGTATGCAAGGTACTGTAGTGATGAAATGTAGTCGAAGAAGAAACAGTTGAGAGAGAAATTGATGGTAGTTCAATTGGAAGTTGTATGTAAAGGAAATCAGAATCCACGATGATGGTGAATAGAGGTGGCAACCACTTTGTGGAACAGCAAGTTAATAATGTAGTTCAGCCTATAGGTAGAGGACGTGGTGTTCATGTTGATCAGAATAGGCATTTTGTTGCTGTTCTGTCATTGAAGAAAACAAGTTCATGTCATGCTTGCAGGAATTATGGACATAGACAGAAGGAATGTCCCATTAGTAATGTGAATAATTTGGTGCAGAATACTGGACCTGCTTAGACTCAAGGTAACAATCAGGTTCAAATTCAGAGAGTCCAAAGAACCCCAAACTCCAAATGTACAAGTGTCCCCGGTACCGTAAATGCAGATTCCACAAGTCCTGATGCTACAGCAGCAGGTGATTGATTCTCAGCAAAACATGAATCAGATGACAAAAGTAAACACAAATCAAATGGCAAATGCAAATGTAAATCACATAGCTTTACAATTTCCCTCAGTTGATTGAAGTGATGAGGAATTCCTCCAAACATTCCACATTGACAGTTCTGATGACGAGGACTGCATGTTAGCCACATTCTTAGAGGTAGATCAACGTGGTCCCTAAGTAAATGCAAGTGTTATGGGACACGATGTGTCATTCTTGGTCTACACTTTAGCTACACATTCCACTGTCAGAATAGCAGGAGTACTAGACTTGTCCCTAACAGGAAGAAGAATTCAGGTTATAGGAGTAGCAAACAAGCAATTGACAAACCATGTGACAGAACATGTCCCAGTAAAAATAGGTTCATTTTCAAGACGATCACTAATTTGTGGTTTGCGATTCAAGTCCAGTAATCTTGTTAGGACATGACCTGTTGTGTAAGCTAAACTGTTCCATTTGCTGCACACCCAAAGGAATAGAAATCCAGACAAATGAGGAAGAAGATGTCCCTTGAAAAATTGTACAACAGTACCCACATGTCACGCTGTATCCCGTGATGACATGCAATGATTTGCCAGACAAATTGCTGGAAACAGTCATTTCTGAATTTTGGGATTTTTCAGAAAGGACATTGGACTTATAAAAGGAGTTGAACCAGTTAAAATAACAGTAAAGCCAAATACAGTGTATCCGAGAATACCATCTTACAACATGACACCTGATGGAGTTGCAGGAATAACACCCTTAACTGAGAGTCTGATTGAGCAAGGTGTTTTGAAGGAAATTTTGGGAAGCCCTTGTAGTTCTCCTATTCTAGTATTGCGGAAGCCCAATGGAAAATACTGCATAGTTCAAGATTTGAGGAAAGTGAATGAAATTGTTGTTTAATGTTGTCTTGTGGTATCTGATCTAGCAGTGATTTTATTCCAGATCCCTTGTGAAGCGGAATGATTTACAGTTATTGACTTGTGTCAGGCCTTCTTTTCCATTCCCCTTCATGAGGACAGCCAATTCCTTTTTTCATTCAGATTTTACAATCATATCTTAACATGGAGTTGTACTCCTCAGGGGTACATGGAATCACCATCAATCTTTAATCAGTTTTTAAAGAAGAAAATGGACTCCCTTAAAATGTCCTATCATTCAGTCTTGGTGCAGTATATTGATGACCTGTTGGTTGCGTCAAATACATGAGAAGCTGCAGAAGAGATACCATAGCTCTCCTAAATCATTAAGGAGAAAATGGGCATAAAGTTTCCCCAGCAAAGTTGCAGTACTGTACAAAGGAGGTCCGATACTTAGGTCAGCACATTGAGAAAGGTGCAAGAAAATTGTCCCAAGAGAGAATTTCAGCAATCATGCAGATGAGACCCCCAGTTGCTCAGAGAGAAGTCAGAATGTTCCTGTAAATGGTTGGCTACTGCCACTAATGGATTCCGAATGTTTACCTGATGTCCAAACCCCTACAGAGATTGACACAAGGATGTGTCTGATCTGGTACCATTTGATGGCAAATGCATGAAAGCCTTCACTAAGCTGAGAGGAAGCTCGTGCCGAGTTCCAGCTCTGGGAATGCCTGATTACAATAAATGTTTTTCTTTGTTTTGCTGTGAGAGGGAAGGGTGTGCTCTTTCTGTATTGACACAATTACATGGAAGTGCTAAAAATCTTGTGGCTTACTTTTCAGCAACACTTGATCCTGTAGCTGTTGTGTTGTCCGGCTTTCTAAGAGCCATGGCTGCACTGAGCATCAGCATAGAGCGATACGAAGGCATTGTTATGGGCACTCATTGAACATTTTTATCCCCCATTCAGTTGAGAATTTGCTTGCCCGTACTAAAACACAGTACTTAACATGTACTCATCCGACTCGCTACAAGTAGGTGATCCTTGGTTCTCTGACTGTAAATCTCAAGATATGTAATGGATCTGACTTTTGTTTAGTGGCAGTTTTGATGCCATAAAGAAGCGCAGAAGATATATATGCCTACTGCAAAGATCAAATCTGTATCTTATGCAAATAGCTGAGTAGATTAGTAAAGTCAGCCATTACCTGCGCAATAATACAAATGAAATGTATGTGCGGGGGGCTATGGAGAGATGAAGAGAACTTTTGCTGGGTGGTAGTGAGGGAATCCGAGGAGGAGGTCATGGGAGTGGGAGCACCAATAATGATTGTTTGACTGGGCGCTAGAGGCGCTAAAGACTGTGACGATTGGTATGTGACAAGGTGAAGTAATAGTGTGTCTTTTTTTGAGTGTCTTGAAAGAACGCGCTGATTGAGGGAAGAAGCGAAGGTAAGATGACCTCTACTGTTGTACTTATCACACACACACACCCACCAGCAGTTTTGTGACTGTCTATATAGGCTGGTGTTTTAAAGCAACAGTTTAGCCAGTAGCAGAGATGGCATCTCGTTGGATGACTGCTGCTCAAGCCCTCACTAGGGTTATAGAGGACAGCTCTGATATAGGATCAGAGACTGAGACAGCATCTGAGGGCTAGGACAATGGCGCAGACTCTGGGAGTGATTTTTCAGTTGGAGGAGTCTCATTCGATAACTCCTCTTCCATTGATTATGAGGGAGGTTTTGATGAAAGTCCTGCTGTCCCTTCGCAAGCACAGTGTGTGCAGCGGGACATTAGCAGGTTAGCCCAACCCAGAGAGAAGGTGCATGCTGCAGCAATCACAGAGAGAGTGTTCTCCTGGGAGCTCCCCAATTTAGTTCAGCCCCAAATTCCACCACCCAAATCGTATTGTGGAGACATCAAAATTATCTATCACAAAACAACCTTCTTTTGTGAGGCAGGCACCTGCGTTTTTAGTCCTGAGCTCAGCGACCATTTAGGGAAACCTACCAAACCCAGACATTTTTGGAAACTAGACTCCGGGGGAGTCCACAGAGGTGTGACTTGTGTGGATTCCTCAAAGTTTTCTTAACCAGAATACCCTGCAAAGGTGAAATGTTATATAAAAACTTGATTATTTCTTGCATTTCTGCATACCACACACCCTACACCCATGGCACCACAAACACACCCCAGGTTCTCAGAGGAGGAGCTAAGGGTCATGGTGGAGGAAATAATCCGGGTAGAGTCACAGCTATTTGGATCACAGGTGCAGCAGACATCCATTGCCAGGAAGACGGAGCTATGGCGGAGAATCGTGGACAGGGTCAATGCCGTGGGACAGCACCCAGTGGGACAAGGGAAGACATCAGGAAGAGGTGGAACGACCTACGGGGGAAGGTACGTTCAGTGGTTGCAAGACACCAGATAGCTGTACAGAGGACTGGCGGTGGACCCCCACCTCCGCCCCCACAACTAACAACATGGAAGGAGCAAGTCTTGGCAATACTGCATCCTGAGGGCCTGGCAGGAGTAGCAGGAGGACTGGACTCTGGTAAGTCAACTCTTTACTACTTTCACACCCCTACCTGCATGCCATCACAAACTCCCACCCCTACCCTCATCACTCTACCACCTCACATATACCCCACCATCTCAACCCACCCATCCCAATACCAAACTCTGCATGCAACACCAATGCATAGACCCCCATCACAGACCCACATGGACACCCATCACTAAAGCATGCACATTAGAGAGAATCACCTAGCCCATAAAATCACTAGTCACACAAGGCAAAGCTGACAGGGCAATCACAACCATACAGGGCAACACACCCATGCACAAGATGTCACACGCAGAAACTATAACACTGCATTTACATCACCACAGGTTCCCCACCCAACGTCACTGGAGAGGAGGTGCCAGCAACATCTAGTCTCCCCACAGAAGAGGCCCACAGTGATGACAGCAGCTCTGCTGGCCTGGATCAGGATGACCAACCTGGCCCATCAGGGATCTCCGGACAGTCGGTTACCCAAGCACAGTCCCATACCACCACAGAGCCTCCCCCCTCAGGAAGCACCAGCACAGCACCCACCCAGCGGGCCCATGCCTCTGTCCCCAGGGCACGTTAATCAGCAGTGTGTCCACCACTACAAGGACCCCAGGCAACCCCACAAACAGAGGACGATCAGGGGCCTGGGGTCAGTGGCCGTGGGCACACGGTTCAGGGGACAGAGGCACAGGACAACAGGGAAGCTAGGAGGACTGCTGTGCGACAGGAGGCACTCACCAACATCCTGGGAGCATATCAGCATTCCTAGGAGACGATGGGCCAGATACTGGACAATTTGCAGGAGACCCAGCGGCTGCAGGAGGGACAATACCTGGGGATCAGAAGGACATCCACACCACCCTGATCACCATTGCAGGGGTGCTGGCAGACATGGCCAACACCATGAGGGAGGCAGTGGCACACCACCGGGCCCCTGACACTAGCCACACCGATGAGGAGCCCTCTATCTCCGCTGCCGCTAGTGGACAGGAGGCCCCGCCACAGGAACAACAGGCCACCAGCACCCCTCCCCCTGCATAAGGAGAACCACCCCGCAAACAGTCCTTTCAATCCAGGCAGAAGCCAAAGAACATTGCCAAGACCACCGCCAGAAAATGTGACTCCCCTGATTGCACTTGTGTCCCACTCTGTCATCCTGTCCACCTTGAACTGCCATTGCTCCCCTTCCTATGTCCCCTTAGACAATGCACCTGTGATACAAATAGACTGGACTCTATTCTGGACTTACCTCCATCATCCCCCCAGCCCATTGCATATCCCTTTCTACCTCTTAGCACTTAAATAAACACCCTCTGAATAAATACAAGTATGGAGTATGTCAAATGATCTAACTATGTATTCGTTTAATAAGGTTTAAACACTGCAATACAACTGTACAGTAATGTATACCTAGGAATGACCTGTAGTTGGCTGCAGTCAAAACACCAGGTGCCAGAGTGGGGCACAGATATCTGAAAATAGAGATGCCAAAGGGTACAGTAAGTGGCCATAGAAGTGGGATAATCTGCATGCCATGTACAATGTCAAATACAAAACTGTCAATGCAAAGTGAAGTTACAGTGTCTTACCTGTGTGTCAGTGGAAGTACTGTCATATAATAGCTGTTCTGTTGTCCTCATCCTCATCCTCTCTCTCCTCATCTTCACTGTCCACAGTGTCCACTGCTGCCACATGCCCATCTCCAGCCTCATCCTCCTGCAGAAAAGGCACCTGGCGTCTCAAGGCAAGGTTATGCAACATGCAGCATGCCACGATTATCTGGCACACCTTCTTGGGTGAGTAGCACAGGGATCCACCTGTTAAGATGCAGGCACTGAAATCTGGCTTTCAGGAGGCTGAATGTCCTCTCTATTATTCTCCTTGTTCGCCCATGTGCCTCATTGTAACATTCCTCTAGCCGTGTCCTGGGATTCCTCACAGGGGTCAGTAGTCATGAGAGGTTGGGGTAACCAGAGTCACCTGCAAATATCGAGGGACAACTGTTAGACACACACTAACCCTTAGGGCCCACCCCATACCCATACACCAACATCTACTGGGTGGGAACCAGGGCTCACCTATTAGCCACACCCGGTGCCTCTGGAGTTGAGCCATCACATATGGGATGCTGCTATTCCTCAGGATATAGATATCATGCACAGAGCCAGGATACTTTGCATTGACAATGGAGATGTACTGGTCAGCCAGGCTAACTATCTGCACTTTCATGGAATGCAGGCTCTTTCGATTTCTGAACACCTGTTCATTTCTCCGGGGTAGGGGGGGGGCGACAAATGCAATATGTGTACCATCAATTGCCCCAATAATGTTGGGGATATGTCCCATTGCATAGAAGTCAGCTTTCACTGTGGCCAAATCCTCCACCTGGGGGAAAACAATGTAGCTGCGCAGACAACACTCTGGTTAGCATTATTGAGAACATTCACTGTGACATTCCTGCTGCCAAGCCCACTGTCACTTGGAAGGAGCCAGTTGCCAAGAAATGGAGCACAGATAGGACTTGCACAAGAGGGGGGATCCCGGTGGGGTGACGGATTGCAGATATCCGGTCAAGCTCCAATGGGGCACACAGCTCTGTGATTGTAGCCCTGTCAAGTCTATAGGTGAGGATGATGTGCCTGTCCTCCAGTGTTGCCAAGTTCACCAGTGGTCTGTACACGGGGCAATGTCTCCATCTCCTATTCATCTGCAGCGGTTGTAATCTAGGGGGCAAAACGGGGAGCAGCTCGTCAGTATTCCACATTTCCAAACACTACACTGCATTGCATGTTGTGACAGTAATAGTATGTTGTTGAATTGGCCCAAATGGTGACTATGGTGGTCATTCCAACCCTGGCGGTCGGCGTGAAAGCAGCGGCTAAACCGCCAACAGGCTGGAGGCAAAAATAATGGCATTCCGACTGTGGCGCTAACCGCCAACAGAGGCCGCCACTTTAACACACCGACCGCCACGGCGGAACCAACAAACAGCGCGCCGGTCACCGCCAACAGACAGGCGGGAGTCAATGTACCGCCCACAGTATCACAACCCACCAATCCACCACCTTTTCCTGGGCGGTAGCACCGCAGATAAAAACACGACGGAAACCGCTATACCGAAGGGAAAACGCTGACCTCAATACACCCCACGAGGAGCCAGGACAGCATGTAACCGGAACTTCACATACTCCCAGCGATAGTATTCCTGCTCCTTTACCAGGAGTACGGACGCCGGCGCAGAAGACAACAGTGAGTACTGCACCTACGACACAGGGGAGGGGGGAGGCAAAAAATTATGGGGACACACATACGCGACACACCCACCCCCACCCTCACCCACTACAACACACACATCAATGCATAGCAAAACATCACAGTTACACCTCCCAAACCCCCCGGAAGAATGCAAAGACAAAAGGAATTAGTTTGAAACATTTGCATATATCAAAAAACTACCTATTTAAATATTTACACCAAAACACAATAATAAATACAGTAATGTACAAGTCCGAGCATTGTAGCAGGCATTGTCCGTGGACCACTCGGGCCAAATCACATGGGCAAAGCCCACACAGGATACCTGAATCCAACGGAGAGAACACTGCAGGGGCATCAGATGGCAAAACTACAGGCACCTCAGGGGGAAGGGAAGGGCGAGCACCTCAGCCGGATGAGTGCACAACGCCAGATCCACGAGGGGCCTCCATGGCCACTGTTCAATCCTGGGGAGTGCAAAGCCACAGTCTCACAAGTCTATACAGTGGGTGGTCTGCCCACTGTTCAATCCTGGGGAGTGCAAAGCCACAGTCTCACAAGTCTATACAGTGGGTGGTCTGCCCACTGTTCAATCCTGGGGAGTGCAAAGCCACAGTCTCTCAAGTCTATACAGTGGGTGGTCTGCCCACTGTTCAATCCTGGGGAGTGCAAAGCCACAGTCTCTCAAGTCGATGACAGTCTCCACTGGTTCTGGAGGGGGCCTGGTGCCCAGAGTGCCTCATCCTGTGCAGGACAGAGGTAGTGGATGCCTTCTTCCACTGGTTCTGGAGAGGGCCTGCTGCCCAGAGTGCTTCATCCAGTGCAGGACAGAGGTAGTGGATGCATGTCTCCACTGCTTCTGGAGGGGGCCTGGTGCCCAGAGTGCTTCATGCAGGCCTGCCCGACACAGATGCGGCCCAGCCCCTGCCGCTCATGGGCCAGCGGTGCTTGAGACGGCAGTGCCCGGGTCAGCGGTGAATGAGATGGAGAGCCCAGTTCAGCGGTGCTTGAGTTGGAGGGCCCAGTTCAGCGGTGCTTGAGACGGCGGTGCCCGGTTCAGCGGTGCTTGAGATGGAGAGCCCAGTTCAGCGGTGCTTGAGTTGGAGGGCCCAGATCAGCGGTGCTTGAGACGGCGGTGCCCGGTTCAGCGGTGCTTGAGATGGAGAGCCCAGTTCAGCGGTGCTTGAGACGGCGGTGCCCGGTTCAGCGGTGCTTGAGATGGAGAGCCCAGTTCAGCGGTGCTTGAGACGGCGGCGCCCGGTTCAGCGGTGCTTGAGATGAAGAGCCCAGTTCAGCGGTGCTTGAGACGGCGGTGCCCGGTTCAGCGGTGCTTGAGATGGAGAGCCCAGTTCAGCGGTGCTTGAGACGGCGGTGCCCGGTTCAGCGGTGCTTGAGATGAAGGGCCCAGTTCAGCGGTACTTGAGATGAAGAGCCCAGTTCAGCGGTGCTTGAGTTGGAGGGCCCAGTTCAGCGGTGCTTGAGACAGTGGTGCCCGGTTCAGCGGTGCTTGAGATGAAGGGCCCAGTTCAGCGGTGCTTGAGTTGGAGGGCCCAGTTCAGCGGTGCTTGAGATGAAGGGCCCAGTTCAGCGGCGCTTGAGTTGGAGGGCCTAGTTCAGCGGTGCTTGAGACGGCGGTGCCCGGTTCAGCGGTGCTTGAGATGAAGGGCCCAGTTCAGCGGTGCTTGAGATGAAGGGCCCAGTTCAGCGGTGCTTCAGTTGGAGGGCCCAGTTCAGCGGTGCTTGAGACGGCGGTGCCCGGTTCAGCGGTGCTTGAGATGGAGAGCCCAGTTCAGCAGTGCTTGAGATGGAGAGCCCAGTTCAGCAGTGCTTGAGATGGAGAGCCAAGTTCAGCGGTGCTTGAGTTGGAAATGGCCCAGTTCAGCGGTGCTTGAGACGGCGGTGCCCGGTTCAGCAGTGCTTGAGATGAAGGGCCCAGTTCAGCGGTGCTTGAGATGAAGGGCCCAGTTCAGCGGTGCTTGAGTTGGAGGGCCCAGTTCAGCGGTGCTTGAGATGAAGGGCCCAGTTCAGCGGTGCTTGAGTTGGAGGGCCCAGTTCAGCGGTGCTTGAGACGGCGGTGCCCGGTTCAGCGGTGCTTGAGAAGAAGGGCCCAGTTCAGTGTTGCTTGAGATGAAGGGCCCAGCTCAGCGGTGCTTGAGTTGGAGGGCCCAGTTCAGCGGTTCTTGAGTTGGAGGGCCCAGTTCAGCGGTGCTTGAGACGGCGGTGCCCGGTTCAGCAGTGCTTGAGATGAAGGGCCCAGTTCAGCTGTGCTTGAGATGAAGGGCCCAGTTCAGCAGTGCTTGAGTTGGAGGGCCCAGTTCAGCGGTGCTTGAGACGGCGGTGCCCGGTTCAGCGGTGCTTGAGATGGAGAGCCCAGTTCAGCGGTGCTTGAGACGGCGGTGCCCGGTTCAGCGGTGCTTGAGATGGAGAGCCCAGTTCAGCGGTGCTTGAGACGGCGGTGCCCGGTTCAGCGGTGCTTGAGATGAAGGGCCCGGTTCAGCGGTGCTTGAGATGAAGGGCCCAGTTCAGCGGTGCTTGAGATGGAAGTGGGCAGGTCAGCGGCCCCGGCCATGGCGGGGTGCTCATTTCCCACCTGACTTGTGGCTGGCGGTGTCCTCCTGGGCAGCTGGGCCAGGCCTGTTGGTGGGGTCCTGCCCACATGGGATGGTGCTGGTGGGCCACTCCTGGGCAGCTGGGCTGATGGCGGTGGTGTCGGCCGTGCTGCCCTTCCCAGCCTTCCCAGTTCGCCTGTGGCCCTTCCCCACCTTGCCCGGTGTGGCAGCTGTCTCCACACTCCCTGGCGGAGGCCTGGTCGGGGTTTTGGTGCCTGATGTCATCTGCCTCTCCCGCCGGCCACTGCCTATCTTCGGGTGTTTCTGCTGGGGTGGGCTTGCGGTGCCTTGGCTCCGGACCAAACTGGCTGCCCTGGTGGGTGGGGCACTCCACTGTCCCTGGCAGACCTTGATGGCAGGGCCCGGTTTTGTGGGGGCTGAGGTGCTCAATCGAGTCATATGACATGGACGGGGTGGGGGAGTTGGTGGGAAGAGGTTGAGTTTCGACAGGAAGAACTTTTTGGGAGCAGTGGGATGGGTAGGTGTAGTGGTTATGGGAGTGGAGGAAGAGGTAGTGGTTATAGGAGGTGTAAGTTTTGTGGATTTGGGTGCTGGTGCTTTGGGCTGGAGGCTGTCGTGAGGTGGATGGCTGTTGGGTGGGTGGCTGCCTGCATTTGTGTATGTTGGGAGGGGGCGTCACAGACACACTGGGAGAGGACACAGGGGACGTGTAAATGTCAGTGGGGGTGGTGACTGCACGTGTGCGGGGTGTTCTGGTGTCTGTGCTGCTGAGGGACGTAATGGCTGAAGATGGTGTGCATGCAGGTGTGAATGTAGAGGTTACAGGGAGGGAGGAGGGAGACGTGGAGGAGGGGGACACAGTGGAGGCAGTGGCTGTTGCTATGTCTGCATGGGTATGATGCTTGTGTGACTGCCTGTGGGATGTGTGGTGCTTATGTCTGGCTGAGCCCCCCTTGGGTGTTGAGGTGTGTGCAGGCTGGTCTGATGGTGTCCCTGGGATAGGCAGAGGTACAGGTGATAGGGAATGGGTGGAGGAAGTTGGAGGGGGGAGGCTAGACACAGGGACAATGGCTGCCATCAGTGCTGAGGCCAGAGTCTGGAACGATCTCTGAAGGGCCGCCTGACCAGAATGAATGCCCTCCAGGTATGCATTGCTCTGGTGCACTTCCCTTTCTACACCCTGGATGGCATTCAAAATGGTAGACTGCCCAACAGTGAGCGTCCTCAGGAGGTCAATGACCTCCTCACTGAGGGCAGCAGGGGTGACTGGGGCAGGGCCTGAGGTGCCTGGGGCGAAGGAGATGCCCACCTTCCTGGGTGTGCGGGCACGGAACAAACGCTGAGGGGCTGCTGGGAGGGCGGTGCAGGGGCGGGGGGGTGGCGGCTGTACCTGTTGTTGGGGTGGCCACAGATGTTGCCGCCACCACAAGGGAGCTCCCTTCAGAGGACCAGTCGGTGTCACTGTTGTCGGCATGAGTCCCCGCTGTGGAGCTCCCCTCGCCCTCCGTCCCACTGGTGAACTCAGACTCCGTGGTGTGGCCCTCCATGGCCATGTGGGATGCATCTCCCTCGTGCTCCGGTGCCACTTCTCCTCCGCCTGATGATGCTAATGCACACATGAACAGGAAGACCACAAAAAAGGGGGGGGGGAACAAAATAAAGACATGTTGAGTGCATGCATTGGCGACACCGTTGGCGGACAGGACAGACACAGAAGCCCCCTGCACTACGCCGCACACTTGGGGTCGACTACTCAATCCCTGGGATATGGCCTACAAGCCTATGGACGACATCCGCACACATAGATGACACACGGCCATGATCTCCTGTACTTGGCACCCTACAGAGGTGGGGGGTGGGGGCACAGGGCCATGCCTTACGGAGGGGCCTAGCCTACAGAATTCGCCCTGGCCTAGGGAGACCCACAGCCCTCCTCCCCCACCCAGACACCTCCACTGCGCGCAAAGTCAGCAGAATGAGAGAGTACTCACCCCCTTGGGTCTGCTGTGATGCCCTCACGCACCCATCCAATTCGGGGTAGGCCACCGCCAGGATCCGGGACATCAGGGGGGTCAAAGTCCAACTGGCACCCCTCCCACGTTGGGTGGCCATCCCCAGCTGAGCCTTCCTGCTCCAGCGGCGGATGTCCTCCCATCTCTTCCGGCAGTGGGTGCCCCGTCTGCGGTTGACCCCCAGGTTCCAGACGTCCTTGGCGATGGCATGCCAAATATCTACCTTCTGGTGGGCGCTGACCTATATGAAAAGTACGGAGGGAGAAGAGAAGTCATTACCTTCTGCACCGTCAATGTGAGTGGCCCCCATCCCTACCCTTGCCATGTGGCACATGCAATCACCGTCGTTTCATGCACGCCTCAATCTCCCCCGCCTCCCCCCCAACTTTCATCCACCCCACTCCACACAGGCATAGCCCATACAGCATGCTCCCAGTGTATTTACCTGTTTGTCTGGAGGACCGTAGAGTTGCGTGTACTGGGGGAGGACCCCATCCACTAGTTTCTCCAATTCCTCAGTGGTGAAGGCGGGGGCCCTTTCCCCATTCGCTTGAGCCATTGTCTCTTCCAGACCGAGGTCACAGCAGCACTTGTAGTGTAGGTCCTCTCCTGTCGAAGATCAGGTATCGAGTGATTAAGCAGATAGAAAATGGCAGTCACGTCCGCGGCGGTGCGTACCGCGACCGCCGGCGCACATCGTCATTGGCTCCTGGGACCCATAGGGTTCAATGTTAACCAATGCAGCATTGCGCCGCGGACTTCGACCGCCTAACGCCATGGTGTACAACGCCAGCGCAGTTACCTCACATCCCATTGTCACACTTCACAGGTCAGGCAGCCGCCATTTCAGGGGCCCACATGCCCTAATATTTTAACTGCGTCACACATACCTAGGCCTTGCCTCAACACTCATACAAGCCATTCTATGGATTAAGAATCGTGTTCTGTGCAAGCTGTGGTTACGTACCTCTGGGATGTTTGACTCTGTGCTCGCTGTTGTCCTTCATAGGCCCCGTCTGCTAGGACATGTGAGGAGATGGCGGCATCCTCCGGTGTACAGACCTCTGGTGGACCTGTCGACAATGGAAGAGAGACATGTCATACTGACCTACAGGCTTGACCGTGCCACAATCCTGGAACTGTGTGCCCAGCTGGAGCCAGACCTGATGTCACCTATCCGCTAACCCACAGGAATCCCCCCTCAAGTGCAGGTGCTGTCAGTGCTCCATTTCCTAGCAAGTGGGTCCTTTCAAACAACAGTGGCCATATCATCAGGGATGTCCCAGGCTATGTTTTCCAAGGTGTTGTCCAGAGTGTTGTCTGTCCTGCTGAAACACATGCGGAGCTACATCGTTTTCCCTGAGGTGGGGGATTTGCCTACAGTGAAGGGTGATTTCTATGCCCTTGGACATATCCCCAACATCATAGGTGCCATTGATGGGACCCATGTGGCTTTGGCCCCCCCCCCACAGGAGTGAACAGGTGTATAGAAACCGGAGGAGTTATCATTCGATGAATGTCCAGATGGTGTGTTTGGCAGACCAGTACATCTCCCATGTCAATGCCAAGTTCCCTGGCTCAGTGCATGACGCGTACATCATGCGGAATAGCAGCATCCCCTACGTGATGGAGCAACTCCAGAGGCACCGTGTGTGGCTAATTGGTGACTCTGGATACCCCAACCTGTCCTGGCTACTGACCCCAGTGAGGAATCCCAGGACAAGGGCAGAGGAACGCTACAATGAGGCCCAACGGCGAACTAGGAGGGTGATTGAGCGGACCTTCGGCCTCCTGAAGGCCAGGTTCCGCTGCCTCCATATGACAGGTGGATCCCTATTCTACTCACCAAAGAAGGTGTGCCAGATCATCGTGGCCTGCTGCATGCTTCACAACCTGGCTTTGCGTCGCCAGGTGCCTTTTCTGCAGGAGGATGGTCCAGATGGTGGTGTTGTAGCAGCTGTGGAGCCTGTGGAGAGTGAGGAGGAGGAAGCAGAAGAGGACGACATAGACAACAGGAACACAGTTATACAGCAGTATTTCCAATGACAGACAGGTAAGAATACATAGCTGCCTACTACATGTACTTAACCACTACTACCTCTCTCCTGTCTGTCGTTTTCACCCATTGTATGGTAACTGAGTTGTCACTTTCCTTTGCGATTTCAGAAATGTGGCCCCCAGTGTGTGACATCTGCTTTGTTTACCCATGGACTACAGCTGTGTGACATTGGTATGTTGGCATCACAATGTAAATAAGCATTTTGGCACGGTAATGTCTGATACATTTGTTCAAAATCACAGCCAGACTCCTGAGTTTTTTGTGCAATAACTGTGTTTATTTGAGTGCTCTATATTGTGGGGTGGTTGCAAATTGGTGAGGGGGGATGGTGGATTAATGTCCATGGCAGAGTCCAGACTATTGGGATCACAGGTGCATTGTCCAGATGCCTGTGGAAAGTGGAGCTGGGGCAGTTTAAGGATGGACAGCGTGACAATGTGGGACAGTGGGATGACAATCAGGGTGGTATCCTTTGCTGGCGGGGGTCTTGGCATCTTACTCTGTCTTCTTCCTGGATCTCAGGGACCGCTTGCGGGGTGGTTCTCCTTCTGCAGGGGGTGGGGTGCTGGTGGCCTGTTGGTCCTGTGGCGGGGCCTCCTGTCCACTAGCGCCGGCGGAGGTGGTAGGCAGTTCTTGGTCCATGCTAGTGTCAGGGGCCCTTTGTGGTGCCACGGTGGGCTGCAATGAGGTGGCTATCACATTCAGCACCCCTACGATGGTGCCCAGGGCGGAACTGATGGTTCTTAGTTCCTCCCTGAACCCCAAATACTGTTCCTCCTGCAGGCACTGGGTCTCCTGACACCTGGCCAGTACAGTCGCCATCGTCTCCTGGGAGCGGTAGTATGCTTCCATGATGGTGGTGAGGGCCTCGTGGAGAGTGGGTTCCCTGGGCCTGTCCCCCCCGTCGCACAGCAGCCCTCCCAGTTGCCCTGTTTCCCTGGGCCTCTGTCCCCTGGACCGTGTGCCCACCCACTGCCACTGCCCCCAGGTCCCTGTTGTTGGGGTGGTGGGTTAACCTGGGTGCCCTGTAGTGGTGGACACACCGCTGCTTGACGTGTCCTGGGGACAGAGGTATGGGCCCGCTGGGTGGGTGCTGTGCTGGTGTTCCCAGAGGGGGGAAGGTCTGCTGTGGCCTGTGGCTGTCTGAGGGGAACCGACTGTCCTGAGGTCCCCGATGGGCTGGGCTGGTCATCTTGATCCAGGTCGACAGAGCTGCTGTCATCGCTGTGGGCCTCTTCTGGGGGTGGGGTGGACATTTGTGGACCCTCCTGCGCGGTGACGTTGCGTTGGGGTCCTGCAGGAGTATAAAGGCATGATTATTGCATCTGTGTGTGCCATGGTGTGCAATGGGTGGCTGCCCGTGTCCCCCAGTGCTTGCATTCCTGTGTGGGGGCTTTTGTGACGGGGCTTCAGGGGGGGGATTGGTATGTGCAGTGGGCATGCTTTGGTGATGGGTGTCCATGCTTTGTGGTCACATGCAGGGCTTGGTGTTGGGATGGGTGGGTTGTGATGGTGAGACATTTGCAAGGAGTAGGAGTGATGGGGGTGAGGGTGAGGGTGGGGGTATGTATTGGCATGCAGGTGGGGTGGGGGGGATGAAGTAGTGAAGATGTGACTTACCAGAGTCCATTCCTCCAGATACTCCGCCGAGGCCCTCAGGATGCAGGATCGCCAAGACCTGCTCCTCCCATGTTGTAAATTCTGGGGGAGGAGGTGGGGGTCCGCCGCCAGTCCTCTGCACTGCAATGCGGTGTCTGGATACCACGGAACACACCTTCCCCTGTAGGTCGTTCCACCTCTTCCTGATGTCATCCCGATTTCTTGGGTGCTGTCCCACAGCGTTGACCCTGTCCACTATTCTGCTCCCTAGCTTCATCTTCCTGGCAATGGATGTCTGCTGGACCTGTGATCCGAATAGCTGTGGCTCTACCCGGATGATTTCCTCCACCATGACCCTGAGTTCCTCCTCCGAAAACCTGGGGTGTCTTTGCGGAGCCATGGGGTGGTGTGGGTGATGTGTGGGGTGGTGTGTGTTGTGATGTGTGGGGTGATATTTAGTGGTGTGTTGTGTGCGGTGCGTGGAAGTAATGTGGGTGATGGTAATGTTTGCCTGTGGTTGCTAGTTTGTAGATGGTGGTGTCTCTCTCTGTGCCTCGTTCCTAATGTTTGGTTGTAGGGGTTTGTGTGTGATGTGGGTGTGTGTTTTATATTTGATTGGGTGTGTGGGAGTGGTGTGTGTATGTGTATCAGGTGTGTGTATTTCGATTTGTCCAATCTGGCTGTGTTTTGTAGGTTTGTGTGTATTTTGAGCGTGGCGGTGTGTACCGACAATGGAATACCACGTTTGAAAGACCGCCGCGTGGATTCGTGGGTCGTGATAGTGTGGGCGTATTTCTGTTGGCGTGACGGTGTCGGTTTTGTTTTCGCCAGTTTATCGCTGACCTTTGGTGTGGCGGACTTCTGTGGGTGTCGGTATTTTGCCGGTTTCCGTGTTGTGCGTCAGAATGACCGTGGCGGTTTACCACGGCCGCGGCGGTATGGTGGCGGTCTTCTGACAGCGGTAAGAGGCTTTTACCGCCGATGTTGGAATGACCACCTATGTGTACTGTGATGCAGTTAGGTGCCATGGTCTGCCCCCCCCTGAAATGGCGTCCGCCTGTCCTGTTTGGATGGACAGGTGGAAATAAGGTAATTCCTCTGACGTTTCCCGCCGTTGCGGGAAGCAATCGAATACAGCCGTGCAACACCTCATTGGTTGTGTATGGGCCCTATGGGGTACAGTGGCCAATGATGATGTATGCCGGTGGTGACGGTATGCACCGCCGCGGACGTGACCGCCGTTTTCTGTCTGTTCACTCACTTGCTTCCTGACCTTCAACAGGAGAGGACCTACACAGCAAGTGCTGCTGTGACCTGTGTCTGGATTCGACCATGGCTCGTGTCACTGGGGAAAGGGCCCCTGCCTTTACCGCTGTGGAGTTGGAGAGACTGGTGGATGGGGTCCTACCCCAGTACCGAATGCTGTATGGGCCTCCAGACCAACAGATGAGTACACTGTGAGCACGATGCAAGGGGCATGGATGAATGGAGTTATGTGTGTGAGGACCTCGTGTAGTGGGGGTTGGTGGAAGGGTTCTGGGCAGCGTGATGCATGTATGGTGGGCAATGTCTGTGCGTAAGGGGGTGTGAGGGCTATGATGGGCCATGAGTGTAACATGCCGGACGGTATAAGTGATTCCTGTTTCAATGTATCTTTTTCTGCAGGGTATATGGCGTGCCATCGCCAAGGACGTGCAGACCCTGGGGGCCTATGATAGGCGGAGCACCCACTGTCGCAAACGGAGGGAGGACGTGAGACGCTGGGCAAGGAAGACGGCGGAGGCCCAGCTGGGGATGGCCTCTCAACGAGGAAGGTGTGCCCGTTGAACCCTGAACCCCCTGATGGCCCGCATAGGGGGTGAGTACAGATTCACATTATACTACTTGTGCGTAGTGGGGTGGTCTCTGGGTGGGGGATGTGGGCTTGTGGGTGCCCCTAGGCCAGGCCGGACTTTGCAGGGTAGGTTCCATGTTGAGGAGGGGCTGATGAACACCACCTCCAACCAAGCTAGTAGGCATCCATAACTAGGCAGGGGTCTGTGGGTCTCAGGTATGTTGCAATTGACGTTTGGTATTCCTGTCCATGGGCTGGTGACTAGCATTGTGACTGGTAGTGCATTGCCTAGTGCGTAGGGCTGTTCCCTGTGTGTCTGTGTTGTGTACGCCAACGGTGGTGTTGTAGCTGCCATTGACCAAGTGTATCCTTTGTCTCTCCCCCCCCCCTTTTTGTTTTGTCACCCTGTCCTTCTGTGCATTAGCATCATCTGGCAGAGGAGCAGAGGTACTGGCGATGGAGGGAGCTGCATCCCACAGGGCCCAGGAGGTGAATCCACCGACGGTGAGGGCACCAATGGGATGGAGGGAGAGAAGAGCACCACAGCGGAGACAGGAGGGGACAGTTCGTACAGTGATACCTCCTCGATGGAAGCTCCCAGCTGGTGGCAGACCCCTCAGTGCCCACCCCAACTACAGGTACAGTTGCCACCCCCGTACCAGCACAGCCCTCCCATCAGCCCCTCAGCGAGTTTCCCGTGCCCGCTCACCCAGGAGGGTGTGCATGTCCTTCGCCCCAGGCACCTCAGGACCTGCCCCAGTTAGCCCTGCTGCCCTGAGTGGGGAGGTTATTGACCTCCTGAGATCCATCTCTGTTGGGCAGTCAACCATAGTGAATGCCATCCAGGACCTGGCAGGCCATTTGCAACAAACAAATGCATTCCTGGAGGGCATTCACTCTGGCATGGCGGCTCAACAGAGATCAATCCAGGCTCTGGCCTCCTCCCTGATGGCAGCCATTGTTCCTGTGTCTAGCCTCCCCCCTCCAACTTCCTCTGCCCACTCCCATTCCCCTCAACTCCAACCTATCCCAAGCACAAAGTCAGAGAAGCATGCACCCAAGACAACACACAGGAGTGGCTCAGGCAAACACAAGCACCACACATCATCCCATAGGCACTCACACAAACACCATCCAGATGCAGACATAACAACACCCACTACCTCCACTGTGTCCCCTTCCTCCTCATCATCCACCACCCTCCCAGTAGTGTCTCCACTCACACCTGCATGCACTACATCCTCATACACTACCACCATCACTTACACACCTATCACTACACCCCCTCACTGGCAGTCACCACCCCCACATCCATGCACACGTCCCCTGTGTCCTCTCCCACTGTGTCTGTGCCCCCTCCTCCCAAAGTACACAAACACAAGCACTCAGACACCCATCAACCATCCACCTCACAACAGCATCCAGCCCATGCACCTGCTCTCAAACACAGCAGACAGACACCTCCAACAACCACTCCCTCTTCCTCCACTCCCAAACCATCACCCTCTTCCCGCCCCAGTGTCCCTAAGAAGCTTTTCTTCTCTGCTGTTGACCTCTTCCCTACCTTGCCCCCCGTTCTTCACGTTGGGCCAGGGTGGTCAGAACCCAGGCTAGCACCTCAGCCACCCAGTCCATGGCCACAGTAGTGTTGGCAGCTTCTGCAGGTGGGAGAGGCTCCAGGGAACCAGCCATCAGCACTGACAGTGTGCCTGCACCAGCTGCCAAGGGAAAGGGCAAGGATGCACCACTAGCTGCCAAGGGGAAGGGCAAGGAGGCACCACCAGCTGCCAAGGGGAAGGACAAAGTGGCACCACCAGCTGCCAAGGGGAAGGGCAAGGAGGCACCACCAGCTGCCAAGGGGAAGGGCAAGGAGGCACCACCAGCTGCCAAGGGGAAGGGCAAGGAAGCACCACCAGCTGCCAAGGGGAAGGGCAAAGGGCCTGCATGCAGGACGGACAGGAGGCCTGGTGCTGGGACTGATTCTGAGCCCCCACCACCAACCATGGTGGTTCAGCTGTCGGAGGCTGCAGGGCAAGGGCTGGTGCCTCCCCCCACCGCTGGCATCCCCGCCACCAGCACCACTACCAGCACCCCCACCAGCATTACTGCCAGCAGCAGCAGCCCTAGTGGGCAGCCGTCCGAGGCTGCAGGGGAAGGGCTAGAGCCTCCCCTCACCACTGCCTGCACCACCAACAGCACCACTGCCAGCATCAGCAGCCCCAGTGGGCAGCCGTCCAAGGCTGCAGGGGAAGGGCTGGAGCCTTCCCCCACCACTGGCAGCTATGACACCAGCACCGCCACTGCCACCACTGAGCAGCCATCACCACTGGTGGGCAGTGTGTAGTCCTACCTCCATGGGCTGTACTGCATCCTGGACCCTGCAAATCCTGTGGGTCTGACACCCAGGTGAGAGACTGAGACCTTGCACTCCCCAAGATCTGCCTCACAGGGCACAATGCCCCTTCCAGAACCAGTGGAAGAAGCCACCCACTCACCCCATCCTTCCCAGGATGAGGCACACTGGGCACAATGCCCCCTCTAGAACCAGTGGAGGCAGCCATCCACTCACCCCCTCCTTGCCAGGATGAAGCACACAGGGCACAAGGCCCCCTCCAGAACCAGTGGAAGACGCCACCCACTCACCTCCTTCTTGCCAGGATGAAACACACAGGGCACAAGGCCCCCTCCAGAACCAGTGGAGAAGCCACTCACTAGAGAGACTGTGGCTTTGCACTCCCCAGGATCAAGCAATGGGCAAACCACACAATTGAGAGACTGTGGCTTTGCACTCCCCAGGACCAAGCAGTGGGCAAACCACCCACTTGAGAGACTGTGGCTTTGCATTCCCCAGGACCAAGCAGTGGGCAAACCACCCACTAGAGAGACTGTGGCTTTGCACTCCCCAGGACCAAGCAGGGGGCAAACCACTCACTAGAGAGACTGTGGCTTTGCACTCCCCAGGACGAAGTAGTGGGCAAACCACCCACTAGAGAGACTGTGGTTTTGCACTCCCCAGGACATCACACAGGGCATGTAGCCCCCCCAGGACCAGTGGTATTGTGCCATCTTCCAGCTGAGGTGCCCCTCCCATTCCCCGTCCCCCTGAGGTGCCTGTGTATTTTCGACCTGATGCCCCTGCAGTGCTCTCTCTGTGTTGTTGCAGGAGTCAAGTGGGGCCTTGGCCTATGTGATGTGGCCCTGTGGCCCACGGACACTGAGGTCTGGGCAGTGTCCCTCCATTTGTGTATATATATATATATATATATATATATATATATATATATATATATATATATATATATATATAAAATATTATATATATATATACTGTTTTGATTTTGACTCACAAATTTCTAGTATTTTATCTTATTACACTCACTTTAATCAATTACTTTTGTCCTTGCATTATTCCTGAGGGGTACGGGGTGTATATGTAATGTTACTGCATCTGTTTGTGTGTATGGTGTTGGCAGTGGGGGTGTTGCATGTTGCGTGCGTGTGTGTCACTCTCTTTCCCCCCCCTTGTGTGATAGGTGGCAGTACTCACCGTGGTCATCTTCGCCTGCGTTGATGTTCGTAGTGAATGAGGAGGTATACAATCATGGGAAATATGTGCAACTCGGGCTTCATGGCATCGTGGTTCTTCCTTGAGTGTCCAGAGGTGAGTCCCTTGCCTTCTGTGTTCTGTTTCCGCCGTGCTTTTGATGTCATTGATACTGCACCGGAAAAGGTGGCAGATAGGCCTGTTGTAATACAGTGGGTGGGACATTGTCTTCTGCCTGGCTGTTGGCGGTTTCCGCCGTGGTGCTTGTTGCTACCGCCATGGCGGTCGGTGTGTTAAAGTGGCTGTATGTGTGGGCGGTTTCCGCCATGGTCATAATTCCAGTTTTTTTACCGCCGGCCTGTTGGTGGTATTACTGACCTCCAGGGTTGTAATGAGGGCCATAATGTTTTAAACGTAGTAACTCTTGTTGCCAGATCGTGTTGAAAATGCAAGCAACCACGAGCATGAGGTTGAGAATAAATATCTTGATGAGACTGAACTGCGCACCAAACTAAGACACGTTATTAAAGATGACCCTTGGCGAAAATGACTATGTCGTTTTTATTGATGGCTCCTGTTTACAAGATTCTGAAGGCGCCCTGAGAGCTGGTTATGCAGTGTGCACAATCTCAGGTGTGATAGAAGCTTCTCAGCTTCGAGTAGCTGAATTGATTGCTCTTCCAGAGCATGCTGTATTTCTGAACAGCTCAAAGTGACCATATTCACAAATAGTCAATATCGGTTTGGTGTAGTTCTTTACTTCGGATGGCTGTGGTCCCAGAGAGGCTTCATGACCTCGTCTCGATCACCTATCCGAAACAGAGACAAAGTATACCAATTGCTTAAAGCATTACAGTTCCCTGTGAAAACTGCTGTTGTATAATGTACAGCTGACCAGAAAGGAAATGACTCCATTTCCTTGGGAAATACTTATGGTGATGAAGTTACAAGGTATTCTGCCTTGCATTGCACTTCCTTTAATGAAGAATTGAGCTATCGAAGTGACGATAAGACAAGTCAAAATTTCTTTATGACAGCCAATAATACTTGGGAAGAAGGCAAGAAATTACAGGAAGAAGTGACAGATGAAGAGAAACAGGGATGGACTACAGCAGGATGTGTTCAGAGGAATGAGGATGATGTTTGGGTTTCAAGTGATGGTAAAGCTGTTTTGCCAAATAGCTTATTCTACCCAATGGCAAGATACTACCATGGACAGGCTCACATTGGTAGAGAGGCAATGACTAGAACATTCAGACAAACATGACACAACCCTAGATTCAGATTGGTTGCAGAAGCAGTGTGTCACAGATGTGTAATGTGTTAACAGATGATTGTAGAGAAACTCACAGTTGTTACAATGAGTCTTATAGGTAGATCGGGAGGACCTTTCAACCGAATGCAACTTAATTTCACTGAATTGCCAGTGCGCAATGAGTTGAGATATGTGTTGGTGCTGGTGTGAGTTTTGTCTTATTGGGTAGAGGTTTGCCCAACTCGAAGAAATGATAGCCTCACAGTTGCAAAACTGCTATTGCGGGTGTTGATAACTCAAATTGGTTTTCCGACTTCTCTGTAATCAGACCGAGGAACTCATTTCAATAGTGAGATCTTTAAATTATTGTGTGGAGAGTTACGAGTTGAGGAAAGATTGCATTGCAATTACTGACCAAAAGCCTCAGGTCTGGCAGAGCAGATAAATGGAACACTGAAGTCTGAACTGGCAAAAGTATGTACATCGACAATACTGAAATGGTGAGATGCATTGCTTTTTGTCCTGATGAGTATGTGCAGCACACCAGGCAGAAAGACAGACTTGTCACTTCACAGGATCATTATGGGAAGAGCTATGAGATTGCTAGAAGTGCCTGTGCATGCTCTTGTGAACATTACAGATGACTTGGTTCTGGATTCTTGCAAAGGAGTAGGTGATGTGGTTCAATGTTTTCCTCTCCAGGTTGGAGAAGCAACTGCGCAACCGCAACAAGATCTTTGTCACAACTTGACTCCTGGCAACTTGGTTGCTGGTGAAGAAGCATGTGAGAAAGACATGCTTAGCGTGCGTTGGAAAGGGCCATACCAGATTGTTCTGGTGACGACAACAGCTGTGATGTGTGATGGTCTTCTTAACTGGGTCCATGCAGCCACACACGCAAAGTACCAAGTACTCTTGATGAAATAATGCCTGTTCTCAAAGGGTCGGTTACAGTAAGAGAAACAGTCGAAGTAAGCCAGGCTGCGGGGACTGGAAAAGTGTCTAACGCAGAGCATGCACAGTCTGGTAAAGATCTGAGCGCATCAAACATAGTTAAAGGTACAGAAGGGTCGGGACAGATTCAGGTGACTCCTTCTAGCTCAGATAATGTTGAAATACAAGTAGTGCAAGAGAAAGAAGTTGTTGTCGGGGATCAGTGGCTTGAGAAAAACCCAGAGCCAGTGATAAAAGTGCCTACTACTATTGCTAAAGTAAGTGAAGAATCAGAAAAAAGCGTCAGTGAAACTGAAGGTCACGTGACAAGGAGGTCAAAAAGAAAAAGAGTGCCAAGTAGCAGACACTCTGCTCCCGAAAGAATTCATTTCACAACTGATGACTGGGAGAGGGGGTTTGTTGCCTTTTCTCGAATCCAGCTGAACATTTTGGAACTTGAACTGAACTTTGAAATCACATTGCTGCTTGATGAACAGAGA
Source organism: Pleurodeles waltl (assembly GCF_031143425.1). NCBI lineage: Eukaryota > Metazoa > Chordata > Amphibia > Caudata > Salamandridae > Pleurodeles > Pleurodeles waltl. The sequence continues at coordinate 586,317,878 of NC_090438.1, read as the reverse complement.
CACTATTTGCTGGAAGTGCTAATCAGTGATTATCAGATGGTTTATTATTAGAGGCATCTGAACTTTTAGTTGGAGTTTTTTAATTCTTGTAAATAAGAGAGACTATTGATGAACCCTTGAACGTTTGAATTTTTGTTTTTGAAAAGACTGTTTCTGAAATTGTTTTGCGCACATAAGAAAAGGCTGAAAGAGACAGTAAATAAGTAAAAGCACTTTTGCATTTTTGATTTTTAATTTTTGTTTTTTAATTTGACGTATCCTGTGGTCTGAGTCTAGACAAGACTTCAATTCTGATTGAAGTAAAAATAGTAAATGTAGGTATGTGTGTTTGTAGGTTCTGTAGCGGTATGTATGAGTTTGATCATATTGATGATTACTGGACTGAGTTTGCATGTTACGGATGAGAGTGAGAAAACTTCAGTCACAAACACCCCATATTTAGAGAGTTCACTCACAAATCAAGGTCCCCTATATGAGAATGAGCAACTTTTACACACAGACAGTTCTAAGGGAAATTTGACATCAAAAGTATATTACTAATTATTATATGAATACATTGAAACCATGGAAGTGCAAACTGCCATGTCTGTGCGAAAAATCCTTCATCAGTACAAGAAGGAATCACTTATCACAACTTGCCACTAACATATGGAATTTCTTGTAGTCTGTTACTAACACGGCTGTATTATCAATACTTCTATTCAAACTATCATTTGGGGCCCTATTACGAGTCTGGCGGTCACAAGACCGTCAGACTCACGGTGGCGGTCGGACCGCTGGGGCTGTGGTGGTCCGACCACCACATTACAACCCTGGTGGTCTGATCACCAAAAGACAGCCATCTCCACCAGGATCTTTGATTTGGATGGGATGACGGCAGTCAAGGTTGTAATCAGCCACAGCGGCACTGAAGTCAGCACCGCCGTGCTGATTACAACCATGTTCTCCACCAGCTTCAACCTCCATGAAAAGGCTGGCAGAGAACAAATGAGGGGCCACAGGGGGGTACACTGTCTGCTGTGCAGACCGTGTGCATTCCGATGGTGCTAGGGAGGTCCCCTGTCCATGTGGAGCCAAGCCCAATGCCGTCACACATTTTCCAGTCAGCCCAGTGGAAAACTCATAACGGGGCCTGTGCACTGTGGCGGTCTCCTCATCGGGAGTTGTGCGGTCAGGTTTTTCTAACCACCAAATTCATAATCAGCCCCTTCATGTTTTCTTTCGTGTCTATAATGAAGCACCTCAGTAGTACTGCTATAGAAAAAATCATTGACAAAATCATTGACAACTTGGACGATTCTTTGAACCTACCCTGATATTTGGAACAGCATTTACACTCAAGAATAATTTGACCTGCATAGTTAGCTTGGAAGAAAAAGAGTTCATTGGAGACGTTGATGACAGAAGGAGGGCAACGACAGCCAAAATAGAAAAGGGAGTAGTTTTACAAAACTGGGAGAAAGATGCAACACATTCAGGCCTTCATTATGAGGGTGGCAGTCTCAAGACCGCCACATTTGTGATGGTGGTCAGACCTCCGTCCGACCGGCCCATTATGATCGTGGCGGAGTCGCCATGGTCAAACCACCGACACCGCCAGGCTGCAGCCAGCCTGCAGCCTGGTGGTCCCGGCGGTTTTAGTCTGCCAGAGCAGCACTGCCCTGGGGATTGCGAGTCCCCATCCGCATGCTTTTCCATGGTGGTAAACACTGCCATGGAAAGGCTGGCGGAATGGGGGGTCAGTGGGACCCCTGGGGGCCCCTGCACTGCCCGTGCACTTGGCATGGGGAGTGCAGGGGACCCCATTCTCAGCCCTATCGCGCATTTCACTGCCCGAATTACGGGCAGTGAAATGTGCGACAGGTGCTGTTGCACCCGACGCACCACAACGTTGCCTCCGGCCAATTATGAGCTGGCGTCAATGTTGTGGTGAGTATTCTGCTGGGCCAGCAGGCAAATTCGCTGTTTTCGCCCGCTGGCCCAGCAGAATACTCCTAATATGGCGGGCAAAAGACCTCCTGGACTGGCAGTCTTTTATCTGCAGCGGCTTCTGCGTGCCTAGAAAAGGATCGTCATAATGAGGCCCTCAGTGTCTGAACATCAAGGATTCTTAGCTTTAGATTGGCAACATGTAGGAAAATTATGAATATATACACCAAAGTCAAAGACAGATACATATTTTGTAGGTGCTAGTGAATGTAGGCATGTTATTGTGCTCAAAAGCACATGGACCTTTGTGTTAAATGGACAAGATCCAGCGATAGAAGGTGTTTATTTTATTTGTTGGAAAAATGCTTATTACAAGCTGCCAAAAGGATGTTATCAAACTTGTTACCTGGGAGTGGTTTTTCAGAAAATGTATCATGTGAACATCATAAATGAAGAAGTCTGGGATGAGATATCAAACACCAGAATTAAAAGAGGAGCAAGTGGCTCCGAGATAGCGGGAGATATATTTAGTGCCATATTTCCATCAGTGAAAGTTATCTTGAATGATTTCACGATTACAAAATTGTCAACCATTCTAGATAAGCTATCTACTTACTATGCAGGAGCTATGTTATTAATGGGCATGGAGATGGGTGCTGTGAGATCAATTGTTTTGCAAAATGTTCTTGCGTTAGACATCTTACTCGAAAAAGAGGGCGGAATCTGTAAGACATTACACATGCAACATTGTTGCACATACATACCTGATAGTAGTAAGGAAATAAGAAACTACATTGCAAACATGACTGACCTGAAGAGAGCTGAAAAGTATGACAGGCACAGGTACATGGGAAGTAATTGGAAATGGTTTTTCATCCTTTGGAAAATGGTTTAGAGGCATGGGAAAGGGAATAGTGGGAACTATCTTGAGACCCCTGTTAATTGCAGCTTTGTGTATTATTGGTACACTTACATTTTACAAACTGTACAAGATACTGAAAGAGTAAGGAGCAAAGAATCGACAGATGATAGAGGAGATAGGAATGGGGAAAAGGAGAGGCATTTATTATTGTAACATTAACCCCTTCGCTGCCAGGCCTTTTCCCCCTCCTGTGCCGAGCCTTTTTTTGGCTATTTGGAGCAGTTCGCGCTTAGGCCCTCATAACTTTTTGTTCACATAAGCTACCCACGCCAAATTTGCGTCCTTTTTTTCCAACATCCTAGGGATTCTAGAGGTACCCAGACTTTGTGAGTTCCCCAGAAGGAGGCCAAGAAATTAGCCAAAAAACAGTGAAAATTTCGTTTTTTTCAAACAAATTGGAAAAATGGGCTGCAGAAGAAGGCTTGTGGTTTTTTCCCTGAAAAGGGCATCAACAAAGGGTTTGCGGTGATACAATCACCAGCTTCCCAGCTTTCAGGAACAGGCAGACTTGAATCAGAAAACCCAATTTTTCAACACAATTTTGGCATTTTACGGGGACATACTCAATTTTTACGATTTTTTGTGCTTTCAGCCTCCTTCCAGTCAGTGACAGAAATGGGCATGAAACCAACGCTGGATCCCAGAAACCGCAACATTTTTTAAAAGTAGACAAAAATCTAAATTCAGCAAGGGGTAATTTGTGTAGATCCTACAAGGGTTTCCTACAGAAAATAACAACTGAAAAAGAAAAATATTGAAATTGAGGTGAAAAAAACATCAATTTTTCTCTACGTTTTACTCTGTAACTTCTTCCAGCAATGTCAGATTTTCGAAAGCAATATACCGTTACATCTGCTGGACTCTTCTGGTTGCGGGGATATATAGGGCTTATAGGTTCATCAAGAACTCTAGGTACCCAGAGCCAATAAATGACCTGCACCCTGCAGTGGGTTTTCAATCTATGACGGGTATACAGCAATTCATTTGCTGAAATATAAAGAGTAAAAAATAGCTATCAAGAAAACCTTTGTATTTCCAAAATGGGCACAAGATAAGGTGTTGAGAAGCAGTGGTTATTTGCACATCTCTGAATTCCGGGGTGCCCATACTAGCATGTGAATTACAGGGCATTTCTCAAATAGACGTCTTTTTTACACACTGTCTTACATTTGGAAGGAAAAAATGTAGAGAAAGACAAGGGGCAATAACACTTGTTTTGCTATTCTATGTTCCCTTAAGTCTCCCGATAAAAATGATACCTCACTTGTGTGGGTAGGCCTAGCGCCCGCGACAGGATATGCCCCAAAACACAACGTGGACACATCACAGAAAACAGAGCTGTTTTTAGCAAAGTGCCTACCTGTAGATTTTGGCCTCTAGCTCAGCCGCTACCTAGGGAAACCTACCAAACCTGTGCATTTCTGAAAACTAGAGACCTAGGGGAATCCAAGATGGGGTGACTTGTGTGGCTCGGACCAGGTTCTGTTACACAGAATCCTTTGCAAACCTCAAAATTTGGCTAAAAAAACACATGTTCCTCACATTTCTGTGGCAGAAAGTTCTGGAATCTGAGAGGAGCCACGAATTTCCTTCCACCCAGCGTTCCCCCACGTCTCCCGATAAAAATGATACCTCACTTGTGTGGGTAGGCCTAGCGCCCGCGACAGAAAACGCCCCAAAGCGCAACGTGGACACATCCAAATTTGTGAAGGAAAACAGAGCTGTTTTTTGCAAAGTGCCTACCTGTAGATTTTGGCTTGTAGCTCAGCCGCCACCTAGGGAAACCTACCAAACCTGTGCATTTCTGAAAACTAGAGACCTAGGGGAATCCAAGATGGGGTGACTTGTGTGGCTCGGACCAGGTTCTGTTACCCAGAATCCTTTGCAAAACTCAAAATTTGGCTAAAAAAACACATGTTCCTCACATTTCTGTGGCAGAAAGTTCTGGAATCTGAGAGGAGCCACGAATTTCCTTCCACCCAGCGTTCCCCCACGTCTCCCGATAAAAATGATACCTCACTTGTGTGGGTAGGCCTAGCGCCCGCGACAGGAAACGCCCCAAAGCGCAACGTGGACACATCCAAATTTGTGAAGGAAAACAGAGGTGTTTTTTGCAAAGTGCCTACCTGTAGATTTTGGCCTCTAGCTCAGCCGCTACCTAGGGAAACCTACCAAACCTGTGCATTTCTGAAAACTAGAGACCTAGGGGAATCCAAGATGGGGTGACTTGTGTGGCTCGGACCAGGTTCTGTTACCCAGAATCCTTTGCAAACCTCAAAATTTGGCTAAAAAAACACATGTTCCTCACATTTCTGTGGCAGAAAGTTCTGGAATCTGAGAGGAGCCACGAATTTCCTTCCACCCAGCGTTCCCCCACGTCTCCCGATAAAAATGATACCTCACTTGTGTGGGTAGGCCTAGCGCCCGCGACAGGAAACGCCCCAAAGCGCAACGTGGACACATCCAAATTTGTGAAGGAAAACAGAGGTGTTTTTTGCAAAGTGCCTACCTGTAGATTTTGGCCTGTAGCTCAGCCGCCACCTAGGGAAACCTACCAAACCTGTGCATTTCTGAAAACTAGAGACCTAGGGGAATCCAAGATGGGGTGACTTGTGTGGCTCGGACCAGGTTCTGTTACCCAGAATCCTTTGCAAACCTTAAAATTTGGCTAAAAAAACACATGTTCCTCACATTTCTGTGGCAGAAAGTTCTGGAATCTGAGAAGAGCCACAAATTTCCTTCCACCCAGCGTTCCCCCATGTCTCCCGATAAAAATGATACCTCACTTGTGTGGGTAGGCCTAGCGCCCGTGACAGGAAATGCCCCAAAGCGCAACGTGGACACAGCCAAATTGGTGACGGAAAACAGAGGTGTTTTTTGCAAAGTGCCTACCTGTAAATTTTGGCCTGTAGCTCAGCCGCCACCTAGGGAAACCTACCAAACCTGTGCATTTCTGAAAACTAGAGACCTAGGGGAATCCACGATGGGGTGACTTGTGTGGCTCGGACCAGGTTCTGTTACCCAGAATCCTTTGCAAACCTCAAAATTTGGCTAAAAAAACACATGTTCCTCACATTTCTGTGGCAGAAAGTTCTGGAATCTGAGAGGAGCCACGAATTTCCTTCCACCCAGCGTTCCCCCACGTCTCCCGATAAAAATGATACCTCACTTGTTTGGGTAGGCCTAGCGCCCGTGACAGGAAATGCCCCAAAGCGCAACGTGGACACAGCCAAATTGGTGAAGGAAAACAGAGGTGTTTTTTGCAAAGTGCCTACCTGTAGATTTTGGCCTGTAGCTCAGCCGCCACCTAGGGAAACCTACCAAACCTGTGCATTTCTGAAAGCTAGAGACCTAGGGGAATCCAAGATGGGGTGACTTGTGTGGCTCGGACCAGGTTCTGTTACCCAGAATCCTTTGCAAACCTCAAAATTTGGCTAAAAAAACACATGTTCGTCACATTTCTGTGGCAGAAAATTCTGGAATCTGAGAAGCGGCACGAATTTCCTTCCACCCAGCGTTCCCCCACGTCTCCCGATAAAAATGATACCTCACTTGTGTGGGTAGGCCTAGCGCCCGTGACAGGAAATGCCCCAAAGCGCAACGTGGACACAGCCAAATTGGTGAAGGAAAACAGAGGTGTTTTTTGCAAAGTGCCTACCTGTAGATTTTGGCCTGTAGCTCAGCCGCCACCTAGGGAAACCTACCAAACCTGTGCATTTCTGACAACTAGAGACCTAGGGGAATCCAAGATGGGGTGACTTGTGTGGCTCGGACCAGGTTCTGTTACCCAGAATCCTTTGCAAACCTCAAAATTTGGCTAAAAAAACACATGTTCCTCACATTTCTGTGGCAGAAAGTTCTGGAATCTGAGAGGAGCCACGAATTTCCTTCCACCCAGCGTTCCCCCACGTCTCCCGATAAAAATGATACCTCACTTGTGTGGGTAGGCCTAGCGCCCGTGACAGGAAATGCCCCAAAGCGCAACGTGGACACAGCCAAATTGGTGAAGGAAAATAGAGGTGTTTTTTGCAAAGTGCCTACCTGTAGATTTTGGCCTGTAGCTCAGCCGCCACCTAGGGAAACCTACCAAACCTGTGCATTTCTGAAAACTAGAGACCTAGGGGAATCCAAGATGGGGTGACTTGTGTGGCTCGGACCAGGTTCTGTTACGCAGAATCCTTTGCAAACCTCAAAATTTGGCTAAAAAAACACATGTTCCTCACATTTCTGTGGCAGAAAGTTCTGGAATCTGAGAGGAGCCACGAATTTCCTTCCACCCAGCGTTCCCCCATGTCTCCCGATAAAAATGATACCTCACTTGTGTGGGTAGGCCTAGCGCCCGCGACAGGAAACGCCCCAAAGCGCAACGTGGACACATCCAAATTTGTGAAGGAAAACAGAGGTGTTTTTTGCAAAGTGCCTACCTGTAGATTTTGGCCTCTAGCTCAGCCGCCACCTAGGGAAACCTACCAAACCTGTGCATTTCTGAAAACTAGAGACCTAGGGGAATCCAAGATGGGGTGACTTGTGTGGCTCGGACCAGGTTCTGTTACCCAGAATCCTTTGCACACCTTAAAATTTGGCTAAAAAAACACATGTTCCTCACATTTCTGTGGCAGAAAGTTCTGGAATCTGAGAAGAGCCACAAATTTCCTTCCACCCAGCGTTCCCCCATGTCTCCCGATAAAAATGATACCTCACTTGTGTGGGTAGGCCTAGCGCCCGTGACAGGAAATGCCCCAAAGCGCAACGTGGACACAGCCAAATTGGTGAAGGAAAACAGAGGTGTTTTTTGCAAAGTGCCTACCTGTGGATTTTGGCCTGTAGCTCAGCCGCCACCTAGGGAAACCTACCAAACCTGTGCATTTCTGAAAACTAGAGACCTAGGGGAATCCAAGATGGGGTGACTTGTGTGGCTCGGACCAGGTTCTGTTACCCAGAATCCTTTGCACACCTTAAAATTTGGCTAAAAAAACACATGTTCCTCACATTTCTGTGGCAGAAAGTTCTGGAATCTGAGAGGAGCCACGAATTTCCTTCCACCAAGCGTTCCCCCATGTCTCCCGATAAAAATGATACCTCACTTGTGTGGGTAGGCCTAGCGCCCGTGACAGGAAATGCCCCAAAGCGCAACGTGGACACAGCCAAATTGGTGAAGGAAAACAGAGGTGTTTTTTGCAAAGTGCCTACCTGTAGATTTTGGCCTGTAGCTCAGCCGCCACCTAGGGAAACCTACCAAACCTGTGCATTTCTGAAAACTAGAGACCTAGGGGAATCCAAGATGGGGTGACTTGTGTGGCTCGGACCAGGTTCTGTTACCCAGAATCCTTTGCAAACCTCAAAATTTGCCTAAAAAAACACATGTTCCTCACATTTCTGTGGCAGAAAGTTCTGGAATCTGAGAGGCGGCACGAATTTCCTTCCACCCAGCGTTCCCCCATGTCTCCCGATAAAAATGATACCTCACTTGTGTGGGTAGGCCTAGCACCTGTGACAGGAAATGCCCCAAAGCGCAACGTGGACACAGCCAAATTGGTGAAGGAAAACAGAGGTGTTTTTTGCAAAGTGCCTACCTGTAGATTTTGGCCTGTAGCTCAGCCGCCACCTAGGGAAACCTACCAAACCTGTGCATTTCTGACAACTAGAGACCTAGGGGAATCCAAGATGGGGTGACTTGTGTGGCTCGGACCAGGTTCTGTTACCCAGAATCCTTTGCAAACCTCAAAATTTGGCTAAAAAAACACATGTTCCTCTCATTTCTGTGGCAGAAAGTTCTGGAATCTGAGAGGAGCCACGAATTTCCTTCCACCCAGCGTTCCCCCACGTCTCCCGATAAAAATGATACCTCACTTGTGTGGGTAGGCCTAGCGCCCGTGACAGGAAATGCCCCAAAGCGCAACGTGGACACAGCCAAATTGGTGAAGGAAAATAGAGGTGTTTTTTGCAAAGTGCCTACCTGTAGATTTTGGCCTGTAGCTCAGCCGCCACCTATGGAAACCTACCAAACCTGTGCATTTCTGAAAACTAGAGACCTAGGGGAATCCAAGATGGGGTGACTTGTGTGGCTCGGACCAGGTTCTGTTACCCAGAATCCTTTGCAAACCTCAAAATTTGGCTAAAAAAACACATGTTCCTTACATTTCTGTGGCAGAAAGTTCTGGAATCTGAGAGGAGCCACGAATTTCCTTCCACCCAGCATTCCCCCACGTCTCCCGATAAAAATGATACCTCACTTGTGTGGGTAGGCCTAGCGCCCGTGACAGGAAATGCCCCAAAGCGCAACGTGGACACAGCCAAATTGGTGAAGAAAACAGAGGTGTTTTTTTAAAAAAGCCTACCTGTAGATTTTGGCCTGTAGCTCAGCCGCCACCTAGGGAAACCTACCAAACCTGTGCATTTCTGAAAACTAGAGACCTAGGGGAATCCAAGATGGGGTGACTTGTGTGGCTCGGACGAGGTTCTGTTACCCAGAATCCTTTGCAAACCTCAAAATTTGGCTAAAAAAACACATGTTCCTCACATTTCTGTGGCAGAAAGTTCTGGAATCTGAGAGGAGCCACGAATTTCCTTCCACCCAGCGTTCCCCCACGTCTCCCGATAAAAATGATACCTCACTTGTGTGGGTAGGCCTAGCGCCCGTGACAGGAAATGCCCCACAGCGCAACGTGGACACAGCCAAATTGGTGAAGGAAAACAGAGGTGTTTTTTGCAAAGTGCCTACCTGTAGATTTTGGCCTGTAGCTCAGCCGCCACCTAGGGAAACCTACCAAACCTGTGCATTTCTGAAAACTAGAGACCTAGGGGAATCCAAGATGGGGTGACTTGTGTGGCTCGGACCAGGTTCTGTTACCCAGAATCCTTTGCAAACCTCAAAATTTGGCTAAACAAACACATGTTCCTCACATTTCTGTGGCAGAAAGTTCTGGAATCTGAGAGGAGCCACGAATTTCCTTCCACCCAGCGTTTCCCCACGTCTCTCGATAAAAATGATACCTCACTTGTGTGGGTAGGCCTAGGGCCCGTGACAGGAAATGCCCCAAAGCGCAACGTGGACACAGCCAAATTGGTGAAGGAAAACAGAGGTGTTTTTTGCAAAGTGCCTACCTGTAGATTTTGGCCTGTAGCTCAGCCGCCACCTAGGGAAACCTACCAAACCTGTGCATTTCTGAAAACTAGAGACCTAGGGGAATCCAAGATGGGGTGACTTGTGTGGCTCGGACCAGGTTCTGTTACCCAGAATCCTTTGCAAACCTCAAAATTTGGCTAAAAAAACACATGTTCCTCATATTTCTGTGGCAGAAAGTTCTGGAATCTGAGAGGAGCCACGAATTTCCTTCCACCCAGCGTTCCCCCACGTCTCCCGATAAAAATGATACCTCACTTGTGTGGGTAGGCCTAGCGCCCGTGACAGGATATGCCCCAAAACGCAACGTGGACACATCCCATTTTTTCATTGAAAACAGTGCCTACCTGTAGATTTTGGCCTCTAGATCAGCCGGCACCTAGGGAAACCTACCAAACCTGTGCATTTCTGAAAACTAGAGACCTAGGGGAATCCAAGATGGGGTGACTTGTGTGGCTCGGACCAGGTTCTGTTACCCAGAATCCTTTGCAAACCTCAAATTCTGTCTAAAAAAACACATTTTCCACACATTTCGGTGACAGAAAGTTCTGGAATCTGAGTGGAGCCACAAATTTCCTTCCACCCAGCGTTCCCCCAAGTCTCCCGATAAAAATGATACCTTACTTGTGTGGGTGGGCCAGGTGCCTGCAACAGAATAAGGCCCAAAACTTGTAGAGATAGAGGGGATAGCACTGCAAGTTTATAAGGACATATTCTTTTATACATCTTTTGACTGACTCTGCTTTGGGGACCCACATTAGTGAGGTGTCATTTTACTTGGGAGGCTGAGGGGAACACTGGGGAGTAGGAATTTTGTGCTGCAGTGGTGATCCTACGAAGAAAAGTAAGGAAAATATGCTTTTTTAAGCACATTTTGAGGTTTACAGAGGAGTCTGGGTAAGAAAATGTTGGGGGATCCACGCAAGCCACACCTCCCTGGACTCCTTGGGGAGTCTAGTTTTATAAAATGTCTGGGTTTGGTAGGTTTCCCTAGATGAAGGCCGCACACAGGACCAAAAACATAGGTGCCCTCTCCCCCCCAAACACAGGTAGTTTTGTAATATATCGTTTTGATGTGCCCACATACGTCCGTGATGTGCCAAACACTAAAATTTTGAAAAGAAACACAGTTAGGTTATGTGAAAAAGACCCTCACCCACCAACCAAGTTGGTGGCATGCTTCATCATCGGGGTCCCACCTGAGGCACCTAGCGTGTCACAGGTGTGCTGCGACGCCTGATTACAGCGGAGCAGGTTTTGTCATTTTTACCACACATACTGGTTGGATTTGGCACGAGGGTGAGTGATGGTTCAGTGGATCAAATTTTACTAACAAGAGCTTTCACAAAAATGAAATGCACTGTTAGTAACTGAAAGGCAAAAAACTGAACCAATGACTCACAGCTCGTGAGCTGTAAAGCTGCGACAAGGCACCAACTGCTTTACAGTCCATTCACACAACTTTCATACATGACACACACAAGGCCATTCACACCGCCAGCCACGGGCCCAGCACATTACAACACTCACATCGACAGACAGCGCCACTCAAGGGCCCATCACTTACATATGCCCACATGCCTGATACAACAATCACACCAGCTGATGGGAGTGTGTGGACTGGTGTTTGGCTGGCAGTGTGTTGCAGTAGCCAACAGCAAGTCAATATGTACACTCTCAGCCAAGCCCCACTCCACCCACAATGGCATCATTTTATTTTTTATTTTTAACAGAGGAACCCCTAACTAAGTAGAAAGAATTACAAAACTACAAACACAAAAGCTCTAACTAAGAACATGACAGAAATGCTAACCATGAAACTAAACACATGAAAATACAAAACAGACATGAGTTTACACTCATGGTTGTTCCCAGAAATTCTTCTGGGTGTGGTAATTCTTAAAACAAGCACCGACACACAGCCCAGGCTTTGAAGGACAATCTGGGCAGTACATTCGAGTCTCCCTCCGGATACCTCTTCGAAAACACACTCTACATTTCTTAGCTGGAAAGTCTTTTTTGGGTGTGGGAGGAATGTGCTCAGCAAAGTGGCGATCTTTCAATCTAGCCACATCCTCCACCACTGCTCCTCTAGGAACTCTGGCCTGTTCCACCACAATAAGGCTCTCTATCACTGACTCCTGAAATTTCACAAATGTCATCTTTGACTCTAGAGACCTATCCCTAAACACAATAAAAGCATTGAAGGTTGCTAAGTGGAAGAGGTGAAGTGCTAACTTCTTATACCAAACGTAAGACTTACGAATAGCAGTATAAGGTTCCAACCTCTGGTCAACTCTATCTACACCTCCCATGTGCTTATTATAATTTAAAATGCACACAGGTTTGTGCACTTCAGCAACCTGGCCCCAAACAGTCACAGGGGAAGTACTCTCATCATGGATGGTACTTAGCATGTAGACATCCCTCTTGTCTGAAAATTTCAAAGCTAGTAGCTCCTCGTTCCGCAAGGCACAGCACTGTCCTCTCTCAAGTTTTTTACAGACAAGCTCCCTTGGATAGCCTTTCCGGTTAGAACGGATTGTGCCACAAGCAACTGTGTCCACTCTAAACAATTCCTTGAACAATTGCACACCAGTGTAGAAGTTATCTACATACAAATGGTGACCTTTGTTGAACAGTCGTCTACCAAGATCCCACACAATTTTCTCAGTAACTCCAAAAGTGGGAGGACAACCAGGGGGGTCAATATTGGAATCCGTACCAGTGTACACACGGAAACTATACACATATCCTGTCCTACTTTCAGACAGCATATACAATTTAATTCCATATCGTGCCCTTTTGCTAGGAATGTACTGCCTAAAAACCAAACGACCCTTGAAGAGGACCAAAGACTCGTCCACACTTAACTCTTTGCCTGGAACATAGACCTCCGAAAACCGATCTACAAAATGATCAAGGACAGGCCTAATCTTAAAAAGACGGTCAGAATCTGGGTGATCTCATGGCAAGGCTAATGCATTGTCAACAAAATGCAGCATCCTAAGAAGAAGCAAATACCGATTACGACTCATGGTCGCTGGAAATATAGCTGTTGCCATCAAGGGACTAGTAGACCAATAAGAAGCCAGTGACGGCTTCCTTATCAACCCCATCAAAAAAGTCAAACCCAAAAACTTTTTTAACTCCTCCAAATTTGTGGGAATCCACTGGGCAGCTCTAGAGTGTGGCCTAAGTCTAGCAGCGTTGTCCCTCAAATGCTGCTCCGCATACAAATTAGTCTGCTCAACAATCTCTTCCAAAAACACATCATCCATGAATAACTCAAAGAAATTGATAGGCATAAAGTTCTCTGTATTGGCGTTACACCCCGGGAGACCAGTAAAGGCAGGCAACTCTGGCTGCTCCATGTTTGGGGCAACCCAGACATCAGGTCTTATAACGGGAAACCTTTCAGCCCCAGGTTGCTGCACTATTGGCACATCAATGTCCTCCTCTAAAACAGGCCCTTCATCTGCACTGAGTGTGGCTTCATCATCAGAAGATTCCCCTCCAAGAGAAACATCACTGCCAGAATCTCTGACTTCCTCCTCTGCCTCAGATGCAGAGTCCGTCTCATAGTCATGATCAGACTGTGACTCAAAAAGCATACCAACCACCTGCTGAGCGGTCATCCTGCGGCTAGCCATGATCTCTCCTGCTAAAATTAACTGGACAAATTCACCACCAACAACCAGCACTGTGTAAGACAAGTAACAAAGTGTAGCTTTGTTAGTAAGAGTTATAAACTCAAAAACTATACCGCTCACTTGCCTGAAAAAGCTTGATTCACCAGCTACTGCACAGCAATCACCAATGATATCCCACTAAAAATAAAGAAAGAAAGGCAAATTAGAAATAAGACAAAACAAATATCATTGTGCACAAACCTAAGGACAATTTCACATACAATCCTGCATTTAGTACACCCCCTACAAATGTCATTCATGCATGGCAACAATACTCCTTTGGAGAAAATTGTTTTTACTTACCTAAAACATGCAACTGTGCAAACTGCAGGTCAACCACCGCCAAAACCGCAAGGAGCCACAGCAAATAAAGCAAAAGCTTTGAACTAGAACAAAAAGGAGGAAAACATTTTTTATCACAAATGCAAAGACTTCTTCAGTTGACAAACACCCCACCATCAAACATTTAGAAATTGGTGCCTAAGTGGATTCTGCCATAGGGGCAGATGGGCCTACTAATAAAATAGGCCTGTCTACCCCAAGGAAGCCAGAAAATACCTTTAGTAGTGTGTCCCCATGGAGAGCGACCCTTGCCAAAGGGGACAGCCCTCAAAAAAAAAAAAAAAAAACACACACAACACTATCCCTGGTGCCTAAGTGGCTTCTACCCCCCTTGGGGGCAGGTGGCACCCAGGGGGTGTAGAAATGGGCAACAGGTCAATGCCCCCCTTGGGGGGCGCCCCGTGACCAAGGGGACGCCCCCCCCCAAAAAATAAACAAATAAAATTTTTTTTAAAAAATCCCTGGCGTTCTAGTAGTTTCTGCCCCCCTCGGGGCCTATTAAAAATAATAGGCTGATCTGTCTCCAAGGGGTGCAGAAATGGCCTGGGTACATGTGCCCCCAAAGTGGGGGGCGACCCTTGCCCAAGGCCCCCCCATCCACTAACACACACACACACACACACTATCCCTGGTGTCTAAGTGGCTTCTGCCCCCCTTGGGGACAGGTGGGCCTAAGAAAATAGGCCCATCTGTCCCAAGGGGGTGTAGAAATGGGCAACAGGTCAATGCCCCCCTCGGGGGGGCGCCCCGTGACCAAGGGGACGCCCCCCCACAAAAAAAAAACAAATAAAAAAAAACAACCTGGCGTTCTAGTGGTTTCTGCCCCCCTTGGGGGCAGACCAGCCTAAAAATAATAGGCTGATCTGTGTCCAAGGGGTGCAGAAATGGCCTGGGTACATGTGCCCCCAAAGTGGGGGGCGACCCTTGCCCAAGGCCCCCCCCCCATCCACTAACACACACACACACACACTATCCCTGGTGTCTAAGTGGCTTCTGCCCCCCAGGGGGGCAGAAATGGCCAACAGGTCAATGCCCCCCTTGGGGGGTCGCCCTGTGCCCAAGGGGACGCCCCCCCACAAAAATAAACACATAAAAAAAAATCCCTGGCGATCTAGTGGTTTCTGCCCCCCTTGGGGCAGATCAGCCTAAAAATAATAGGCTGATCTGCCCTCAAGGGGGGCAGAAATGGCCCTAAAAGACATGCCCCCCAAAGGGGAGCGACCCTTGCCCAAGGGGGCGCCCCCCCATCCACTACACACACAATCCCTGGTGCCTAAGTGGCTTCTGCCCCCCTTGGGGGCAGATGGACCTAAAAAAAATAGGCCGATTTGCCCCCAAGGGGGGCAGGAAAGGCCAACAGTTCTCTGCCCCCTTGGGGGGGGCGCCCCTTGCCCAAGGGGGCACCCCCCCACATAAATACACATAAAAATAAATAAAAAACTGGTGATCTAGTGTTTTCTGCCCCCCTTGGGGGCAGATCTGGCTAAAAAGTAGCCAATCTGCCCTCAAGGGGGGCAGAAATGGCCCTAAAAGACATGCCCCCCAAAGGGGAGCGACCCTTGCCCAAGGGGGCGCCCCCCCCATCCACTACACACACAATCCCTGGTGCCTAAGTGGCTTCTGCCCCCCTTGGGGGCAGATGGACCTAAAAAAAATAGGCCGATCTGCCCCCAAGGGGGGCAGAAAAGGCCAACAGTTCTCTGCCCCCTTGGGGGGGGGGCGCCCCTTCCCCAAGGGGCCACCCCCCAAAACATAAATGCAAAAAATAATATAAATCCCTGGTGATCTAGTGTTTTCTGCCCCCATCTGGCTGAAAAGTAGCCAATCTGCCCCCAAGGGGGGCAGAAATGGCCTAAGAAATTGCCCCCTAAAGGGGAGCGACCCTTGCTCCCTGCAAGCCGAAATCGGCAAATATATACAAAAAAAAACAATCCCTGGTGTCTGCGATCGGGCAGCAGGAATGCTCAAAGAGACACCGGGGGAAAGGAAAAGCCTTTCCTTTTCCCCGGTGCCTCTTTCTACAAAGCCCCCCACCCACCGGGAAGAGATTCTTACCTCTTCCTTTCTCGCCGCACAGGAAGCAAATGGCTTCCTGTGCGGCGAGAACCCCATAATGAAGTCAGCGCGCGATCGCGCGCTGACATCATTATGGGGGGGTGGGGGGGTCGGGGGTGGAAGGGGAAGGGCTTCCCCTTCCATCCCTGACTTTGGGGGGTGGGGGGGTAGCACACAGAGGGAGCGAGAGCGCTCCCTCTGGGCTGTGTGCCGAGGACGTAGTGGTTACGTCCTCGGCACAGCAGCACTGTGCCGCGGGACGTAACCACTACGTCCGCGGCACAGAAGGGGTTAAGAAAATGGAGAATCACAGCAGACCTTATTGAACTAAGTAATCAAAATTCTGAATTGTCTAATTTAAATGAGAATTTGGCCTTTTGTGATGCTGTATTTCACCATCAAAGAAGGGACTGATAGAGCACACATTTTAGCTCTGTTCCTCATGCCACTGAAGTCAGCAGACTGTGACAGGTTTCAGTCATAAACATAGAACAGAGAAAAACAAAGGTAGAAAGTTGCACTGACACACATTTTATATGTGCCATTTGCTTGTAATTCGCAGTTTGACATATGTGCCTTTCAAATTAAGTCACATTCTAGAAGGTTAAAATTGATGTTAAAATAGAATTTAGACTCTAAACTAATAGTTTATGTAAAACCTGATTTAGATTTCTTGTGTTTTATGAAAGATTAATGACTTTGAAAATATGTGCAAGTGAGAAAAATGCAGTTCTCTTGTTATACATAATCTAATGAAATAACAAAGCTTTTACAATTTTAAATGAAATGTTTTACTTGTACTGATTAAATATTATTAATGCTGAATTTATACGTTTGTATATTACGTGTGTTTTATTAACAAGTATACATCAATTGCATTTTATATTTTCTTTTGTTAGCATAACTGAGGCCCACAGAGGTTGCATTTTGCATTTATGTTAACGTGCTGAATTGTTTTTTTTTCATAATGCGAAACCTTCTTTCAGATTTCAATCCCGTGAGAAGCAAAGTCCCATTTGCAAAAAGACTATTGTTCAAATGTAGAATATCTGTATCCCTTGGCCTTAAAAGTATTGTAATGCAGGAACACAGTCTGATTTATACAAGATTTGTTACAACAGTTTGAAACCACACTAAAAGAGGAGATGTTCTCATGACAGACCTGAGAGACTGTTTGACTGTTGCAACCTTAAGTATGGAAATGGTCCTAATTGGATGATGCCCTATTTTGTAAAATTAACTTATCCTGGTAGCTGATTGGAACATTTCATGTGGATTGATATACTGTTTACTGAACAAGCTTTGCTAAAATACAGATGCAGAGGTGGAGCACATGCTGAAGACGTCTTGTCTTGGCTTGAGACAGACACTCTCCTGATGCTTACTGACCAGATACTTTACTGACAAAGATTCCCTGAATGATGTATTTCTTGGAGAGGTATCTTCCTCTCTGCCATTTCCCCCTGCCCAAGACATGCCCATTTAGGTTAGACTAGCCACAATGCTGACAAATATTTTATTTCTTTTTAGTTAGTGTTCTGTAGCCCTAGTTATATCTTTTCCAAATTATTTTTGTCCTTTTTGTATTTTTGTATTTTGCCCACATGCGTTACTCACAACACATGTATGTCCCTAATTTTGTTACCAGTGGGGTTGACCTGGGCCCAGCCAATGATTATTGAATTGATTGAATTGACTAAATGATTGTCCAATCTGAGCATAGCATGATTTCTGTGTCCTAGATATTTCTTTTAACTTTCTGTATTATGCTTCTTGAATGATTAGTTTTGTTAATGTTAGTACGCCTGAACTGATTTCATTGCTTTGGACAACCTTCAGTGATTGTAATTTGGTTTTGCGTATAGCCTACATGAATTTGAGCTTGTGTTTGTAATAAAGCTTTGAACCATATTCCTGATTGGAGTTTTTCTTCTGTGGTCACATTGGTCATGGTGTCTAAATTATTGTTGTGGTGTTCAAGTGAATGTTTATGGCTCACTACATATCTTACTGGGTCAAAAGATTAGGTGACCTCGGTGTGCATTTGATTCCTGCAAAGGATGAAAAATGTGTCCACAAGAGGGTGCCGGGGAAATGATTCAGTGTAGAAATCTCAAACTACTGACATTGTGTGTGTTTATCTCTTGTGAACCATCATTCAAGATAAGATCTGGATGCAGATGATACACTGTGATAACTGGCGGTGGGCAATACATAGATGTTCATGGGAACGGATGAAAACTGTACATTCATCTAATTCTGTGGAGTGAACGCTAGCTCCAGAATTCTGACGTAAACTAATTGTCACAGGGTAAAACCCCAGCAGGACCAGCCAATCTTTTCATCCTTATGAAGTTGATAAAAAGAACATATTTGAGCTATTTGTGCAGAGGATAGGGGCACTGTGCTGCTGAATTGAAATGATCGTGTCACACACACTGAAGTGTTGTTGTCACTGTGGACTGAAGGAAGCACACTGAAGCAAATGAGGTGCTGCCCTGGTGGTTCAAAGGGAACGCCCTGACAGCAATTCTTAAAGAACAGCCACTAAGCAGGTAAGGGATAACCTTTGGAGCAAATAGCAGAAGGGAACCAAGACAACAATAAGAACTAAACTGAGGTGGGTCGGTGAGACAATGAACTGAGAAAGGAACAAAATAATAAAGTAAGATTTGATGATGAGGCTACGTGATAAACTTGATCAGAAGCTTAGAAAGACAAAACAAATGGGAAATATTGCCAAGCATTGCTCTAGTGCCTGTGAGAGTATCTTAGGTAGCTCTGCCCTGTGCGCCGCAAAGGTCTCATCCCTGACCCAGAAGTGAATGACATGCAGGTCAATACTAGCTTCCATATCCATGTCTTCCATATTTTCCATGCCTGATCTTATAGAAAGGCTTGAGCCATGGATATTGTTGTAAAGGTACTGTAGTTCCATTGTATTTCTTTCTATTCTTCACAATATGAGGGACTACGATCTAAGTGCCAGTTCTGCTTATGGTATGAGCAATATAAAATGTCACTATTGTTATTTATTAAATATGTTGTGTCCCACGTGGCGTTTATAAACTTAAATTACTGTTCTGATTGGAGTTTGATAAGTGCATAATTTCTAACACCTGTATTTTTATTAGGTATGGTAAAGTATAGTGGAAAGTAAAAAAAGTTTATTAAACTTAGAAAAAGTTAGTAAAATATTTGTATGTTAAATTTTGTTCTAAAATAATATAATTTTTATATAAAATGCCAAACAAAAGAAAAAATCTACACCACTAGTAACGTCATTGTGAATTAAATTGTTTGTTAATTTAAATATATTATTTCAAACTAAAATAGTTTTTCTGAAGTTTAAATCAAAAAATAAATTCACACCTAAAGGTACAATAAATCTTTTATTTTGCATTAATAATTATTAAAAAGGATGCATGAAATTATTTAAAAAGTGAACAGCACTTTAATTATATTTTATTAAAAGGTAAACGGACAATAATTTTTAAATCATAAAAGGAAGTTGAAATATGTTATCATAAAATATTATATGTGTATTTAATACTTGTCACATTAAATTGTGTTACATTAAATTATATTTATCTATGTTTTTGATTATTTTAAATAATTTACTTTAATTTAATATTATTTACTATGGTGTTTGATTTTTAGTTCCTACCCGCTTTATTTTCTATGAGAGGGTTTTGCAGTACCATTGGTTGGCAATGTGTAGTGCATGACTTACTATTGTTTCTTTTTTGGCAGTAGTAACTTACACCCATAGGTTTGGCTCTACCCCCTTTTTCAGGTGGTGGAGACATGTAAGTCTACACCTTTGAGTAACTTTACACTCGGAGATTGTGACTAACTGAAAATAGTAAAGTCACTCAAATTTGTAAGAGTAAATCATGTCTAAATTATTTGCAAATATAAATTACCTTTGTGAACAGCCCCAATTGTTTTTGAACATGACATTTTTGGTGATAAGTCCCTAAAAGCGATGCACTTTTTCGTTAAAATTTCTAAGAAATTTATAGTCGCTAAAATATGTACATGCTACTTAGCATAGTCACATTTCACTAACCCTGAAATATGGTGCCACATGATCAGCAACTGCCTGGGCGACAATTAATAATGTGCACTAACATTTGCACACCGCATACAATCTGACCCACATTGCTTACTAAGGTGTGTGTTGTCTGTGTGGTTGTGGGAAAATTAATGACTCAATGACTTCTTTTGTGCTGGCTTTAATTTAGGTAGGGTACAGGGAAAAGTGACAAACTATCACACATTGGATTTGAATGCACCTCTGACTTGGCAAAAGTCTTGTAAATTGCTCCAGAGAGCAAATCGTCTAGAATTGGAGAGATAAAAGGGGTTGTAGTTCAGCAGCTGACCTTTACATTTTCAATTTTTTGGTTCACTGTCTCTTGCTGAAGTGCAGGTCTGATTATATGAATAACGAAGTGTAATCTCTGCATTCCTAGTCTGCATAGTCATACATCATTTACCTGTAACTAATCTTCCTTCTTCTGCATGTTTGCCTCATTTTGTGTACGAACTGGGTGAGAATGTGCACGAGCCTTACATGTGTATCTATACTGTAGCCATTTTGTGCATTTCTGAAAGGAATTGGATTATTATTTGGCAGTACCCACCTCAAGTGATACTCCAAATTCTTGTCAAGTGGCATCACTAAAGTAAGCAAATAAGCCTGGGTTTACCCGCGGGTAGCTATGGTGCAGTTCAAACAGGTTTAACCTAGAGGCAATGGTTAAAGTAATTATTGAGTACCAAAACAGTACTGAAGTCAAAATGCAAAACAATAAAAATCCCTAACCAGATTAGGAAAATACAGTACAATTTAATAAATAAAATAAACATGTTTTTTATTGTTTTAAGTAGGAATAACACATAGAAGCAAAAAGTGCCAATGATAGTCAGCGGTCACGATTGACCAGGACCAAAATGCATTTTGAGTCTAGCCTTAATGGAGAGTGGGTCGAATACACCAGTCAGGTTCATCCTGATCAAAATTATTACCACCTGACTTATTCCTTTAAGTTCCAAACCAACACAGGAATAAACTTCTAGAGCCCCCCAGGACCTCAGGGGAGGCCCTTTGAGACTCACAGGATATCAGGCAGAGGCCAACAGCCAGGTCAAGGCCAGGTGCAAATGGTCAGCTAGGCATTTGCAGCAAATGGCTCTTGTAACTTGTTGTATCACAGTAACATGAACAGAAAGTTAGCCTTATGACCCTTGGAGTCCATTTCTTTGTCCTGGGTACAAAAGGGATTTTATCCAGCAGGTCAAGTCCATTTCTGTTCTTCCTCGGGTCAGCAGTGTTCTGGAGTGGGTGCCTGGAGGGACCACATTTATACCTAGCACAAACTAGTGAGTGGGAATGACCCTGGGCATGCCCTAACTAATGAGGTAAAAGTTCTCCAACCCATCCCATTATAGGCATTTTCAAGATGTCAAATTGTAACATACTGCGCTGGACCTCTTACCTCTGGATACCGGGTTGTCGAATACACCAAGTCTTCTACAGGTTCTGGATACTCCCAGATAAGGGCGACCCCTTCTAGTAGCCACGGTGCCGCTTGACAGGCTACGCCAAAGCAGACCGTACCCTCCAGTAGGAGTCCCAGAGGGAAAAAACCCCAACACTGGGGAAAAAACCTCAAACAGGAACTCCTGAAGAAAAACAAGAAAAAACAGGACTGAACAACAGTAAACAAAAATAGGCAAAAATCTCCCAAGGCAAAAAGCAGGAACAAAGAACAGGCAAAAATCTCCCAAGGCAAAAAGCAGGAACAAAGAACAGGAGCGAACAGCACAACCAGAAGGAAGTGTTTGCAACGAAAGGTGGAACAAGACTGACTGACTTACATACTGAGAAAAGGGAAGTGACATCACAGGAAAAGGAAAGAACACCATCTTGAAATGGGAAGAGCCCATAGACCAGTATAGGAAAAAGAAAGTAGTATAAAAGAAAAACAGAGCATGCTGGGACAAAAAAACGAAGAAGACAAGATGGACACAACATGGACAGAGACAGGTAAAAAGACCAGTCAAACCCACCAACAACAAAAAGAAGAAAACAAAAATGCTACAGGTAAGTGTAACGCGACCGGGAGCAAAATATATGCTTCCCAGATTGTGTAGTCAAAAACGCGGGGAACGGCGCTCCGAGTATCACGAGGACAGAAAGAGACGCAGCGTCTGACGGCGGCATTACACTAGGTCCCCTCCCCAAGGCACCAGGTTTATCAGGATGACTGTCAAAAAAGAGGCGGACCAAACGGGGAGCATGGACGGATGAAGCATCCTCCCAAGAACAGTCACTGAGAGGGTATCCTTTCCAATGGACCAAAAACTGTAGTTTGCGTCGTAAAATTCTGGAGTCACAGATTTCCTGGACTTCATACTCAGGCTGTCCGTTAATAGAAAGAGGATGCGGACGCTGGAACTGGCGATGGTATGGATCAGGAACAAAGAGTTTTAACTGGGACACATGGAAAACAGGATGAACCCTCCAGGTATGAGGTAAGCGGAGACGCACAACTAGAGGATTCAGAACTTGCGAAATCCAAAAAGCTCCATAAAAACGTGGCTTTAACTTATTGGTGGAAAACCGGGAAGGTAGGAATCTGGAAGAAAGCCACACCTTGTGGCCCACTTGAAACAAAGGTGCGGCATGTCAATAACGATCCGCCTTTCGTTTCATTGCTTGTTTCGAAGCTAGGAGATTTGTGTGAAGTAGGCCCTGGATTCGACATACCTGTCGTGAAAAAGAAGTGAGAGCAGGCGCAGAAGAGGATGTTCGGGAAACAGTAGTGAAAGTCCTCGGATGAAATCCATAGGTACAATAAAAGGGTGTGGTCTTGGTCGCACTATGTATTGTGTTGTTATAGGAGAACTCGGCAAGAGCAAGATACTCCGACCAATTGCTTTGTGTGGCAATGCAGTAACATCTCAGATACTGCTGAAGTTCTTGATTCACTCTTTCAGTTTGCCCATTAGTTTGGGGATGGAAACCAGAGGATAAAGAAATCTCAATGTTAAATAAGGCACAAAAGGCCCTCCAGAAACGTGATACATATTGAGGCCCTCTCTCTGAAATGACCTCTTGCGGAAGACCATGGAGGCGAAAAATATCCAGCAGAAAAATGTGACTCATTTCAGGGGCCGTCTGTAGTTTCTTCAAGGCTGAGAAGTGGGCCATCTTGGTGAATGAATCTACGGTCACCATGATTACTTGGTTACCAGAGGAGGTAGGTAGAGAGCATATGAAATCCGTGGATAGAGTACACCAAGGAGCGGAAGGAACCGGTAAAGGTCTTAATAAACCTGCCACCTTAGTTCGGGGTGTCTTAGTCTGAGCACAGACTGGGCATGCTGACACATAGGTTTCAGTGTCTGTCTTAAGCGAAGGCCACCAAAAAGATCGCTGAAGCAGCTTCTGGGTCTTCCTAATACCTCAATGACCGGATATAGGAGATCATGGCACATTTGTAGAGCTTCTGTCTGCACTTTCTTGGTAGGTAGAAAAAGAGCATGTTGATGATAGAAGTAGTTGTCCTTCTTCTGCAAAAAAGGAGTCACTCTATCCTATTCTGAAGCAGACAGAAACTGGTACTCAGATTGAACGCGTTCTTGAAAAGATTGAGTAGCTCCGATGATTCTGCTAGACTCAATAAGAGGTGGAGAGGAGTTCTGGGCTATGTCAGGATATCTGCGGGATAAGGCATTTGCCACTGAATTCTGGGAACCAGGTATGTACGTGATCACAAAATCGTACTGGCTAAAGAAGAAAGCCCATCGAGCCTGACGACTATTGCGACACTGAAAACTCTGAAGACATTGGAGATTATGATGATCAGTCCTGGCTTCAAAAGGCTCTCTGGAACCCATCAAGAAATGCCTCCATTCTTTACAAGCTACTTTGAGCGCGAGTAGTTCTCGTTCCAGTACAGAATAATTGCGTTCAGCCTCTGATAGGATATGAGACAGATAAAAGATAGGATGTTCCAGTCCATCGTTGCCTTGTTTTTGCAGCAGAACTGCCCCCATAGCTCTGTCTGAGGCATCAGTCACAACAATACATTTCTTGGTATTGTCAGGATGACGCAACACGGGTGCTTGGGTAAAGGCTGTCTTCAGTTCTTGAAACGCGGGTTCAGCATGCTTGGTCCAAACGAAACCCTTCTTCAAGTTCTCTTTCTTAATTGTTTGTGTTATGAAACTTTGTAGGTGGGCAAAGTTCTGAATAAACTGACTATAAAAGTTTGATAAACCAAGGAAACATTGCGTTTCCTTAATGGACGTTGGAGAAGGCCATTCTAATATGGCACTGACCTTGTCAGGATCCATGAATATTCCGTGTTGATTAATACAGAGCCCCAAATACTTTACTTCAGATTAATGGAACTCACACTTCTCTGGTTTACAAAACAATTGGTTTTTCTTGAGTCTTTCCAGGACTTGCAGGACATGAATTATATATTGCTCAGGATCACAGGAATATATCAAGATATCATCCAAATAAATGACTACATATTGGTTGAGTACATCAAAGAACACCGAATCCATAAATCGTTAAAAAACAGAAGTTGCATTGGTCAGTCCAAAAGGCATAACACGGTACTCATAGTGCCCAAAAGGGATACGGAAAGCTGTCTTCCATTCATCTCCTTCCTTGATCCGAAGGAGATGATAGGCACCCCGTAAGTCTAATTTGGTAAACATCTTGGCTCCTTGAATGGCATCCAATATATCTCTGATTAAAGGCAGCGGATATCGATCCTTAATCGTTATTCTGTTGAGTTCACGAAAGTCAACACAAGGACGCAGATCCTTGTTCTTCTATGGGACGAAGAAGAGAGGAGCCCCTGCCAGGGACGTGGAAGGAGTAATCAAACCGCTGTGCAAGTTATCGTCTAAATTTTCCTTTAGCACCTTCTTTTCTTGGTCTGCCAGAGAATACATTCGACCAAAGGGGATGACTTCATCAGGAATTAAAGGAATAGCACAGTCATAATTGCGATGAGGCGGCAAAATAGGATTACTAGGTTTCTGAAAAATCCTGATATATTCCTGATAACAATCTGGAACTCCCTGGATCATATTGATAGAGTTAGTGTTATCCTTGGTTGACTGACAGGACCTTTTGGGAGTCCAATAAGAAGTAGTGGAATAACAATTTTGTTGACAAAATGCAGATGTTAGGGATATAGTTCTTGTTTCCCAATTGATATAGGGGTTGTGTCGGGCTAACCAGGGTATTCCCAAAATCATGATGTGATTTGGTGAGGCTATGAGATCAAAGGCAACATGTTCTTGATGCCCCCCAAATGTCAAACAAAGAGTAGGAGTTGAGGCCACCACAGGTACTGAGGATAACGGAGAGCCATCCACTGTGTGAACCTGCTCAGGAGTCTCTTTAAGAATGCGGGGAATTCCTCTACTCGTAGCCCAGGTCTCATCCAGATAGAGTCCACTGGCTCCACAATCAAGGAGAGCCAGAAGGTGTTCTTCTTAATCTTGTGAACTTTGTAACTTGACCAAGAGGATAAACAGGGTGGACATGCTTTCTTTGGAGGAACATATTGATGGTACGTCAGCTCCTCCCGTCTCCTTCCTCCTTACAGGGGACGGGAGTTGGTGTTTCCCGCAGGTCTTGAGGGACGTACCGGACAACTACGGATCAGGTGGCCAGCCTTACCACAGTACAGACAAAGTCCCTTTCATCGTCGTTCCTCCCTTTCTGACTCTGTCAATGGCCCACGAACCAGATCTATCTGCATGGGTTCTTCAGGGGGAGTTGGAGGGGCTTCGGATGGAATATCTTCCATTCACCGACTGCTAGCACGAAAGGTACCAGACTGGTATGTTCTACGTCTCTCCATCTTGCGCTCTCGAAGTCTATATTCGATGTTCATAGATTGATCCATTAATTCCTTCAAAGAACAAGCTGGAGAAGAATGTACAAGCTCATCTTTAATTTCTTCATGGAGGTCTTGGCAGAAAAGGGTTATGAAGGTGCGTTCCACCCAGGAGGTTTCAGCTGCCAGCTGTTTGAAGCGGGTTATATACTGCAGAACATCCTGATTACCCTGCTGAATGTCACATAAGGCTTCTTCAGCTGCTGCTTCTACACCAGGTCTGTCAAACATTTGTTTGAAAAGAGTCAGGAAAGCGGAATAGTTAGCCAGGACTGGGTCTTCTGCAGAAACCAGAGGAGTCACCCAAGCAAGCGCCGGACCAGACAAGGCACTGATCAGATAGCCAACCTTAGCTTTATCCGAAGTAAACTGGAGTGGACGAAAGGCAAAGAAAACAGTCAGGGCGTCCAAAAATTCCTTCATCTTTAGAGGATCTCCAGAATATCGAGGAGTAGTGGCAGATACGGGTGGTATGTCCATTAATCAGGAAGACAAGACCTGTCATAGCGCAGTGTTCTCTGCCTGTAACTGTTGTAACTCTTGGGCTTGTTGTTAGACAGTCTGCAACATGGCTTGAGCATTTTCTACGCCTCTCCCTGTGGATCTTCCATGGCGATCTCGCAACGCAGAGTCTTTTGGCATTGCAATCTGTTACGTACTGCGCTGGACTTCTCACCTCTGGATACCGGGTTGTCGAATACACCAAGTCTTCTACAGGTTCTGGATACTTCCAGATAAGGGAGACCCCTTCTAGTAGCCACGGTGCCGCTTGACAGGCTATGCCAAAGCAGACTGTACCCTCCAGAAGGAGTCCCAGAGGGAAAAAAAACCAACACTGGGGAAAAAACCTCAAACAGGAACTCCTGAAGAAAAACAAGAAAAAACAGGACTAAACAACAGGAAACAAAAATAGGCAAAAATCTCCCAAGGCAAAAAGCAGGAACAAAGAACAGGCAAAAATCTCCCATGGCAAAAAGCAGGAACAAAGAACAGGAGCGAACAGCATAACCAGAAGGAAGTGTTTGCAACGCAAGGTGGAACAAGACTGACTGACTTATATACTGAGAAAAGGGAAGTGACATCACAGGAAAAGGAAAGAACACCATCTTGAATTGGGAAGAGCCCATAGACCAGTATAGGAAAAAGAAAGTAGTATAAAAGAAAAACAGAGCATGCTGGGACAAAAAACGAAGAAGACAAGATGGACACAATACTATCCATGTTTTCCCAAGCAACACCCATAGATTTTGAAGCATTACCAGATTTACAAGATTATGTACACCTGGGAATGTGCCAAAACTGTACGCCTCCCCAGGGGAGGTGTAACGAGGAGAAATATCTTTATTTCTCCTTGTATTTTCCTCTTTCTATGTATCACACCTAGAAAGAGGAAAACACCTCTATGGAATGATTTCATACAGGAAGGTGCCCCTTTCTTCACAAAAACAATCCTGCACGCAACACAGGCACCCTTGCACCAGTGGTGTAACAAAAGCACTCACAGCCCCCACAGTGCGGTGGGGCCCGAGCTGCACATGGCCCCCTCAGCACATCACCATGGCCTGAGAGCTCATGAATGAGTCTGGAGGGGGTGGCTCCCTCCACATTCTTACATTTCATTAAGCCACAGCTTTGCACCATGGTGCAAGGGTACCTGCGTGGTGCTAGGCGCTAGGCAGCCACAATGGACCCAGCACAGGGGGAAAGGAAAGAAATGCACCATATTTCATACTTGCTCGATGTGCTGCCCTGCACCACTATTCCTTAAACATGCACCTTAGTAACAAAAATGAATGCAATACAACCCACATCGGCAGATGGAATTCGGATGTTAAGTGCTCGCTTCCATTGGCAGGAATATGAAACCTATGATTAATCAATCAATCAATCAAGGATTTATAGAGCGCACTAATCACCCGTTAGGGTCTCAAGGCACTGGGGGGGGGGGGCTACTGGTCATAGAGCCATGTCTTGAGGCGTTTCCTGAATGTCAAGAGGTCTTGGGTCTTGCGAAAGTGGAGCGGTAGGGAGTTCAGGTCTTGGTGGCTAGGTGAGAGAAGGATCTTCCTCCGGCGGTGGTGCAGCGGATGCGGGGCTTGGAGACGAGGGCGAGGCTGGCGGAATGAAGATTGCGGGTGGGGGTGTGGAAGGTGAGTCTGTCGTTGAGGTAGGCTGGGCCTGTGTCGTGGAGGGCCCTGTGTGCGTGGATGAGGAGTTTGAAGGTGATCCTCTTTGATACTGGTAGCCAGTGAAGGTCTCTGAGGTGGCGGGAAATGTGGTTGTGGCATGGGATGTCCAGAATGAGGCGGGCGGATGCGTTCTGGATTCTTTGCAGCTTTGTTAGGAGTTTGGTTGTTATTCCTGCATACAGGGCGTTTCCGTAGTCCAAACGGCTGCTGACCAGGTTGTGGGTGACAGTTTTCCTGGTTTTGACGGGAAACCACTTGAAGATTTTGCAGAGAGTGTTGTAGCAAGAAGAGGAGATGGCATTGACCTGCTGAGTCATGCTGAGTGTGGAGTCCAAGATGAAGCCTAGGTTGCGTGCGTGGGTGGTGGGTGAGGGCGCGGGTCCTAGGGAGGTGGGCCACCAGGAGTCATTCCAAGTTGAGGGGTTGGTGCCAAAGATGAGGATTTCTGTCTTGTCTCTGTTTAACTTGAGGTGGCTTGATTCCATCCAGCTGGCGATGGCGTGAAGTCCGTTGTGGAGGTTGTTCTTTGCAGTTGTAGGGTCTTTCGTGAGGGAGAGGATGAGCTGAGTGTTGTCTGCGTAGGAACCTATGTTGATGTGGTGGGTTCGTGCGATGTAAACATTGAAGAGCGTGGGGCTGAGCGAAGATCCTTGGGGAACGCCACAGATGATTCTGGAGGCTTCTGACAGGAACAGATGGGAGGCGGACTCTCTGGGTTCTGCCTGAGAGAAATGATGAGATCCAGTCGATTAGATTGTCGCGGATTCCAGCGTTGTGGAGGCGTGTGTGGAGAGTGTGATGACATACCATGTCGAAAGCTGCGGAGAGGTCCAGGAGGATGAGTGCTGCTGTTTCTCCTTCATCGAGCATGGTCCTAATGTCGTCTGTGGCAGCAATGAGTGCAGGCTCGGTGCTGTGGTTTCTGCGGAATCCGGATTGGGATGTGTTGAGTACCTTGCTGTCTTCCAGGAACCGAGATAGGTGGCTGTTTACGATTTGTTCGATGACCTTGGCTGGGAAGGGGAGGAGTGAGATCGGCCGGTAGTTCTTGGGGTCATCTGGGTCTACCTTTGGTTTCTTCAGCAGGGCGTTGATTTCTGCGTGCTTCCATCTTTCTGGGAAAGTGGCTGACTCGAAGGAGCTGTTGATGGTTTTGCAGAGGTGGGGGGCGATGATGATGTTTGCCTTATTGAAGATATGGTGTGGGCAGGGGTCCGATGGTGATCCGGAGTGGATAGAGGCCATGGTGGTGGCGGTGTCCTCTATGTTGACGGGGGACCAGGTGTGGAGGAGGTGGGTTTTGCTTGGAGCGTTGGGTTCTTGGGTGTTTGTAGTCAGCTGGTGAGTCTGGGGCTTGAAGCTATTGTGGATTTCTTCTATCTTTCGACGGAAGTGGGTTGCCAGTGAGTTGCAGAACTCCTGTGATGGTGGGGGTTCGGTGGAGCAGGTCCTGGGGGTGGAGAGAGCATTGATGATGCTGAAGAGCTCTTTACTGTTGTGAGCGTTGGCGTCGATGCGGTTTTTGAAGTGGGTCCTTTTGGAACAAAGGAACAAAATAATAAAGTAAGATATGATGATGAGGCTACGTGATAAACTTGATCAGAAGCTTAGAAAGACAAAACAAATGGGAAATATTGCCAAGCATTGCTCTAGTGCCTGTGAGAGTATCTTAGGTAGCTCTGCCCTGTGCGCCGCAAAGGTCTCATCCCTGACCCAGAAGTGAATGACATGCAGGTCAATACTAGCTTCCATATCCATGTCTTCCATATTTTCCATGCCTGATCTTATAGAAAGGCTTGAGCCATTGATATTGTTGTAAAGGTACTGTAGTTCCATTGTATTTCTTTCTATTCTTCACAATATGAGGGACTACGATCTAAGTTCCAGTTCTGCTTATGGTATGAGCAATATAAAATGTCACTATTGTTATTTATTAAATATGTTGTGTCCCACGTGGCGTTTATAAACTTAAATTACTGTTCTGATTGGAGTTTGATAAGTGCATAATTTCTAACACCTGTATTTTTATTAGGTATGGTAAAGTATAGTGGAAAGTAAAAAAAGTTTATTAAACTTAGAAAAAGTTAGTAAAATATTTGTATGTTAAATATTGTTCTAAAATAATATAATTTTTATATAAAATGCCAAACAAAAGAAAAAATCTACACCACTAGTAACGTAATTGTGAATTAAATTGTTTGTTAATTTAAATATATTATTTCAAACTAAAATAGTTTTTCTGAAGTTTAAATCAAAAAATAAATTCACACCTAAAGGTACAATAAATCTTTTATTTTGCATTAATAATTATTAAAAAGGATGCATGAAATTATTTAAAAAGTGAACAGCACTTTAATTATATTTTATTAAAAGGTAAACGGACAATAATTTTTAAATCATAAAAAGAAATTGAAATATGTTATCATAAAATATTATATGTGTATTTAATACTTGTCACATTAAATTGTGTTACATTAAATTATATTTATCTATGTTTTTGATTATTTTAAATAATTTACTTTAATTTAATATTATTTACTATGGTGTTTGATTTTTAGTTCCTACCCGCTTTATTTTCTATGAGAGGGTTTTGCAGTACCATTGGTTGGCAATGTGTAGTGCATGACTTACTATTGTTTCTTTTTTGGCAGTAGTAACTTACACCCATAGGTTTGGCTCTAACCCCTTTTTCAGGTGGTGGAGACATGTAAGTCTACACCTTTGAGTAACTTTACACTCGGAGATTGTGACTAACTGAAAATAGTAAAGTCACTCAAATTTGTAAGAGTAAATCATGTCTAAATTATTTGCAAATATAAATTACCTTTGTGAACAGCCCCAATTGTTTTTGAACATGACATTTTTGGTGATAAGTCCCTAAAAGCGATGCACTTTTTCGTTAAAATTTCTAAGAAATTTATAGTCGCTAAAATATGTACATGCTACTTAGCATAGTCACATTTCACTAACCCTGAAATATGGTGCCACATGATCAGCAACTGCCTGGGCGGCAATTAATAATGTGCACTAACATTTGCACACCGCATACAATCTGACCCACATTGCTTACTAAGGTGTGTGTTGTCTGTGTGGTTGTGGGAAAATTAATGACTCAATGACTTCTTTTGTGCTGGCTTTAATTTAGGTAGGGTACAGGGAAAAGTGACAAACTATCACACATTGGATTTGAATGCACCTCTGACTTGGCAAAAGTCTTGTAAATTGCTCCAGAGAGCAAATCGTATAGAATTGGAGAGATAAAAGGGGTTGTAGTTCAGCAGCTGACCTTTACATTTTCAATTTTTTGGTTCACTGTCTCTTGCTGAAGTGCAGGTCTGATTATATGAATAACGAAGTGTAATCTCTGCATTCCTAGTCTGCATAGTCATACATCATTTACCTGTAACTAATCTTCCTTCTTCTGCATGTTTGCCTCATTTTGTGTACGAACTGGGTGAGAATGTGCACGAGCCTTACATGTGTATCTATACTGTAGCCATTTTGTGCATTTCTGAAAGGAATTGGATTATTAATTGGCAGTACCCACCTCAAGTGATACTCCAAATTCTTGTCAAGGGGCATCACTAAAGTAAGCAAATAAGCCTGGGTTTACCCGCGGGTAGCTATGGTGCAGTTCAAACAGGTTTAACCTAGAGGCAATGGTTAAAGTAATTATTGAGTACCAAAACAGTACTGAAGTCAAAATGCAAAACAATAAAAATCCCTAACCAGATTAGGAAAATACAGTACAATTTAATAAATAAAATAAACATGTTTTTTATTGTTTTAAGTAGGAATAACACATAGAAGCAAAAAGTGCCAATGATAGTCAGCGGTCACGATTGACCAGGACCAAAATGCATTTTGAGTCTAGCCTTAATGGAGAGTGGGTCGAATACACCAGTCAGGTTCATCCTGATCAAAATTATTACCACCTGACTTATTCCTTTAAGTTCCAAACCAACATAGGAATAAACTTCTAGAGCCCCCAGGACCTCAGGGAAGCCCTTTGAGACTCACAGGGTATCAGGCAGAGGCCAACAGCCAGGTCAAGGTCAGGTGCAAATGGTCAGCTAGGCATTTGCAGCAAATGGCTCTTGTAACTTGTTGTATCACAGTAACTTGAACAGGAAGTCAGCCTTATGACCCTTGGAGTCCATTTCTTTGTCCTGGGCACAAAAGGGAATAAATTCAGCAGGTCAAGTCCATTTCTGTTCTTCCTCGGGTCAGCAGTGTTCTGGAGTGGGTGCCTGGAGGGACCACATTTATACCTAGCACAAACTAGTGAGTGGGAATGACCCTGGGCATGCCCTAACTAATTAGGTAAAAGTTCTCCAACCCATCCCACTATAGGCATTTTCAAGATGTCAAATTGTTACGTATTGCGCTGGACCTCTTACCTCTGGATACCAGGTTGTCAAATACACCAAGTCTTCTACAGGTTCTGGATACTCCCAGATAAGGGCGACCCCTTCTAGTAGCCACGGTGCCGCTTGACAGGCTACGCCAAAGCAGACCGTACCCTCCAGAAGGAATCCCAGAGGGAAAAAAACCCAACACTGGGAAAAAAACCTCAAACAGGAACTCCTGAAGAAAAACAAGAAAAAACAGGACTGAACAACAGAAAACAAAAATAGGCAAAAATCTCCAAAGGCAAAAAGCAGGAACAAAGAACAGGCAAAAATCTCCCAAGGCAAAAAGCAGGAACAAAGAACAGGCAAAAATCTCCCAAGGCAAAAAGCAGGAACAAAGAACAGGAGCGAACAGCACAACCAGAAGGAAGTGTTTGCAACGCAAGGTGGAACAAGACTGACTGACTTACATACTGAGAAAAAGGAAGTGACATCACAGGAAAAGGAAAGAACACCATCTTGAATTGGGAAGAGCCCATAGACCAGTATAGGAAAAAGAATGTAGTATAAAAGAAAAACAGAGCATGCTGGGACAAAAAAACGAAGAAGACAAGATGGACACAACATGGACAGAGACAGGTAAAAAGACCAGTCAAACCCACCAACAACAAAAAGAAAACAAAAAGGCTACAGGTAAGTGTAGCGTGACCGGGAGCAAAATATATGCTTCCCAGATTGTGTAGTCAAAAGCGCGGGGAACGGCACTCCGAGTATCGTGAGGACAGAAAGAGACGCCACGTCTGAGCGCGGCATTACAGTAGGTCCCCTCCCCGAGGCACCAGGTTTGTTAGGATGACCGTAAAAAAACAGGCGGACCAAACGGGGAGCATGGACGGATGAAGCATCCTCCCAAGAACAGTCACTGAGAGGGTATCCTTCCCAATGGACCAAAAACTGTAGTTTGCGTCGAAAAATTCTGGAGTCACAGATTTCCTGGACTTCATACTCAGGCTGTCCGTTAATAGAAAGAGGATGCGGACGCTGGAACTGGCGATGGTATGGATCAGGAACAAAGAGTTTTAACTGGGACACATGGAAAACAGGATGAACCCTCCAGGTATGAGGTAAGCGGAGACGCACAACTAGAGGATTCAGAACTTGCGAAATCCGAAAAGCTCCATAAAAACGTGACTTGAACTTATTGGTGGAAAACCGGGAAGGTAGGAATCTGGAAGAAAGCCACACCTTGTGGCCCACTTGATACAAAGGTGCGGCTTGTCAATAACGATCCG
Organism: Pleurodeles waltl; assembly: GCF_031143425.1. NCBI lineage: Eukaryota > Metazoa > Chordata > Amphibia > Caudata > Salamandridae > Pleurodeles > Pleurodeles waltl. Next base: position 586,284,041 of record NC_090438.1, on the reverse strand, counting down.
CCTTTCGTTTCATTGCTTGTTTCGAAGCTAGGAGATTTGTGTGAAGTAGGCCCTGGATTCGACGTACCTGTCGTGAAAAAGAAGTGACAGCAGGCACAGAAGAGGATGTTCAGGAAACAGTAGTGAAAGTCCTCAGATGAAATCCATAGGTACAATAAAAGGGTGTGGTCTTGGTCGCACTATGTATTGTGTTGTTATAGGAGAACTCGGCAAGAGCAAGATACTCCGACCAATTGCTTTGTGTGGCAATGCAGTAACATCTCAAATACTGCTGAAGTTCTTGATTCACTCTTTCAGTTTGCCCATTAGTTTGGGGATGGAAACCAGAGGATAAAGAAATCTCAATGTTAAATAAGGCACAAAAGGCCCTCCAGAAACGTGATACATATTAAGGCCCTCTGTCTGAAATGACCTCTTGCGGAAGACCATGGAGGTGAAAAATATCCAGCAGAAAAATGTGACTCATTTCTGGGGCCGTCTGTAGTTTCTTCAAGGCTGAGAAGTGGGCCATCTTGGTGAATGAATCTACGGTCACCATGATTACTTGGTTACCAGAGGAGGTAGGTAGAGAGCATATGAAATCCATGGATAGAGTACACCAAGGAGCGGAAGGAACCGGTAAAGGTCTTAATAAACCTGCCACCTTAGTTCGGGGTGTCTTAGTCTGAGCACAGACTGGGCATGCTGACACATAGGTTTCAGTGTCTGTCTTAAGCGAAGGCCACCAAAAAGATGGCTGAAGCAGCTCCTGGGTCTTCCTGATACCTCAATGACCGGATATAGGAGAATCATGGCACATTTGTAGAGCTTCTGTCTGCACTTTCTTGGTAGGTAGAAAAAGAGCATGTTGATGATAGAAGTAGTTGTCCTTCTTCTGCAAAAAAGGAGTCACTCTATCCCATTCTGAAGCAGACAGAAACTGGTACTCAGATTGAACGCGTTCTTGAAAAGATTGAGTAGCTCCGATGATTCTGCTAGACTCAATAAGAGGAGGAGAGGAGTTCTGGGCTATGTTAGGAAATCTGTGGGATAAGGCATCTGCCACTGAATTCTGGGAACCAGGTATGTACGTGATCACGAAATCGTACTGGCTAAAGAAGAAAGCCCATCGAGCCTGACGATTATTGCGACACTGAAAACTCCGAAGACATTGGAGATTATGATGATCAGTCCTGGCTTCAAAAGGCTCTCTGGAACCCATCAAGAAATGCCTCCATTCTTTACAAGCTACTTTGAGCGCGAGTAGTTCTCGTTCCAGTACAGAATAATTGCGTTCAGCCTCTGATAGGATATGAGACAGATAAAAGATAGGATGTTCCAGTCCATCGTTGCCTTGTTTTTGCAGCAGAACTGCCCCAATAGCTCTGTCTGAGGCATCATTCACAACGATAAATTTCTTGGTATTGTCAGGATGACGCAACACGGGTGCTTGGGTAAAGGCTGTCTTCAATTCTTGAAACGCGCGTTCAGCATCCTTGGTCCAAACGACACCCTTCTTCAAGTTCTCTTTCTTAATTGTTTGTGTTATGAAACTTTGTAGGTGGGCAAAGTTCTGAATAAACTGACTATAAAAGTTTGATAAACCAAGAAACATTGCGTTTCCTTAATGGACGTTGGAGAAGGCCAATCTAATATGGCACTGACCTTGTCAGGATCCATGAATATTCCGTGTTGATTAATACAGAACCCCAAATACTTTACTTCAGATTAATGGAACTCACACTTCTCGGGTTTACAAAACAATTGTTTTTTCTTGAATCTTCCCAGGACTTGCAGGACATGAATTATATATTGCTCAGGATCACAGGAATATATTAAGATATCATCCAAATAAATGACTACATATTGGTTGAGTACATCAAAGAACACCGAATCCATAAATCGTTAAAAAACAGAAGTTGCATTGGTCAGTCCAAAAGGCATAACACGGTACTCATAGTGCCCAATAGGGGTACGGAAAGCTGTCTTCCATTCATCTCCTTCCTTGATCCGAAGGAGATGATAGGCACCCCGTAAGTCTAATTTGGTAAACATCTTGGCTCCTTGAATGGCATCCAATATATCTCTGATTAAAGGCAGCGGATATCGATCCTTACTCGTTATTCTGTTGAGTTCACGAAAGTCAACACAAGGACGCAGATCCTTGTTCTTCTATGGGACGAAGAAGAGAGGAGCCCCTGCCAGGGACGTGGAAGGAGCAATCAAAACGCTGTGCAAGTTATCGTCTAAATATTCCTTTAGCACCTTCTTTTCTTGGTCTGTCAGAGAATACATTCGACCAAAGGGGATGACTTCATCAGGAATTAAAGGAATAGCACAGTCATAACTGCGATGAGGCGGCAAAATAGGATTACTAGGTTTCTGAAAAATCCTGATATATTCCTGATAACAATCTGGAACTCCCTGGATCATATTGATAGAGTTAGTGTTATCCTTGGTTGACTGACAGGACCTTTTGGGAGTCCAATAAGAAGTAGTGGAATAACGATTCTGTTGACAAAATGAAGATGTTAGGGATATAGTTCTTGTTTCCCAATTGATATAGGGGTTGTGTCGGGCTAACCAGGGTATTCCCAAAATCATGATGTGATTTGGTGAGGCTATGAGATCAAAGGCAACATGTTCTTGATGCCCCCCAAATGTCAAACAAAGAGTAGGAATTGAGGCCACCACAGGTCCTGAGGTTAACGGAGAGCCATCCACTGTGTGAACCTGCTCAGGAGTCTCTTTAAGAATGCGGGGAATCCCTCTACTCGTTGCCCAGGTCTCATCCAGATAGAGTCCACTGGCTCCACAATCAAGGAGAGCCAGAAGGTATTCTTCTTAATCTTGTGAACTTTGTAACTTGACCGAGAGGATAAACAGGGTGGACATTCTTTCTTTGGAGGAACATATTGATGGTACGTCAGCTCCTCCCGTCTCCTTCCTCCTTACAGGGGACGGGAGCTGGCGTTTCCCGCAGGTCTTGAGGGACGTACCGGACAACTACGGATCGGGTGGCCAGCCTTACCACAGTTCAGACAAAGTCCCTTTCGTCGTCGTTCCTCCCTTTCTGACTCCGTCAATGGCCCACAAACCAGATCTATCTGCATGGGTTCTTCAGGGGGAGATAGAGGGGCTTCGGATGGAATATATTCCATTCACCGACTGCTAGCACGAAAGGTACCAGACTGGTATGGAGCTCGCGTTCTACGTCTCTCCATCTTGCGCTCTCGAAGTCTATATTCGATGTTCATGGATTGATCCATTACTTCCTTCAAAGAACAAGCTGGAGAAGAATGTACAAGCTCATCTTTAATTTCTTCATGCAGGCCTCGGCGGAAAAGGGTTATGGAGGTGTGTTCCACCCAGGAGGTTTCAGCTGCCAGCTGTTTGAAGCGGGTTATATACTGCAGAACATCCTGATTACCCTGCTGAATGTCACATAAGGCTTCTTCAGCTGCTGCTTCTACCCCAGGTCTCTCAAACATTTGTTTGAAAAGAGTCAGGAAAGCGGAATAGTTAGCCAGGACTGGGTCTTCTGCAGAAACCAGAGGAGTCACCCAAGCAAGCGCCGGACCAGACAAGGCGCTGATCAGATAGCCCACCTTAGCTTTATCCGAAGTAAACTGGAGTGGACGAAAGGCAAAGAAAACCGTCAGGGCGTCCAAAAATTCCTTCATCTTTAGAGGATCTCCAGAATATCGAGGAGTAGTGGCAGATACGGGTGGTATGTCCATTAATCGGGAAGACAAGACCTGTCATAGCGCAGTGTTCTCTGCCTGTAACTGTTGTAACTCTTGGGCTTGTTGTTGGACAGTCTGCAACATGGCTTGAGCATTTTCTACGCCTCTCCCTGTGGATCTTCCATGGCGATGTCGCAACGCAGAGTCTTTTGGCGTTGCAATCTGTTACGTACTGCGCTGGACTTCTCACCTCTGGATACCGGGTTGTCGAATACACCAAGTCTTCTACAGGTTCCGGATTCTTCCAGATAAGGGTGACCCCTTCTAGTAGCCATGGTGCCGCTTGACAGGCTACGCCAAAGCAGACCGTACCCTCCAGAAGGAGTCCCAGAGGGAAAAATAACCAACACTGGGGAAAAACCTCAAACAGGAACTCCTGAAGAAAAACAAGAAAAAACAGGACTAAACAACAGGAAACAAAAATAGGCAAAAATCTCCCAAGGCAAAAAGCAGGTACAAAGAACAGGCAAAAATCTCCCATGGCAAAAAGCAGGAACAAAGAACAGGAGCGAACAGCACAACCAGAAGGAAGTGTTTGCAACGCAAGGTGGAACAAGACTGACTGACTTATATACTGAGAAAAGGGAAGTGACATCACAGGAAAAGGAAAGAACACCATCTTGAATTGGGAAGAGCCCATAGACCAGTATAGGAAAAAGAAAGTAGTATAAAAGAAAAACAGAGCATGCTGGAACAAAAACACGAAGAAGACAAGATGGACACAACATGGACAGAGACAGGTTAAAAAGACCAGACAAACCCACCAATAACAAAAAGAAGAAAAAAAAAAAGGCTACAGGTAAGTGTAGCGCGACCGGGAGCGAAATATATGCTTCCCAGAATGTGTAGTCAAAAAATGTGGGGAACGGCGCTCCGAGTACCGGTAGCGCGTTCCATCCGCGAGGACAGAAATAGACGCCGCGTCTGAGCGCGGCACTACACAAATGTCTTTTGGGACAGTAAATTTGCACTCTGAGGACTGGGTATGTGTGTAGAGTGTACTATGATCATCATATAATTCTTCCACATCTAACATTTAAATCCAGTTTGGAGCAGCCACTGTACCCACAATAATCCCAGAGACATTTGTCTGGTAGAACAGAGTTCATCTGCAACCAGACAGTGAATACACAAGAATTTTCCTGTCCTGCAAGTGTGCCCAAAGTGCTATATGTAAACCCAGCAGACCTGTCAAATAAGACTTGATCTACAAAGAGGGTATGACACTGCTATGTCAAAAAGGATGGTCACAACCTCCTCTTTACATATTCTGGGAGGTTCAGAGGAGTTAACTCTTCCTATTCAGGTCAGCTGAATGTTTCCTCCTGGGTTAGCAGGATAACGATATAATAATGAATAATATAATTTTAGTTTTAAGCAAAATGTAAACTTGTTCCTAATTTAAATAGAGCTGCAGATTCCTGATATGGGATTGTAGAGTACCCATACTTAAACTCAACTCCATGAAGATCATAAATCATTGACATTGTGTAAAACAAAACAACCTAAATGTCTGACTGATGTGATTACACTTTACTGTATCAGCTAAAACACAAATTAACCAAAACATGTAGCTACTGCAATTGTCTTTCAGAATGATAACAGCACTGGTGTTGGGTGTCCCCAATAACAATCCCTCACTCACTTACTTTGCCCAAAGCTGAATCATGACCAGACATTTTCAACAAATCATCATCATTTTACACACTCTGTTAGGTTTCAATTAGACAACCTCTTTGAATGCATCAACTCAGTCTTGAATTCCACTCTACCCTTTACCACCTTACGAACTTTAATAATTGTATGAAAAAACTCTTTAGTGTCACACATGTCAACCTGTTCACTCTTTCTCCAACACAGACATTTTTCCCAATCAAACAGCAAACATTAAGATTATATTCTACTTTTAATTTACTGACACATTTCCCCTAATTATTGACCACTCATTCTCAGATCAAGTCATAATTAAACAATCTGTAACAACCCCCAATGCTATAATTTCAAAATACTTGAATAAAGTACATAATGATCAGTGTACACCCTTGGATAACACCTTATTTAATAACATTATCAATAATTGATATCCACATTACACTACATTGAAAGCTCAACTTCCATTAACCATCTAGGATCCCAGCTCCTCGTTCCTCCAGCCCCTTAGATCCGCCCATGGTTGTGGATCACACCAATGTCTTGAACTTATATGGCTATGTAAACTCAGTAAATCAAGTACACTTAACTTGGCATGATGAGGTTGCATTTTAATTACATACTCAGGAACTTATGAATTTATTTTGAGACAAACCAGACATTTCGGATTACTAAAATGAAACAGTTATTAACTTTGTGAAAGTTTGCCATCAAAAAGGGAAGGGTGAATTCGTGGAGGTGCAATATTTTATTTAATAATGGTAATATTTAAAAATAGTAACTTAGTGGGGATTTGTGATTTCAACCTACGGCAATTCAACATTGATAGTGAGGCTTGTGCATTGTAAAACAATCTGTTTACATGCATGTTATTTATTAACACAGTATAAAAAAGTTTGTTTTAGTAGACTATACTTAGGATCTCTTTTGTCAAAATTTAATTTTCTGAGCATGCACTTTTTATGCTAAATTATTTAGTGCCCCTTTTCCACACATTACATTCATTAAATATGAAACATGAGAAAGCTAACTTTCCTATCCAAATAAATAAAGCAGATGACTTTGAGATTAAATTAATTCATGTAATTGTGGAACATTACATGTTAAATTCAAGACAGACTGACCTACTCCATGAAACAACATCGCAAAATCCAGTAGAGCTGTTTGAGGCTATACTTTAGTGATCTACATGTTTACAAAAGTATTTAAGGTCTTTTGTGAATAACATGGACATTTGTTTTCATTAAAGAAATTACAAAGACAATACAGAAGCAGCTACTTCATCGGTTAAAAGACAACCATGAGTAAAACATTGGAGATATCCACAGTATGTCATGCTCAAGTAATTAATTGTGCCATGAAAAATGAGAATGATCATTATCCTCAACGTAAAACACTGAAACTCTGCGATGAGTATTTTGCGATAGTACTGGGCATTGTACATGATGTGTTGATTTTTCAAATAAAAAGACGTTTTTCATCAAAGACCAAATCGATTATTAAAAACTTCTAGTTCATACAACGTAATCAAATTGTGATAGATAATACGCTAGCGGATGTAGAAATAAGGAACACAGGGAAAACACAATAATGTTCATTTTTATATATATATGCTTAGAGCAGTAGTTAGCTAATCTGAATAATCTGAATAATCCAGTACATGCAAAGCCTGGCCTCCTTGGATGTGATAGTGAATTTCGCTAAACAAAGAGACCTATAGCAGGCTGCATTGAATTCTCCAAAATTAATACTAGGCGTGTTAGAAGTAGAAGTCTTAAATAAACAAAAAACAAATACTAAAAAATGTGGGAAGTGAAAAGGCATTCTTGTGCTTTCATCCTCACAAATATGGAAAACTATCTGAGCTGAAGACATGCCTGAATTTTCCCTTTGGTTAGCAAACGTTGTTCAATTCAGTCAGCCTACTGTGTGGAGTAAACGCTGCCATGGGAATGAAGCAGTTGTGTATTTAGGCATGAGGCAGATTTAACCATAAAGAAAATCTTGTATATCTAGGTCAAATGTCAGTATTTTTATAAAATGGTAAGCTCATGTTTCAAACAAAAAGGTGTAAACCAGGATTATCCTGAAGATGGATAGTTGATTGATAGTTTGGGAGATGCATTTCTAATTTTTAGTTCCTTATTACTTGATGGTCAGTAGTGCTATCTTAGATATTTATTGACTTCTGTGGAACTATGAAAGTGAGAGGGTGAAAATACATTCCCTGTGGAGTGGAGGCAGTTCATTATCTTTATAGATAAAGTACGTATGATAATGAAGACATTGCGGACTGAGGGGGTCATTCCAACCCTGGCGGTCGGTGATAAAGCGGCGGCCAACCCGCCAACAGGCAGGCGTTCAAAAAAATGGAATTCTGACCCTGGCGAGAACCGCCAACACAGGCCGCCACTTTAACACTCCGACCGCCACGGCGGGACAGACAAACAGCGCGGCGGTCACCGCCAACAGGCAGGCGGCAGACAATGTACCGCCCACCCTATCACAACTCACCAATCCGCCACCTTTTCCGGGGCGGGAGCCCCGCCGATAAAAACACGGCGGAAACAGACTACGAATGGGAAAACGCTCACCTCTACACACTCCACGAGGAAGGAGGACAGCATGGAACCCGAATTAAACATCCTACCAGCTATTGTCTACCTGCTCATCTACCAGGAGTACGAACGCCGGTGCAGACGACAACGGTGAGTACTGCACCTACGACACAGGGGAGGGGGGAGGAGGAAAGCTTACGGGCACACACATACGCCATACACCCACCCCCCACCCCAAATACCTACACCCCAATGCAGAGCAACAAGTCAGAGTGACACCCTCCAAACCCACCGGAATAATGCAAAGACACAATTAAAATGATCTTTAAAATATATGTATAATATAGCTCCATTGAAGTTATGGGAAATATGCAATATGAAAGATACAAAATAAGGAATGAACATAGTTAAAAATATATACATAGGAAATAAGTCCTGCCCATTCTGTCAAAGTTCCATAGTCCGTGGGCCAATGTGCACAAACACATGGGCAAAGCCCACACAGGAGACCAGATACCATTGGAGAGAACACTGCTGGGGCATCAGATGATAAAACTACAGGCACCTCAGGGGGAAGGGAAGGGGGGGCACCTCAGCCACATGAGTCCACGACGCCAGATCCACGATGGGCCTCCATGCCCACTGTCCCATCCTGGGGAGTGCAAAGCCACAGTCTCACAAGTCTCTACAGTGGGTGGCTTGCCCACTGTGCCATCCTGGGGAGTGCAAAGCCACAGTCTCTCAAGTCTCTACAGTGGGTGGCTTGCCCACTGTTCCATCCTGGGAAGTGGCAAGCCACAGTCCATCTGATGGATTACCGACTCCACTGTTAATGGAGGAGGCATGGTGCCCAGAGTGCTTCGTGAAGCCCTGCTCGACACAGAACCGGCACTGTCAATGGGCCAGCGGTGCTTGAGACAGCATTGCCCAGCGGAGCGGTGCTTGACAGGAAGGGCCCAGCGGAGCGGTGCTTGAGATGAAGGGCCCAGCGGAGCGGTGCTGGACAGGAAGGGCCCAGCGGAGCGGTGCTTGACAGGAAGGGCCCAGCGGAGCGGTGCTTGACAGGAAGGGCCCAGCGGAGCGGTGCTTGAGATGAAGGGCCCAGCGGAGCGGTGCTTGACAGGAAGTGCCCAGCGGAGCGGTGCTTGAGACGGCGGTGGCCAGCGGAGCGATGCTTGAGATGAAGGTCTCAGCGGAGCGGTGCTTGACAGGAAGGGCCCAGCAGAGCGGTGCTTGACAGGAAGGGCCCTGCGGAGCGGTGCTTGAGATGAAGGGCCCAGCGGAGCGGTGCTTGAGATGAAGGGCCCAGCGGAGCGGTGCTTGACAGGAAGGGCCCAGCGGAGCGGTGCTTGACAGGAAGGGCCCAGCGGAGCGGTGCTTGAGATGAAGGGCCCAGCGGAGCGGTGCTTGACAGGAAGGGCCCAGCGGAGCGGTGCTTGACAGGAAGGGCCCAGCGGAGCGGAGCTTGAGATGAAGGGCCCAGCGGAGCGGTGCTTGAGATGAAGGGCCCACGGAGCGGTGCTTGACAGGAAGGGCCCAGCGGAGCGGTGCTTGACAGGAAGGGCCCAGCGGAGCGGTGCTTGAGATGAAGGGCCCAGCGGAGAGGTGCTTGACAGGAAGGGCCCAGCGGAGCGGTGCTTGACAGGAAGGGCCCAGCGGAGCGGTGCTTGAGACGGCGGTGGCCAGCGGAGCGATGCTTGAGATGAAGGGCCCAGCGGAGCGGTGCTTGAGATGAAGGGCCCAGCGGAGCGGTGCTTGAGATGAAGGGCCCAGCGGAGCGGTGCTTGACAGGAAGGGCCCAGCGAAGCGGTGCTTGACAGGAAGGGCCCAGTGGAGCGGTGCTTGAGATGAAGGGCCCAGCGGAGCAGTGGTTGACAGGAAGGGCCCAGCGGAGCGGTGCTTGACAGGAAGGGCCCAGCGGAGCGGTGCTTGACAGGAAGGGCACAGCGGAGCGGTTCTTGTCACGGCGGGCCCCTGTTCAGCGGTGCTTCTCACGGCGGGGCCCTGTTCAGCGGTTCTTGTCACGGCGGGGCCCTGTTCAGCGGTTCTTGTCACGGCGGGGCCCTGTTCAGCGGTGCTTCTCACGGCGGGCCCTGTTCAGCGGTTCTTGTCACGGCAGGGCCCTGTTCAGCGGTGCTTCTCACGGCAGGGCCCTGTTCAGCGGTGCTTCTCACGGCGGGGCCCTGTTCAGCTGTACTTCTCACGGCGGGGCCCTGTTCAGCGGTTCTTGTCACGGCGGGGCCCTGTTCAGCGGTTCTTGTCACGGCGGGGCCCTGTTCAGCGGTTCTTGTCACGGCGGGCCCTGTTCAGCGGTGCTTCTCACGGCGGGCCCTGTTCAGCGGTGCTTCTCACGGCGGGGCCCTGTTCAGCGGTTCTTGTCACGGCGGGGCCCTGTTCAGCGGTGCTTCTCACGGCGGGGCCCTGTTCAGCGGTGCTTCTCACGGCGGGGCCCTGTTCAGCGGTTCTTGTCACGGCGGGGCCCTGTTCAGCGGTTCTTGTCACGGCGGGGCCCTGTTCAGCGGTGCTTGTCCTGTGTTTCTAGGGAGCCAGACCTGGCCAAGACTTCCCGCTCAGTCGCCATCCGACCTTGCGGTCGCGGGGCCCTTCTGTGATGGAGTCCTGGGCCCGTGGGTGTCGTCCGTCACAACCGGAATGGGGCTGGTGGGGCCCTCCTGGGCAGCTCGCCTGCTGCCTGACTTCTCCGCCCTGCTGCCCTTGCCCTCCTTCGCTGAAGCTCTGTGGCCCTTGCCTCCCTTTGATGATGTGGCAGGTGACGGGGCAAGGCTACTGTCCTTGGTGGCAGCCGTCTCAGGCTTGTCGCGCCGGCCCTTAGTTTTTTTTGTCCTCTTCCCAGGGGGTGGGCTGGCTGTCCCCTTGCTGCTGGCCGATGTTCCTGCCCTAGGAGCTGGTGGACTCCAATAGCCCTGCACTATGGTCCTAGTAGATGCAGGGCTGGTGGTGGCTGAGGTGCTTTTTTGATTCTTACCAGATGGAGGGGGTGGGTCAGTGGTTGGAACGAGGTCAAGGTTGGAAAGGAAAAGCACTTTGGAAGGACAGGGATGGGTAGGTGTAGTGTGTATGGGAGTGGAGGAAGAGGATGTGGTTGTAGGAGAGTCAAGTGTGCTGTCTTTGGGTGCAGGTGCTTGTGACGGAGGCTGTCGTGAGGTGGATGGCTGTTGGGTGGGTGGCTGCCTGCGTTTGTGTGGTTTGGAAGAGGGGGTGACAGACACACTGGGAGAGGACACAGGGGACGTGTAAATTGGAGTGGGGTTGGTGACTGCACATGTGCGGACTGTAATGGAGGGTGTGCTGGTGATGGAAGTACTGGCTGATGGTGGTGTGCATGCAGGTGTGAGTGGAGACGTCACAGGGAGGGAGGAGGGAGATGAGGAGGTGGGGGACACAGAGGTGGTAATGACTGTTGGCATGTCTGCATCTGGATGTTGCTTGGGTGAATGCTTGTGGGATCTGTGGTGCTTATGTCTGATTGAGCTGCCCTTGGGTGTAGAGGTGTGTGCAGGCTGGTCTGATGGTGTGGATGGGATAGGCAGAGGAACAGGAGACTGGGACTGGTGGAGGGAGTCAGAAGAGGGAGGCTGGAGACAGGGACAATGGCTGCCGTCAGTGCTGAGGCCAAAGCGTTGAACGATCGCTGATGGGCAGCCTGACCCGAATGAATGCCCTCCAGGTATGCATTGCTCCGATGCACCTCCCTTTCTACACCCTGGATGGCATTCAAAAGGGTAGACTGCCCAACAATGATGGTCCTGAGGAGGTCAATGACCTCCTCACTGAGGGCAGCAGGGGTAACTGGGGCAGGACCTGAGGTGCCTGGGGCGAAGGAGATGCCCGCCTTCCTGGGCGAGCGGGCACGGAGCGAAGGCTGAGGGGCTGCTGGGAGGGCGGGCTGGTGCGCTGGGTGGCGGCTGTACCTGTTGTGGCGGTGGGCACGGATGTTGCCGCCACCGCAAGGGAGCTCCCTTCCGAGGACGTGTCGGTGTCGCTGACGTCTTCACGGGTCCCCGTTGTGGAGCTCCACTCGCCCTCCGTCTCACTGGTGTACTCGGAGTCTGTTGCATGGCCCTCCGGGGCCATGTGAGATGCAGCTCCCTCGTGCGCCGATGCCACTTCTCCTCCGCCTGATGATGCTAATGCACACATGAACAGGAAGACAAAGAAAATGGGGGGGGGGGAGAAATGAAGACAGGTTGAGTGCATGCATTGGCAACACCGTTGTCGGAGAGTACAGACACAGAAGCCCCCTGCACTAGGCCGCGCAATCGGGGTACACTACTCAGTTATTGTGACTAGGCCTACAGGTCTATGGACGACAAATGCACACATGGGTGAGGCCGGACCATGGATAGCTGTACTTGCCACCCTACAGAGGTGGGGGGTGGGGGCACAGGGCCATGCCTAACGGAGGGGCCTAGCCTACAGAATGCGCCCTGGCCTAGAGATAGCCACAGCCCTCCTACCCCACCCAGACACCTTCACTGCGCGCAAAGATAGCAGAATGTGCTGATACTCACCCCCTTGTGTCTGCTGTGATGTCCTCACGCGCCCATCCAAATCAGGGTAGGCCACCGCCAGGATCCGGGACATCAGGGGGGTCAATTGGCGGCTGGCACCCCTCCTACTTTGGGAGGCCATCCCCAGCAGAGACTCGGCGGTCTTTCTGGTCCCGCGGCGGATGTGCTCCCACCTCTTTCGGCAGTGGGTGCCCCGTCTGTTGTGGACCCCCAGGGCCCGGACGTCCTTGGCGATGGCACGCCAAATGTCGATCTTCTGATGGGCGCTGACCTAAGTGACATGTACAGGGTGGTAAAGGAAATCTCATCACTTATCTGCCTGGTCAATGTGATTGGCCCCCCCTCCCCAACCATGCCATGTGGCACATGCTCTCATCTTTCGTGCGTTGCACTCCTCATTCGCTCCCCTCCCCACCATCTTACATACACCCCACTCAACACAGGCATAGCCCATTCAACGTGCACCCTGTGTACTGACCTGTTGGTCTGGAGGACCGTAGAGTAGCGCATACTGGAGGAGGACCGCATCAACAAGTTTCTCCAATTCTTCAGAGGTGAAGGCAGGGGCCCTTTCCCTAGTCGCAGCAGCCATTGTATCTCCCAGACCGAGGTCACAGCAGCACTTGCAGTATCGGTGCTCTCTTGTGGATGATCCGGTCTCGAGTGATTAATCAGATAGAAAATGGCGGTCACGCCCGCGGCGGTGCGTACCGCTGCGGTGCGTACCGCAGGCGCCCATCCTCATTGGCTACTGAAACCCATAGGGTGCAATGTTAACCAATGCGGCTTAGCACCGCAGTCTTCGACCACCTACCGCCACGGTGTGCCACGCCAGCGCATTGACCTCACATCCCACTGTCACACTTCACAGGTCAGGCAGCCGCCATTTCAAGGGCCCACATGGCATAATTTCTACTGCGTCACACAGGCCTAGGCCTTGCATTGCCACTCATACAAGCCTTTCAATGCATAGAGATTCGTGTACTGTGCAAGCTGTGTGAACGAACCTTTGGGTTGCTTGACTCTGTGCTCCATGTTGTCCTTCCTAGGCACCGTCCGCTGGGACTTGCGAGGAGAAGGATGAATCCTCCCGTGTACCGACCGCTGGTGGACCTGTCGACAATGGAAGAACGACATATCATACTTACATACAGGCTTGACAGAGCAACTATACATGAACTATGTGCCCAGCTGGAGCCAGACCTGATGTCCCCCATCCGCCAACCCACAGGGATTCCCCCTCTGGTGCAGGTTCTGTCAGTACTCCATTATTTGGCAAGTGGGTCTTTTCAGACAACAGTGGCCATATCATCTGGGATGTCTCAGCCTATGTTTTCTAAGGTTTTGTCCAGAGTGTTGTCTGCCCTGATGAAATACATGCGGAGCTACATTATTTTCCCTGAGGTGGGCGATTTGGCTACAGTGAAGGGTGATTTCTATGCCCTTGGACATATCCCCAACATCATTGGTGCCATTGATGGGACCCATTTGGCTTTGGTTCCCCCCAAAGAAAGTGAGCAGGTGTACAGAAACAGAAAAAGTTATCATTCGATGAATGTCCAGGTGGTCTGTTTGGCTGACCAGTACATCTCCCATGTGAATGCCAAGTTCCCTGGGTCAGTGCATGACGCGTATGTAATGCGAAATAGCAGCATCCCTTATGTGATGGAACAGCTACAGAGACACCGTGTGTGGCTAATTGGTGACTCTGGTTACCCCAACCTGTCGTGGCTACTGACCCCAGTGAGGAATCCCCGGACCAGGGCAGAGGAACGGTACAATGAGGCCCATGGGCGAACTAGGAGGATCATAGAAAGGACCTTCGGGGTCCTGAAGGCCAGGTTTAGGTGCCTGCATATGACAGGGGGATCCCTAATGTACTCACCAAAGAAGGTGTGCCATATCATCGTGGCCTGTTGTATGCTTCACAATCTTGCTTTGCGATGCCAGGTGCCTTTTCTGCAGGAGGGTGGTCCAGATGGTGGTGTTGTAGCAGCTGTGGAGCCTGTGGAGAGTGAAGAGGAGGAAGACGACGGGGACGACACGGACAACAGGGATACAGTCATACAACAATATTTTCAGTAGCACACAGGTAAGAATCACCCACGCCATTTTACATTTACTTAAGGCCTCATGCGTCTCTACTGTCTGTGTTTCCCCCCAGTTCCTGTTAACTGATTTGTGACTTTCCCTTCCCTTTTCAGAGCTGTATGACCCACTGCGTGACTTCTGCTTTGTTTGCCCATGGACTAAAGCTTATTGAAATTGGTATGTTGTCATCACAAAGTAACTGGACATTATTGCACCGTTATGTGTAATACATTTGTTAAGAATACAAGCAGACTCCTGTTATTTTAAGTGCAATAAGCGATTTATTTTAAGTGCTACATATAGGTACATGATTGTAAAATGGTGATGGGTGGGGGTGGAGTAATGTCCATGGCAGAGTCCAGTTCTCAGTCTCACAGGTGCATTGTCCATATGCCTGTGGAAGGATGGAGCAGGGGCAGTTAAAGGTTGGACAGGGTGACAATGTGGGACAGTGGGATGACATCAGGGGGTATCTTATGCTGGCGGGGGTCTTGCAATCCTACTCTGTCTTCTTGTGAGATCTCAGGTTCCGCTTGCGGGGTGGTTCTTCTTCTGCAGGAGGTGGGGTTCTGGTGGCCTGTCGTTGTGTGGGGGCCTCCTGTCCACTAGCGCCGGCAGAGGTGGTAGGCTGTTCCTGGCCTGGGCTAGTGACAGGGGCCCTTTGGGTTGCCACATGGTCCCGCAATGTGGTGACTATCTGGATAAGGACCACGACGATGCTCTCCATTGCGGAACCGATGTTCCTCAGTTCCTCTCTGAACCCCATGTACCGTTCCTCCTGCAGTGACTGGATCTCCTGGAACCTGGCCAGTACCGTCGCCATTGTCTCCTGGGAGTGGTGGTAAGCTCCCATGATGGAGGAGAGGGCCTCTTGGAGAGTCGGTTCCCTGGGCCTGTCCCCCCCCCTGTCGCACAGCAGCCCTCCCAGTTCCCCTGTGTTCCTGGGCCTCTGTCCCCTGGACGATGTGCCCACTACCACTGCCCCCAGGTCCCTGTTGTTGTTGGGGTGGTGGGTCAACCTGGGTGCCCTGTAGTGGTGGACACACCGCTGATTGACGTGTCCTTGAGACAGAGGCATGGGCCCGCTGGGTGGGAGCTGTGCTGGTGTTCCCAGAGGGGGTTGGGTCTGGTGTAGCCTGTGGCTGTCTGTGGGGAACCGACTGTCCAGAGGTCCCCGATGGGCCGGGCTGGTCATCTGGGTCCAGGGAGACAGAGCTGCTGTCATCGCTGGGGGCCTTTTCTGGGGGTGGGATGGACATCTCTGTACCCTCCGTGGCGGTGTGGTGGCGTTCGGGTCCTGCAGGGGTATAAAGGTATGGTTATTGCTTCTGTGTGTGGCATTTCGTGTGATGGGTGGGTGTCCGTGTACCCAAGTGCAGGCATTCCCTTGTGGGGGCTTTTGTGAGGGTGGCTTGTGGGGGTGATGTGTGTGTGCAGTGGGCATGCTTTGGTGATGGGTGTCCATGCTTTGTGGTTGCATGCAGGGCTTGGTGTTGGGATGGGTGGGTTGTGATGGTGAGCCATTTGCAAGGAGTTGGTGTGATGGGGGTGGGGGTGAGGGTGGGGGTATGTGCTGGCATGCAGGTGGGGTGGGGGTGGGAAGCAGTAGTGAAGATTTGACTCACCAGAGTCCATTCCTCCGCCTACTCCTGCGAGGCCCTCAGGATGCAGGATGTGCAAGACTTCCTCCTCCCATGCTGTAAATTCTGGGGGAGTAGGTGGGGGTCTGCCGCCAGTCTTCTGCACCGCAATGTTGTGCCTTGATACCATGGAACGCACCTTCCCCCGTAGGTCGTTCCAGCGCTTCCTTATGTCATCCCGATTGCGTGGATGCTGTCCCACCGCGTTGACCCTGTCCACTATCTTTTGCCATAGCTCCATCTTCCTGGCAATTGTGGTGTGCTGCACCTGTGCCCCGAAGAGCTGGGGCTCTACACGGACTATTTCCTCCACCATGACCCTGAGTTCTGCGTCAGTGAACCTGGGGTGTCTTTGGGGTGCCATGGGGTGGTGTTGATGAGGTGTGGGGTGGCGTTTGTGGTGATGAGTGTGGTGCGTGTGGTGGTGTGTGGTGTTTGGTGCGTGGTTTCTGTGTGGGTGATGGTGTTGTGTGCCTCTGTGTTGTGGGATTGTCTATTTTGTGCTCTCTCTCTAGCCTTCGTCAATAATTTCGGGTCGTAGGGGTTTGTGGGTGATGTGGGTGTGCGTTTTATATTGTGTTGAGTGTGTGGGAGTGGTGTTAGTATGTGTATCAGGTGTGTATGTTTCTAAATGACCAATGTGGCTGAGTTTTCTATGTGTGTGTGTATTTTGACCGCGGCGGTGTGTACCGCTAATGGAATACCACGTTTGAAAGACCGCCGCGTGGATTCGTGTGTCGTGATAGTGTGGGCGTATTTCTGTTGGCGTGACGGTGGAGGTTTGGTCATCGCCATTTTTTCGCTGACCTTTGGTGTGGCGGACATTTGTGGATGTCGGGTTTTTGACGGTTTGCAAGTTGCGGGTCAGAATGACCGTGGCGGTTTACCGCGGCCGCGGCGGTGTTATGGCGGTCTTCTGACCGGCGGTAAGCGCCTTTTACCGCCGAGGTCAGAATGACCCCCTGAGTCTTGAACATTTGTGTAATCTGCCTGCTCCCTGCTCCCTGATCCTGTGATCTGTATGCAACTAAGCAGTAGAATTGCTGAAGAATCCTGCAGTATTTTTCCCTGTCTAAGACCTGTGATTGTGTGAGCTGAATAATCTGTATTCTGGTCACCATTTCCCTTCTTTGTAGTCTCCGCCACAATGTACTACTGAGAATGCACCTGTAAATGATGGTTTGGAAAAATGAAGTGAAGAAAGATTCTAAAAACATTTTGAAAAATGATAGGCCACATGACATGGCATAAACGACTTTTAGGTAGTGCCTATCATAATTTAATGAAAATGGTATTGATTGTCAATAAAAATACACTGCATCTGTAAAACACATGTACAAAGTTCCATCAAGAAAACTTCTCCATATTCAACAGATTCAATCAACTTTCACAAAACACACACAAGCATTTCATGTTAGAAAAGGACTGGTCTTATGTAAAATGCAACAAATTATATATTCACATTATCACTGCTATGTTTCCAGTTAAGATATTTTTTCTCGTGAAATCATAGAACATGAGTGATAGTAGAAAAACAAAGAGCTAATGCTTTTCTGCACATTGCTTTGTCACAAAACTTTAGGGGATATTACATTGTGGAATCTATTGTTTTGCTACATTGTGTAATAATTTGCTTTGAGTAGGTAATTTTCAAGCACATTTACATGAAAAATAAGATATGCAACAAACCATTTGTTTCTTTTTTTTAAACTTGTTTTTCAAGGGAAGAATGCCCTCAGTACACTTTTAGAGGAGGGCAAGCTTCTCTGCTTCACTTACTTACTCGGTCTAATATCGGGAATGTATTTTCACCCTCTCACTTTCAAAGTTCATCAATTGCCACTGAATGAGAAAGCCAAGTATTTGTCTGCCCGTCCTTTTTATAGTGGTGGACAAATGGCCAGTTTTTACTTTCACACACCATCTTCCAAAACATGGAGTTAAGTCAAAGTAAAAACCTTTTATTCAACCCCATGCCATCAGAGAATAATCCCAAACAGAGGGGGTCTCCGCTTTTTTATTTTCCTAAAGAAAATCCTGTGTTGGGATTTTGTTTTCAAATTGAAAAACGGACATTGAAATTGTGCCAGATGGAACTGTCATGTTGAGAGAGCAGTACAGCACACTTTCAGCGTATTTACAGGAACTGAGGTGACAGAGGTTCCTGACAATGTGATAGATGTATGCTGGAGCAGCGGACATCTTCCAATTCAGAGTGCAGTTACTCTTTCAGTGTGTTGGAGTATTTTACCCCATTGCCCTGATGGAGTAAAAGCTGTACTTCAACATCTAAATCAGTCCCTTAGTTTTGCTTCCAGGTTGGTTAGGTTGATTACTTGATGGTAGCACGTCTTAGCATCCATCCCTTTTAGCTAAGCCACTGCCTGATTATATTTAAACCATGACAGTGTACTCATTGTTGTAGAGGACAACACATCCCAGATCCATGCCTGTGTGATTTTCATTTGAGTTTCAATGCTACATTACTTTTCAAACTAAACATACACCTTATACAATTTCAAAGAGTCTCCAGTAATCTAATTGACCAAACAGTAAATCCTGACCCTAAAATAACTCTACTGGGACTGCGGACAGATGCCATATATTCTACTTTGTGGCTATCGGATTCCTGGTGACAAAAGGAAACTTGACCTATCAATAATACAGTGTAGAAACCCCCACGCTGGGTGAATGGACTAATGGTATGGTCTTCTTTACAAGGGATGAGGAGCTGATGTACAAGACCCATGGAGCTTTCAGAAAACACATAAAAATATGGAGTCACTGGTGGGACACTTGCAATTGTAATTGGTGTATCCCTTTTTGCAACTGACTTGTCATTTTGATGATATTACTTTAGGCCCAGATTTACTAAGGTGGTCATTCCAACATTGGCGGTAAAAGGTGCATACCGCTGTCAGAAGACCGCCAACATACCGCCGCGGTAAACCGCCACGGTCATTCTGACCCACAACACAGAAACCGCCAAAATACAGACACCCACAAAAGTCCGCCACACCAAAGGCCAGCGAGAAACTGGTGATAACCAAACCGACACCATCACGCCAACAGAAATACGCACACACTATCACGACCCACGATTCCACGCGGCGGTCTTCCAAACACGCTATTCCATTGGCGGTACACACCAATACACATCACCACACTTAGCACCACACAATCCACCCCACACATCACCTACACCACCCCATGGCACCGCAAAGACACCCCAGGTTTTCTGAGGAGGAACTCAGGGTCAGGGGGGAGGAAATCATCTGGGTAGAGCCACAGCTATTCGGAACACAGGTGCAGCAGACGTCTATTGCCAGGAAGATGGAGCTATGGAGCAGAATAGTCGACAGGGTCAACACTGTGGGACAGCACCCAAGAAATCGGGACATCAGGAAGCGGTGGAACGACCTACGGGGGAAGGTGCATTCCGTGGTATCCAGACACCGCATTGCAGTGCAGAGGACTGGTGGCGGACCCCCATCTCCTCCCCCAGAATTTACAACATGGGAGGAGCAGGTCTTGGCGATCCTGCATCCTTAGGGCCTCGGCGGAGTATCTGGAGGAATGGACTCTGGTAGTCTCATCTTCACTACTTCATCCCCCCCACCCCACCAGCATGCCAACTCATACCCCCACCCTCACCCTCACCCCCATCACTCCTACTCCTTGCAAATGTCTCACCATCACAACCCACCCATCCCAACACCAAGCCCAACACCAAGCCCTGCATGCGACCACAAAGCATGGACACCCATCACCAAAGAATGCCCACTGCACATACCCATCCCCCCCCAAACCACCGTCACAAAAGCCCCCACACAGGAATGCAAGCACTGGGATACACGGGCACTCATCCCATTGCACACCATGGCACACACAGATGCAATAATCATGGTTTTATACCCCTGAGGGACCCCAACGCAACGTCACCGCGCAGGAGGGTCCACAAATGTCCACTCCACCCCCAGAAGAGACCCACAGTGATGACAGCAGCTCTGTCGACCTGGATCTAGATGACCAGCCCGGCCCATTGGGGACCTCGGGTCAGTCGGTTCCCCTCAGACAGTCACAGGCCACAGCAGACCTTCCCCCCTCTGGGAACACCAGCACAGCACCCACCCAGCGGGCCCATACCTCTGTCCCCAGGACACGTCAATCAGCGGTGTGTCCACCACTACAGGGAACCCAGGTTAACCCACCACCCCAACAACAACAGGGGCCTGGGGGCAGTGGCAGTGGGCACACGGTCCAGGGGACAGAGGCCCAGGGAAACAGGGGAACTGGGAGGGCTGCTGTGCGACAGGGGGGGGACAGGCCCAGGGAACCCACTCTCCATGAGGCCCTCTCCAACATCATGGGAGCGTACCATCATTCCCAGGAGACGATGGCGACGGTACTGGCCAGGTTTCAGGAGACCCAGCGCCTGCAGGAGGACCAGTATTTGGGGTTCAGAGAGGAACTACGAACCATCAATTCCGCCCTGGGCACCATCGTAGGGTTTCTGAATCTGGTAGTCACCACATTGCGGGACACTGTGGCACCACAAAGGGCCCCTGACACTAGCATGGACCAAGAACTGCCTACCACCTCCGCCGGCGCTAGTGGACAGGAGGCCCCGCCACAGGACCAACAGGCCACCAGCACCCCACCCCCTGCAGAAGGAGAACCACCCCGCAAGCGGTCCCTGAGATCCAGGAAGAAGACAGAGTAAGATGCCAAGACCCCCGCCAGGAAAGGATACCACCCTGATTGTCATCCCACTGTCCCACATTGTCACCCTGTCCATCCTTAAACTGCCCCAGCTCCACTTTCCACAGGCATTTGGACAATGCACCTGTGATACTAATAGTCTGGACTCTGCCATGGACATTCCTCCACCATCACCCCTCACCAATTTGCAACCACCCTCCAATATAGAGCACTTTAATAAACACAGTTATTGCACAAAACAATCAGGAGTCTGGCTGTGATTTTGAACAAATGTATTAGACATTACCGTGCCAAAATGCTTATTTACATTGTGATGCCAACATACCAATGTCACACAGCTGTAGTCCATGGGGAAACAAAGCAGATGTCACACAGTGGGGCCCACATCTCTGAAATCGGAAGGGAAAGTCACAACTCAGTTACCATACACTGGGTGAAAACGACAGACAGTAGAGAGGTAGTAGTGTTTAAGTACATGTAGTATGCCGGTGTGTATTCTTACCTGTGTGTCTTTGGAAATATTGCTGTATTACTGTGTTCCTGTTGTCTATGTTGTCTTCTTCGGCTTCTTCGTCTTCACTCTCCACAGGCTCCACAGCTGCTACAACACCACCATCTGGACCATCCTCCTGCAGAAAAGGCACCTGTTGTCGCAAAGCCAGGTTGTGAAGCATACAGCAGGCCACGATGATCTGGCACACCTTCTTTGGTGAGTAGAATAGGGATCCACCTGTCATATGGAGGCAGCGGAACCTGGCCTTCAGGAGGCCGAAGGTCCGCTCGATCACCCTCCTAGTTCTCCCATGGGCCTCATTGTAGCGTTCCTCTGCCCTTGTCCTGAGATTCCTCACTGGGGTCAGTAGCCATGACAGGTTGGGGTAACCAGAGTCACCAATTAGCCACACACGGTGCCTCTGGAGTTGCCCCATCACGTAAGGGATGCTGCTATTCCGCATGATGTACGCGTCATGCACTGAGCCAGGGAACTTGGCATTAACATGGGAGATGTACTGGTCTGCCAAACATACCATCTGGACATTCATGGAATGATAACTCTGCCGGTTTCTGTACACCTGTTCACTCCTGTGGGGGGGGACCAAAGCCACATGGGTCCCATCAATGGCACCTATGATGTTGGGGATATGTCCAAGGGCATAGAAATCACCCTTCATTGTAGGTAAATCCCCCACCTCAGGGAAAACGATGTAGCTCCGCATGTGTTTCAGCAGGGCAGACAACACTCTGGACAACACCTTGGAAAACATAGGCTGGGACATCCCTGATGATATGGCCACTGTTGTTTGAAATGACCGACTTGCTAGGAAATGGAGCACTGACAGTACCTGCACTTGAGGGGGGATTCCTGTGGGTTGGCGGATAGCTGACATCAGGTCTGGCTCCAACTAAGCACACAGTTCCTGAATAGTGGCACGGTCAAGCCTGTATGTCAATATGACATGTCTCTCCTCCATTGTCGACAGGTCCGCCAGCGGTCTGTACACCCGAGGATGCCTCCATCTCCTCCCATGTCCCAGCAGACGGTGCCTATGAAGGACAACAGCGAGCACAGAGTCAATCAACCCACAGGTACGTAACCACAGCTTGCACAGAACACGATTCTTAATCCATATAATGGCTTGTATGAGTGTTGATGCAAGGCCTAGGTATGTGTGACGCAGTAAAAAGTAAGCCATGTGGGCCCATGAAATGGCGGCTGCCTGACCTGTAAAGTGCGACAATGGGATGTAAGGTAACTGCGCTGGCGTTGTACACCGTGGCGGTAGGCGGTCGAAGACCGCGGCGCAATGCAGCATTGGTTAACATTGAACCCTGTGGGTCTCAGGAGCCAATGACGATGTGCGCCGGCGGTCGCGGTACGCACCACCGCGGACGTGACTGCCATTTTCTATCTGCTTAATCACTCTATACCTGATCTTCGACAGGAGAGGACCTACACTGCAAGTGCTGCTGTGACCTCGGTCTGGAAGAGACAATGGCTCATGCGACTGGGGAAAGGGCCCCTGCCTTCACTGCGGAGGAGTTGGATAAACTTGCGGATGGGGTCCTCCTCCAGTACGCGCTACTCTACGGTCCTCCAGACAAACAGGTAAATACACTGGGAGCATGCTGTATGGGCTATGCCTGTGTTGAGTGGGGTGGATGAAAGATGGGGGGCAGGGAGCGATTGAGGCATGCATCAAACGATGGTGAGAGCATGTGCCACATGGCAAGGGTAGGGATGGGGGGCCACTCACATTGAGGGTGCAGAAGGTAATGACTATTCTTCTCCCCCTGTACATTTCATATAGGTCAGCGCCCACCAGAAGATCGATATTTGGCGTGCCATCGCCAAGGACGTCCGGACCCTGGGGGTCGACCACAGACGGGGCACCCACTGCCGGAAGAGATGGGAGGACATCCGCCGCTGGAGCAGAAAGACGGCGGAGGCTCAGCTGGGGATGGCCTCCCAACATAGGAGGGGTGCCAGTCGTCATTTGACCCCCCTGATGTCCCGGATCCTGGCGGTGGCCTACCCCGATTTGGATGGGCGCGTGAGGGCATCACAGCAGACACAAGGGGGTGAGTACACTCTCATTCTGCTGACTTTGCGCGCAGTGGAGGTGTCTGGGTGGGGGAGGAGGGCTGTGGGTATCCCTAGGACAGAGCGATTTCTGTAGGCTAGCCCCCTCCGTAAGGCATGGCCCTGTGCCCCCGCCCCCCACCTCTGTAGGGTGCCAAGTACAGCTATTCATGGCCCTGTGTCATCTATGTGTGCAGATGTCGTCCATAGGCTTGTAGGCCATGTCCCAGGGATTGAGTAGTCGACCCCAAGTGCGCGGCGTAGTGCAGGGGGCTTCTGTGTCTGTCCTGTCCGCCAACGGTGTCGTCAATGCATGCACTCAACATGTCTATATTCTGTTTCCCACCCCCTTTTTTGTGGTCTTCCTGTTCATGTGTGCATTAGCATCAACAGGCGGAGGAGAAGTGGCATCGGAGCACGAGGTAGCTGCATCCCACATGGCCATGGAGGGCCACACAACGGACTCCGAATTCACCAGTGGGACGGAGGGCGAGGGGAGCTCCACAGCGGGGACTCGGGCAGACATCAGTGACACCGACTCGTCCTCTGAAGGGAGCTCCCTTGTGGTGGCGGCAACATCTGTGCCCCCCGCAACAACAGGTACAGCCGCCACCCACCGCACCAGCACTGCCCTCCCACAGCCCCTCAGCGTTTGGCCCGTGCCCGCTCACCCAGGAAGGTGGGCATCTCCTTCGCCCCAGGCACCTCAGGCCCTGCCCCAGTCACCCCTGCTGCCCTCAGTGAGGAGGTCATTGACCTCCTGAGGACGCTCACTGTTGGGCAGTCTACCATTTTGAATGCCATCCAGGGTGTAGAAAGGGAGGTGCACCAGAGTAATGCATACCTGGAGGGCATTCATTCTGGTCAGGCAGCCCTTCAGCGATCGTTCCAGACTCTGGCCTCGGCACTGATGGCAGCCATTGTCCCTGTCTCTAGCCTCCCCCCTCCAACTTCCTCCACCCATACCCTATCACCTGTACCTCTGCCTATCCCAGACACACCATCAGACCAGCCTGCACACACCTCAACACCCAAGGGAAGCTCTGCCAGACATAAGCACCACACATCCCACAGGCAGTCACACAAGCAACATCCACATACATATATACCAACACCCCCTGCCTCCACTGTGTCCCCCTCCTCCACATCTCCCTCCTCCCTCCCTGTCACCTCTCCATTCACACCTGCATGCACAACATCTTCAGCCACTACGTCCCTCAGCAGCACACACACCAGAACACCCCGTACACGTGCAGTCACCACCCCAACTGCCATTTACACGTCCACTGTGTCCTCTCCCAGTGTGTCAGTGCCCCCCCCTTTCAAGATACACAAACGCAGGCAGCCACCCACCCAACAGCCATCCACCTCACGACAGCCTCCAGCCCAAGCACCTGCACCCAGAGCCAGCAGACTTACAACTCCTACAACCACAACCCCTTCCTCCACTCCCATACCCACTACACATACCCATCCCACTGCTCCCAAAAAGTTTTTCATGTCAAAACTCAACCTCTTTCCACCAACTCCCTCACCCCGTCCATGTCATAGGACTACAGTCAGCACCTCAGTCACGACAAAATCGGCCCCTGTCATCACAGTCTGCCATGGACATTGGAGTGCCCCACCCACCAGGGCAGCCAGTTTGGTGCGAAGCCAAGGCACTGGCAGCCCACCCCTGGAGAAACATCCCAAGATAGGCAGTGGACAGCGGGAGAGGGTGAAAACACCAGGTACTAAAACCCCTACCAGGGCTCCGGCAGGGAGTGTGGAGACAGCTGGCACACCGCCCAAGGTGGGGAAGGGCCACAGGCGATCAGGGAAGGCTGGGAAGGGCAGCACACCAGACAACACCGCCATCAGCCCAGCTGGCCAGGAGGGCCCCGCCAGCCCCATCCCAGGTGGGCAGGAGGCCACCAACAGCCCCGGCACAGCTGTTCAGGAGGGCCCCGCCAGCCACAGGACAGATGGGCAGGAGGGCCCCGCCAGCCACAGGACAGGTGGCAAATGAGCACCCCGCCATGGCCGGGACCGCTGAACTGGGCACCGCCGTCTCAAGCACCGCTGCACTGGGCCCTTCATCTCAAGCCCCGCTGAACTGGGCACCGCCGTCTCAAGCACCGCTCTACTGGGCCCTTTATCTCAAACACCGCTGAACTGGGCACCGCCGTCTCAAGCACCGCTGCACTGGGCCCTTTATTTCAAGTACCGCTGAACTGGGCCCTCCATCTCAAGCACCGCTGCACTGGGCCCTTCATCTCAAGCACCGCTGAACTGGGCACCGCCGTCTCATGCACCGCTGCACTGGCCCCTTCATCTCAAGGACCGCGGAACTGGGCACTCCATCTCAAGCACCGCTGAACTGGGCACCGCCGTCTCATGCACCGCTGCACTGGCCCCTTCATCTCAAGCACCGCTGAACTGGGCACCGCCGTCTCAAGCACCGCTGCACTGGGCCCTTCATCTCAAGCCCCGCTGAACTGGGCACCGCCGTCTCAAGCACCGCTACACTGGGCCCTTCATCTCAAGCACCGCTGAACTGGGCACCGCCGTCTCATGCACCGCTGCACTGGCCCCTTCATCTCAAGCACCGCTGAACTGGGCACTCCATCTCAAGCACCGCTGCACTGGGCCGTTCATCTCAAGCACCACTGAACTGGGCCCTTCATCTCAAGCACCGCTGAACTGGGCACCGCCGTCTCATGCACCGCTGCACTGGCCCCTTCATCTCAAGCACCGCTGAACTGGGCACTCCATCTCAAGCACAGCTGAACTGGCCACTCCATCGCAGGCACCGCTGGCCCATGAGCGGCAGGGGCTGGGCCGCATCTGTGTCGGGCAGGGCTGCACGAGGCACTCTGGGCACCAGGCCCCCTCCAGAACTAGTGGGGACATGCATCCACTACCTCTGTCTTGCACAGGTAGAAGCACTCTGGGCACCAGGCCCCCTCCAGAACCAGTGGAGACTGTTATCCACTTGTGAGACTGTGGCTTTGCACTCCCCAGGATTGAGCAGTGGGCAGCCCACCCACTGTATAGACTTGTGAGACTGTGGCTTTGCACTCTCCAGGATTGAACAGTGGGCAGCCCACCCACTGTCTAGACTTGCGAGGCTGTGGCTTTGCACTCCCCAGGATTGAACAGGGGGCAGCCCACCCACTGTCTGGACTTGTGAGACTGTGGCTTTGCACTCCCCAGGATTGAACAGTGGGCATGGAGGCCCCTCGTGGATCTGGCGTTGTGCACTCATCTGGCTGAGGTGCCCCCCCTTCTCTTCCCCCTGAGGTGCCTGTAGTTTTGCTATCTGATGCCCCTGCAGTGTTCTCTCCTTTAGAGTCAGGTATCCTGTGTGGGCTTTGCCCATGTGATTTGGGCCCAGTGGTCCACGGACAATGCCTGCTACAATGCTCGGACTTGTACATTTCTGTATATAAGAGTTTTTGATGTGTATATATATTTTTTGGCAGTATTGCAATATATTTCAATGTTTAAAATCATTTCCTTTTGTCTTTGCATTCTTCCGGTGGGTATGGGGGGTGTAACTGTGATGTATTGCTATGCATTGATGTGTGTGTTGTAGTGGGTGAGGGTGCCACCCCCCTCCCCTGTGTCGTAGGTGCAGTACTCACCGTTGTCTTCTGCGCCGGCGTTCGTGCTCCTGGTAGAGGAGCAGGAAGACTATTGCTGGGAGTATGTGGAGTTCGGGTTCCATGCTGTCCTGATTCCTCGTGGGGTGTATGGAGGTGAGCGTTTTCCCTTCGAAATGGCTGTTTCCGCCGTGTTTTTATCGGCGGGGCTACCGCCCCGGAAAAGGTGGCGGATTGGTAGGTTGTGATACTGTGGGCGGTACATTGACTCCCGCCTGTCTGTTGGCGGTGACCGCCGCGCTGTTTGTTTGTACCGCCGTGGTGGTCGGTGTGTTAAAGTGGCGGTCTCTGTTGGCGGTTACCGCCTCGGTTGGAATTCCATTTTTTTTACCGCCAGCCTGTTGTCGGTTTTTCCGCCGCTTTAACACCGACCACCAGGGTTGGAATGACCGCCTAAGTCTTTACATGGTCCTTGCATTGTGCAAGGCAACACAAAGCAATGCAAAGACTAAAGTAAGATTAACAATGCCATGCAAAGAGCATTTTCTGTCACCTTGCATGAATTTTTAAAGAAATGTAATGCAATGCAGTAGTTTGTGCTGTGTAGCATTACATTTCATAGTGGTAGGTGCTCCTTGGGTGGAGCACAGGTGTCCCCATTCATCCATCCATGGAATCTGATGCAATCCAAGATTCACTGAAATCAGTAAACCAGTGATTACACTCAAAATGGTTCACTGCCCCAACCATGGCTCAACAAAGAGAGATATGTTTATTTATCTTTGATATTTCCACTTTCTGTGCACGATGCAATCTGCATCACATATAGAAAGAGGAAACCAGCTCCTTTAATTTTGTGCAGAAATGTAGGCTTTCTGCACAAAAACAATTATGCCCATTAAGGAGACATGCTTGCACCATGGTTCAAGGGGGCCTGTATTGGTGACAGGCAGCCTCAGGTGCATCAGCACTGGAAGCCAGCTGAAGAGCACCATATCCTAGTAGATATGGTGCTCTTCAGCTCTCTCCCAATTGCTTGCTGCCCTGAGTTGCATGCACATTTAGAAAATATGCCCCTTACTGTTTTGCATAATCCACAGTGTCCTCAATTAGATGGAGCTTTGCCTGTTTGTTTTCGTATTAGGAAATACTAATAAAAAGAGTTATAAAAAATGCCCAGTTTAATAGGAATGCTGTTCCTAGGAGCAATGAACTAGGAGCAATGAATTAATCCATTTACTTCAATCTAATTAACTCAAGTAGTACCCAACACAATTTATTAGGAAGTGAGGCAAAGCATCTACAGAAGAGAGTGTCCGCTACTTTCTAAATATTTCTAGGAATGTGCTGGTACACATTGCATTAGTGCCAGATTTTTGGCCCAGACATGACTAGGAAGTGTGCTGTCTTTTTTTTTTGGAGCATTCTTTATTAGAAATGTTATTTGTCTATACAAACAGATGTTATATGAAAACAAAAGTACTGACTGTTTCTCATATAGCACAAAGAGGGTATCCTAAAGTGGAAACTAATATAGTTTTAGGATGAAAACCTGCATCAACCCATTGACTGTGATGCTTCATCATCAAGCCCCTCCTGGCATCAAACCAAATAGGTTTTATGGTGCAATCTACTACCAAATAAATTTATTTATTTGAGGAGCCTATGGGAAATATTTTGATGGCTGTAATGCTATGCCACTCATATAGTCTCCCAAAAGTGAAGAGTCAGGCCCTTATTACAAAATTGGTGGTATTTCGGCAAGAATCCCTTGCTGGCGGCTGCCAAAATACCATCAGTGATGGCGGTCTCCTGACTGCTGTATTACAAGGCACACACAGGTGATCACCGGAATACAGCCACATTACAGCAACGGCCAGGCTGACCAATAGTGAGAGAGAGAGGCGGTCCCACCACCTGCGCCGCCACAACGTGAGACTCCGCCCATCATAATACGTGCCACATTTCAGCATGATGGTTACTGCATGGAGGTGAACCCTTGGCGGTTTGCGCTGCCGTGCACCATCCAATGGAAACGTGTCGCTGTCAATGGGAAACTGGGGCCCGCGGGCGTTGACGGTCAGGGACATCTCCCTCCTCCCAGACGATCACCTTGACATGGGCTGCAGTGTGGCCCTGCATGGTAGGTGGGTCAACTGTAATGGGGGGTAGGTGTGTGCCTGACGTGCATGTGTGTGGGTGTGTGTGTGTGTGGGGGGTGTGTGTAGGGGCAACAGGAATGATTATTCCTGTCGCTGGGTGCGTTACCACCAGAGTTTTCATGGCAGGGTGACAGCTGTGAAAACCCTGGCAGTAAGCACCCTCTTAATACGGCTGCCGCTGGCCTGGAGGAAGCCTCCGCTGACTTCCGCGGTCCGCCCACTCTGGTGGGCCTGGCAGAGATCTGGGTGTTTGCCATCAGGCACACCACCTTGCTCCTCATACAGCGGTCTGCACCGCCGGGCCTGAGGCAGTGAGACCACCACCACCGCGGTCATAATGAGGGCCTAAGTGCAGACGGTAGATAAAATATGGTGAAAGTGAATGTTAAAAACAGATACAGGGTAGAAATGTTTGTTTTATTTGAATGGGGAGGTCGACATGTTTCTGCCCTTTCAACCCTTTATCAAGGTGTCTTGGGATTCTTCAGGACTGTGATCACCACCTCTGCTCTAAACATAAAAGGGCATATTTACAATCCCTGTGAGACAACGAAGCTTCCTTTTTTTAACACTCTGGCAGCGCAGGGTGCAGACTCATATATATGAGGCCACGCAAAGGCACTTTGGGGTTATTACAACTTTGGAGGAGGTGTTAATCCGTCCCAAAAGTGACGGACATACCACCAGCCGTATTACGAGTTCCATAGGATATAATGGACTCGTAATACGGCTGGTGGTATATCCGTCACTTTACCGTCACTTTTGGGACGGATTAACACCTCCACCAAAGTTGTAATAACCCCCTTTGTGTAGCTTTTTATGGTCTCATAGATATGGAGTAAGGCAAGGCAGTGCAAATCGTTGCGTTGCCTTACTTTGCACTGGGGGTTCCATGGGTGTTGCTGTGGGTTTTCCCAAGCAACACCCATAGATTTTGAAGCATTACCAGATTTACGAGATTATGTACACCTGGGAATGTGCCAAAACTGTACGCCTCCCCAGGGGAGGTGTAACGAGGAGAAATATCTTTATTTCTCCTTGTTTTTTCCTCTTTCTATGTATCACACCTAGAAAGAGGAAAACACCTCTATGGAATGATTTCATACAGGTAGGTGCCCTTTTCTTCACAAAAACAATCCTGCACGCAACACAGGCACCCTTACACCAGTGGTGTAACAAAAGCACTCACAGCCCCCACAATGTGGTGGGGCCCGAGCTGCACATGGCCCCCTCAGCACATCACCATGGCCTGATAGCTCATGAATGAGTCTGGAAGGGGTGGCTCCCTCCACATTCTTACATTTCATTAAGCCACAGCTTTGCACCATGGTGCAAGGGTACCTGTGTGGCGCTAGGCGCTAGGCAGCCACAATGGACCCAGCACAGGGGGAAAGGAAAGAAATGCACCATATTTCATACTTGCTTGATGTGCTGCCCTGCACCACTATTCCTTAAACATGCACCTTAGTAACAAAAATGAATGCAATACAACCCACATCGGCAGATGGAATTTGGATGTTAAGTGCTCGCTTCCATTGGCAGGAATATGAAACCTATGATTAATCAATCAATCAATCAAGGATTTATAGAGCGCACTAATCACCCGTTAGGGTCTCAAGGCACTGGGGGGGCTACTGGTCGTAGAACCATGTCTTGAGGCATTTCCTGAATGTCAAGAGGTCTTGGGTCTGGCGAAAGTGGAGCGGTAGGGAGTTCAGGTCTTGGTGGCTAGGTGAGAGAAGGATCTTCCTCCGGCAGTGGTGCAGCGGATGCAGGGGATGGAGACGAGGGCGAGTCTGGCGGAATGAAGATTGCAGGTGGGGGTGTGGAAGGTGAGTCTGTCGTTGAGGTAGGCTGGGCCTGTGTCGTGGAGGGCCCTGTGTGCGTGGATGAGGAGTTTGAAGGTGATCCTCTTTGATACTGGTAGCCAGTGAAGGTCTCTGAGGTGGCGGGAAATGTGGTTGTGGCGTGGGATGTCCAGAATGAGGCGGGCGGATGCGTTCTGGATTCTTTGCAGCTTTGTTAGGAGTTTGGTTATTATTCCTGCATATAGGGCGTTTCCGTAGTCCAAACGGCTGCTGACCAGGGCGTGGGTGACAGTTTTCCTGGTTTTGACGGGAAACCACTTGAAGATTTTGCGGAGAGTGTTGTAGCAAGAAGAGGAGATGGCATTGACCTGCTGAGTCATGCTGAGTGTGGAGTCCAAGATAAAGTCTAGGTTGTGTGCGTGGGTGGTGGGTGAGGGCGCTGTTCCTAGGGAGGTGGGCCACCAGGAGTCATTCCAAGTTGAGGGGTTGGTGCCATAATGAGGATTTCTGTCTTGTCTCTGTTTAACTTGAGGTGGGTTGATTCCATCCAGCTGGCGATGGCGTGAAGTCCATTGTGGAGGTTGTTCTTTGCAGTTGTAGGGTCTTTCGTGAGGGAGAGGATGAGCTGAGTGTCGTCTGCGTAGGAACCTATGTTGATGTGGTGGGTTCGTGCGATGTAAACATTGAAGAGCGTGGGGCTGAGCGAAGATCCTTGGGGAACGCCACAGATGATTCTGGAGGCTTCTGACAGGAACGGATGGGAGGCGGACTCTCTGGGTTCTGCCTGAGAAAAATGATGAGATCCAGTCGAGTGCCTTGTCACGGATTCCAGCGCTGTGGAGGCGTGTGTGGAGAGTGTGATGACATACCGTGTCGAAAGCTGCAGAGAGGTCCAGGAGGATGAGTGCTGCTGTTTCTCCTTCATCGAGCATGGTCCTAATGTCATCTGTGGCAGCAATGAGTGCAGGCTCGGTGCTGTGGTTTCTGCGGAATCCGGATTGGGATGTGTTGAGTACCTTGCTGTCTTCCAGGAACCGGGATAGTTGGCTGTTTACGATTTTTTCGATGACCTTGGCTGGGAAGGGGAGGAGGGAGATCGGCCGGTAGTTCTTGGGGTCATCTGGGTCTACCTTTGGTTTCTTCAGCAGGGCGTCGATTTCTGCGTGCTTCCATCTTTCTGGAAAAGTGGCTGACTCGAAGGAGCTGTTGATGGTTTTGCAGAGGTGGGGGGCGATGATGATGTTTGCCTTATTGAAGATATGGTGTGGGCAGGGGTCCGATGGTGATCCGGAGTGGATAGAGGCCATGGTGGTGGCGGTGTCCTCTATGTTGACGGGGGACCAGGTGTGGAGGAGGTGGGTGTTGCTTGGAGCGTTGGGTTCTTGGGTGTTTGTAGTCAGCTGGTGGGTCTGGGGCTTGAAGCTATTGTGGATTTCTTCTATCTTTCGACGGAAGTGGGTTGCCAGTGAGTTGCAGAACTCCTGTGATGGTGGGGGTTCGGTGGAGCAGGTCCTGGGGGTGGAGAGCTCCTTGATGATGCTGAAGAGCTCTTTACTGTTGTGAGCGTTGGCGTCGATGCGGTTTTTGAAGTGGGTCCTATTGGTGGTGCGGATCAGTTGATGATGTTTGCGTAGGGCATCCTTGAAAGCGATGTGGTTGGAGTTGGTAGGGTCAGGGTGCCAGGTTTTTTCCATTCTGCGACAGACGTTTGGATTCCTGTAGTTCTGGGGTGAACCAGCTGGCGTTGATTCTGTGGGAGGTGTTTGGGGTTTTTTTGAGCGGTGCAAGGGTGTTGGCACAATCTTCTATCCAGCGATGCAGGTTGGTGGTGGCTGAGTTGGGGTCTGGGGTCCCAGGGGGTGGGGCCCGGGCGAGAGTGGAGATCAGTTGATCCATTGATATTTTGCTCCAGTTGCGTTGGGGGGTTGTGTGCGGTGGTGGTGAGTGACTGGTTTCTGGTAGGAGAAGCGGATGCAGCGGTGGTCTGTCCAACTGAGTTTGGTGGTGTGGCTGAAAGAGACGTGGTTGCTGGCTGAGAAGATGGGGTTGAGTGTGTGGCCTGCGGAGTGGGTGGGTGAAGTGACGAGTTGCTTGAGGCCAAAGTTGTCGAGGTTGTCGATTAGGTTGGTGGTGTTGATATCGTTGTTATTTACTAGGTGGAAGTTTAGGTCACCGAGGAGGATGTAGTCTGTTGAGGCGAGGGCTTGGGAGCTGATGGCGTCGGCGATGTTGTCGCAGAACTGCGGTCTGGGTCCAGGGGGTCTGTAGACCGGTGTTCCTCTGAGTGTGTTGTTGGCGTTGATGTGGATTTTGAAGTGGAGGTGCTCGGTGGAGTTGATGGTGTCATGGGAGTTGGTGGAGACTCTTATGGTGTTTTTGTGAACTATGGCGATTCCTCCTCCTGGTCTGTTGATTCGGTCTCTTCTGGTGATCTTGTAGTTTTCTGGTA
Source organism: Pleurodeles waltl (assembly GCF_031143425.1). NCBI lineage: Eukaryota > Metazoa > Chordata > Amphibia > Caudata > Salamandridae > Pleurodeles > Pleurodeles waltl. Next base: position 586,250,536 of record NC_090438.1, on the reverse strand, counting down.
TGGCTATGGCTACGTCTGGTTCCGAGGCCGAATTCATCCAGGTTTCGGTGAGGAATGCTACGTCAGGCGAGTATGTGGTCAGGAGGTCCCAGAGTTCAATTGCATGTTTTTGGACAGAGCGGGTGTTAAGTAGGATGCATCTTAGGCGGTTGTCTGTTTTGATTTGGAGTTTGGAGGTTAGGTTGCAGGTGAAATTGCCGGCTTTGCAGAAGAAGGGTCCTTTGGTGCGTGTCGGTGTGAACTGGAAGCATTAAGCATTATTATCATGTTATTACTATATGTGAAGAGCAGAGAGGGAGGTCAAGGTCCTGAAGAATGCCAATGACACTTTGATAAAGGGTCAAAAGGGATGAAATATGTTGACATCCCCTCCTATAAACAACAGTCCTGCTTCCATCCATGCTTTCCGGCTCTGATGCCATGCAACTATTGAATTTCAATAAACACCATAGTGGAATCTCAAGGGCATGTGCCACACTTTCCACTAAATTATCCATATATCTGAGCCAACAATGTTTGGTGAGTCAGAGGCCCTCATTCGGACCTTGGCGGGCGGCGGAGGCCGCCCGCCAAAGTCCCGCCGTCAGGTTACCGTTCCGCGGTCGAAAGACCGCGGCGGTAATTCTGACTTTCCCGCTGGGCTGGCGGGCGGCCGCCTTCAGGCCGCCCGCCAGCCCAGCGGGAAAGAGGCATCCACGATGAAGCCGGCTCGGAATCGAGCCGGCGGAGTGGAAGCTGTGCGACGGGTGCAGTTGCACCCGTCGCGTATTTCACTGTCTGCGCAGCAGACAGTGAAATACATTTATGGGCCCTCTTACGGGGGCCCCTACAGTGCCCATGCCAGTGGCATGGGCACTGCAGGGGCCCCCAGGGGCCCGGCGACCCCCCCTACCGCCATCCGGTTCCCGGCGGGAGAACCTCCGGGAACTGGATGGCGGTAGGGGGGGTCGGAATCCCCTCGGCGGCGCAGCTAGCTGCGCCGCCTTGGAGGATTCCAATGGGCGGCGGTACACTGGCGGGAGCCCGCCAGTGTTGCCGGTCCGACCGCGGCTTTACCGCCGCGGTCGGAATGCCCATTGGAGCACCGCCGGCCTGTCGGTGGTGCTCCCGCGGTCCTCCAACCCGGCGGTCATGGACCGCCAGGGTTGGAATGACCACCAGAGTGTTTGTGGGTAAGAAGCTGCTATTTTTATATTACCTAACAATACATCAACCACTTGTGCCTCCCCAAACTAGATGGTACCTCACTAGTCTCATGCTCAGGAGGTGCTCCAATCCAGGACATTGGGAATATCAATTCTGTAGCCAAATAATATGACTCTAGGTTTGGTACAGCATGTCCCCTCAAGTTAAGAATATCACAGCTTTTTCAATGGGTAATCTTTTTCTGCTACAAGCCCAAATTAAGTCAGAGAATAGCTCCCTAAATAAAACCCTCTTCAGGACAATAGGAATCATCTAAAAAATGAACAATTTGGGAACCATTATTATCTTAACTATGCTGACTTTACCTACTGGAGGGAGAGCGTTTTCCTTGCAAAATGTCCTGTCTAATGGGACACTTAACATTGCAAAAAGTAGGGTTTCTGCAGGCTTACGGATCGGGAATAGACTGGATTTGTTCCAACTGACTTTTTATCCAGACATTACTCTGTATCCAGCCAATAATTAAGTACTTGTGGGGAAACTGGAGTTCTGGTCCCATCGTAGTCATCAGTATGGTGGAACTTGGCTGGCCCTCAGAACACTGACTGCTCTTCCGTTTGTTGCCGGCAGCCCATCAGTACTTCCCTCCCACTAATCTGTATGAACACCAGGATGGAGAAATCTGACACACAGCAATCCAATCTTTCCTTTGACCAACAGCTGCAGATGGGCAGGATGGAACCAGCACCGGAGGAACACCAATTTGCTAGTTGGCAGAGAGATCGCCCCTCAGGAATCCACCATACAGGAAATGTTCATGAACCTGTAGCACAGTTTATCAGCTATTGACACCAAAATAGATCTGCTGACCGACAGATTTGACCATCTAGGGTGGACAGGCTCGGATCTCGCATCACCGAACTTGAATGCAGCACATCTATGAATAAAAATGACAGAGTAATGATGAAGTAGAAGATGCTGCATATGAAAAATATATGAGTGGTCATCTGAAACAAGAATGAAGATCTAGAAATATGCTCGAAGCAGAACAACCTGAGTATTGTGAGTATTTCTGAATCTACCACGATGGGTCGCATGGAATACTATGTTGAGGCAATGCTGTGTGTGCTCTTTGGGGAGTCTCTCTCAGCTATGTTGACAGTGGAGATGAAATATAGATCGCTGGGCCCACTCCTGCCACTAGACACCCCTACATGGCCCATAATTGCCCACCTGCTAAATTACAGAGACTGAGACACAGTGCTGTGGCTGGTCAGAGATCAACAGGCCCTCGCCTACCAAGGCTCATCTATTGCCATCCATCCGCACTTCACAACAGCAGTACAAGCAGCTAGGAGAGACTTCATACCTGTTAAACGCTCTCTTAAAAAACAGACGCAAAGTATTCTCTGCTGTACCCCGCAAAATTCTGAATATTTCACACAGGGAAAATTGCATATTTCACTAATCCTAAGGCAGCCTCCAAGTTCATTAAAGGTCTTCCCCTGACACCATCTGGATCCCCATGAAAGCTGTCAGAAAGGCAAGTGCATAGCTTCCGTCAGTACAGTTAGTCTGGTCACGCATTGATTTCTGGCTGGCCTCATGGGATGTGGTGATGTGGGCCAATGAAGTGGCATGCTATCTGATCATGCTCCGGTGCTACTTAAGTTTCCTCCTCCATGACTTTCAGTCTTGTGCCTTCACATGGCATTTCCCTGCTGGAGCATTACGAGACCAAGGCCCTCATTACAACCCTGGCGGTTGGTGTTAAAGCGGCGGTAATACCGCCAACAGGCCGGCGTTAAAATAAATGGGATACCGCCATCCAAGACCGCCACTTTAACACACCAACCGCAAGAGTTGAACCGGCCGCTGGGCTGGAGACTTTGGTCTCCAGCCCTGCGGCCGTCACAATCCCACCCTCGGGATTACGACCCGGCTTACCGCTATGGTTTTCGTGCCAAACTTACCGCCACGAAAACCATGGCGGTAGACACTATCAGTGCCAGGGAATCCCTTCCCTGGCACTGATAGGGGTCTCCCCCGCCTCCCTCCTCCTCCCCAGAGTCCTCCCCCACCCTTCCCCTCCCTCTCCTGCCCCCCGCACATATACACACCCGCACGCGCATCCATATACACAAATGCACACACGCATACCCACCACCACCCACGCATGCACACCTCCCCACACACCGCAACACACCCCAATATACCTTGTCACACACATGCATTCACAACACACAACACTCACAATCACTCATTCATGCATGCGTCCTACGCGACTCACACCCGCATGCATGAATACCAAAACATACACACACCATCGTCTGCCAGCAAAACACCGCCAGGCCGTATCATCGCTCGTAATTCGGTCGGCGGTGTTTTGCTGGCGTGGCGGTGCTGCTGTCAGCAACGCTGCTTTACCGCCATCCACCGCCATGACCATCGGCGGTGTTCCACCAGCATTCTGGCGGAATACCGTAGGCGGTCATGATACGCGTAGACGGCTGGTAGCCAGGGCGGGGGTATGTTGGCAGCCGTCGCCGTGGCGGTAGGCGGTCAATACCGCCAATGTTGTAATGAGGGCCCAAGTGTTTCAAGAAGAGGTCTGGGCGGCGATTGATCACTCTCAACACTGGCTCATTTGAGTCTAGCTCTACTCTTTGGGAAACATTCAAGATAGTCATCCACGGAGTTTGTATATCTAAGCAGGCCGGAGTGCTACATGCCTTGCATGGTGACCTGGTGTGCCTAGAATTTGAGATCCATGCTTTAGAGCTCCAGTTTTTTGTGAATCTCAGTGACTTTTCACTTGGCAGCTAACCTTAGCAAAATGAATGACTTTGAGGAGGCCACGCTGAGGGAGGCACACAACCTGGGCAGAGAGGCTCAGTGCTATGGGGAGAGCGACAGAGCAGGCACAACACTTGCTAATATGCTTCAGGGCCAACGATTTTATTGTTGAGCTGAGGACCACGTCAGACATGGTTGTGACAGGGACGGAAGCAGTGCAATCAGCAGTGACTACTTTTCATACTACATTATATCAGACGACTCAAGAAACTGCCCCTCCAGACCTAACCTCCTTTTTTGATTCATTGCAATTGCTTTGGCTCAGTGATGGACAACATCAGTTACTCGATGAGCCATTTACAGCAGAAGATATTATCCGGGTGATAGGTGCAATGCCACAGATAGGGCCAGTTTCTGGATAAACTTACTGCTGCATTCCATAAAGAGCTCATTCCTCTTCTGGCCCTGCACCTCCTGGCTATGTATGAGGAGTCCATGGAGAAAAATGTGCTACCCTATTAGCCATGCTTATCATAGACCCTTGTCTATGATAAACATGGCTAATAAAATCTTTGCCAAACTGATTGCCTCTATACTTCTGCGGTTGCTGCCATATACAGCCAGACCTAATCATTCTGGCTTTGTCCCTGGATGCTCCACCTCCTGCAACCTCAGAACCTTCTTTCCACTGCTGCATACTATCGAGCCCAGTCTCAGTGTGGCTGCAATCTTCCTGGATCCCACTAAGGCATTCGACTCATTCAAATGGCCGTACCTGTTCGCTCTGCTGCCCCGACTGGGCCTCAACCTTAAGTATGTGAAACGTATTCACCTCCTCTATGTCCAACCTGTAGTTCGCCTCTATATAAATGGTCTGATCATCTCTACTTTCTCGGTCTCTAGCCGCACTTGGCAGGGTTGCCACCTATCACCCAACCAGTTTGCCATTGCAATTGAACCACCTGCTGCTCTTCTCAGGCAACACCACTCCTGGCATGACTTGGCCTTCGCACCTCGAGCAGTGCTGCTTTCTATGTACTCAGATGATGTCAGCATTTTACATAAAACCCCCCCCATGTCAAATTAGATCCCTTGATCTGGAAAGTTTCTCGATTTGGTGGTCTATCTGGAATTTTTATTAACTGGACCAAGTCGGTTATCTTCCCTCTTCTGGCAGTTACCCAGGAGGTGACCTCGGAATTACCCCTATGATGGGCAACTGAACCAATTATGTATTTCTGTGTCAGACTCAGCTGTGACTTGGACAGTCACCTGATGGTCTGGCTGGAGGAGCCGGTGGAGGCCCGGAAACAGCTCCCCAACTCTATGGCCGGCAGAGCGCTGTCCCTAAATTACTGCATGTGCGTGGTCCACTTTAAATATTTCCACATGTTATATTGAACTCCAAAATGTCTACACTAGATGGGGCTCCTGGATGATGCACGTTGCACAGGGTGCTTAGGGTCGTGCGCTGATTTCTTACACTCAGCTTGAGACTGTCCAGGTGTGAAAAAGTTCAGGCATTTTGTTTTTGACACTATTGACAAGATCACTGACTTGCAACTGGAACATACACCCCTAATTGCATTGCTAGGATATGTTAAAGATATTACCCAGGAAAGATGAAAATTTACTGCCGTCCTGCTGTTGTTGGCTAAGAGGCAGTTAGCGATGCACTGGGGGCGTCTCCCCATTCCACAGAAGGACACCTGGCTTAAAGATGCAGCATACTGTCAAGACAATTTAACTGCCTACTGTGAATGAATGCTGGCGTGATTGTGCCTTAAGGACATTTGGTCCCCTTTGGAAGTGTACTTTGCGTGGGTTGGGCGGGACAGGGGGGTGAAACCTCTGTTATTTGGGAGCTGTAACTGTACCAGATAAATGTGCACACCTGTTGAGTTGCTGTTGGATCCCTCACTCTCTGCACACATTTTGACTGCCTTAGATAGCATTGTGGTTTCTATAATGATAGATCGCTGGCCTGCTCTGCGCTCTGATCTGCCTTACCCCCGCCTTCTGTTCATTCCCTACTGTTTTCCCTCTACTGTTGATGGGAGCGTATTGGGCATGTTATGGCAGTTTGCTGCAGTTTTACCGTTCTAACTGTGCATGTGACTGGATGCACCCATTGCCTAATGTATTGCCTATGTACCTCCCTTTGTAACTATCTTCAAAAATTCAAGAAATACATTTTTTAAAAATTGGCATATCAATCAATTGTAAATAATCCTCTCCTATCTCCATGTCTAATGTAAAATGTACTGCATATAAAGTTTCATAAAATGTCAGAAAAATGTCGTCACCTGCTGTGTGTGCAGTAATACACCTTGAGCAGACCTGACTACATGAACCGCTATACTATCACCATTGCTATCGTGTCTGACCTTAATAAGTAAACTTACAAGGGGACGCGAATAGGTCGATGAAACTTTTGACTCGCAATTAAGATGTTCTTACCATAGCTCCAGTACATAATTATTAACCAATACACAATATCAATAATCACCAACAATCAATAACATCAATAATCAATGGAGTCAGTAATTGTCACACATCATGACCTTTCAGTCATGAATAACCACACCTTTTTAGTAAAAGTTAGAATATTTATTTCCCTGTATTAACTGTGCTAAGGTCATGTAGATTAATCTCAAATTCAAATGAAACACATACAGAAACGATACTGGCTGTCCAAAGCGGCGAAAGAAATGTAATTTAATCAAAGCTTGAACTACAACATATTTTAAGGTTATAGTGCAAATTAATAACAGAGTCAACTGTGTCAAAGTAATTATATACATTCAAATTCAGAAGAGAATTCATCAAGCATTATTCCTTATTAGCATCATTTAATTAGTGAGGATCCTAAACTAACACCAGATTAGCATCAGCATGTTGGTCTTCATGCAAAACAATTTAGTAACACGAATTTGGAAAAAACATCTAACTATGACTTTATCAAAACAGTGCAGCTGGTACCTAAAAAGGAAAACAAATATGCATGATAGTCAACAGTCTAATTCATAATACCTATCCTCAATGTGGATCAACAAGCAGAGTCAGTCATCATCCTCAGGACATCAGCCAATCGGCAAGGCATCGAGATTCAGCATCAAAGTTCAGAAAATGTAAAGTCTTTAAGCATTAAAGTTCAACACGTCTCTTGTCAAGATGCATAAGGAAATATTGACCTTTCGGCCAGCAAGAAAATGGGCAATGAATCTGTCTTACCTCAGTGCAGCGTCATTAAATTAAAACTAGTAAAACTACTCCCCAAATCCCTATTGGTCAGTTAATTGCATGTTCACACTTTATCCAATAAAACTAAAACTTCAAATCTATTAATTCTACCATTACTCCATTCACATGTAGTTGACTATTTTGTGCTGCAATGTCCTCATCATCCGCCTTTTCAGGTAACAATATTGTTGCAGCTTCCACTCCAGTCAGTATCTCCATTGTTCTCCTCCTGAGAAAGTCAGTCTCACAAGCATTACACACAAAATGTTAAATTAGCGAGAACAGCATCTTCTAGCAGTCGGTTCTGATGAGAAAAGACTTCAGCTTTAGCACATTTAAACAATGCAAAATGAAATCATAATTTAACTCTCTAGGACAGCCATTTATTAAATGGTAAAAAATACAGCCTTGACATGAGTCCTGGCAAACTAGGCCAAGACATTCGCTAAGTTAAGGCCTATAATTAATAAAGCTAGAGCATAATGCATAACCTTTAATATGACGTATTACAACATTAGTCAAATATATATTCAACATTTCACAATATGAATCCACTCGTAGGTACATTTTAAGAACATTGGCGGCCACTCTTCGTGATGTCATTTTTGAATGTGTGCATTATTTTTCTATGTTATATTTTCTACACAAGTCACTTATTCAGAGTACATGAACACTCGTTAATAATTTTTATTAATACACCTGCACTAGCACCATCATTATGCACCAACCAAGCTAAATTTCTGTCGGCTATATCAGCCTCTTGGTATTGTCTCACCATAAATTCCCTGTAAAAAACATCTCTCATCTATCGAACAGTGTTGCCAGCTCGTTCATTACCTCTAACATCACCCTTTGTATCTCGGGCCCAGAACTGCTCTATTTTCTAAATTTCTTACAGCAGCCTCTTTTTCAAGTATGTGGCGGGTTAGTATTACCTTAAACCCATGAGAAGTTTGCGGACATATGCCTGGAGTCACCATCTTAAATGCGTCCCACTCAATGGCCGCATTATTGGCAGACCTCTCATTGAACTACCAGTGTGTTCCCCCCACTTTGCTTCATAACACAGAGTCCATCAGCACCTTGCCCTGAAGACGCCAAGCTGGAGTAGGTCTGAAATCCCTTTTTCCAATGTCCACCATTATCGGATTAAGGTCTGAAAGTGTACGTCCTATATATTCCGCATCTTGTATCTGTAAGAACCACTCAAGTCTCACGAAATACATGTCTAGGCACATGTATGTATTTTGTGCACTGGAAAGAAATACGAAAATTCCACATCAGCAGTGTGCATTTCCGTCCAAGCCTCTACCAATCCCCAATGCCCCCTCCATGCAGCAAAGTGTTGGGAATGCGTTCTGCTAGAGGCCCTCTGCAGAGGTAGCTTCGATCTGTTATAACCCCTTCCAAACAAGCGGGCCACCTCTCGTGCATGAGTATATGTGAATTTAGGCTATCAAAAAACTGTGACAGGTTTATGCTGTACGCATACAAATCGCTAACATCATACTCTTACCGTCCAATGAGTCCTCCGAGAGGACATCCCTACCCCCGTATCTATATGCGCTCTCTCGGGAAGTGAGCTGTCTTAACCCCAATATTCAGTGTATTCATGCGTCAAGCAGAAGACGACATTTTATGTAACTTCTCCATATTAAAAAAATGGTACTGCTATTATTTTGCATACTGTGACTCGAAAATGATTGATTCATGCGCAGTCGATTGCTTGATATTAGACAGAGCACTTAAAAAACGCTGCTAATACTTTCTTCCCTTTACAGTGTAAAATATTTTTTTGAATAATAAGAGTTGCTTTAATCTAATACATTTGTTCAATCTGTCCTCTCCTCCGCTGAATTAAGTAAAACATTTCGGTGTGTGTCTCCCAAATATTCGACAAATCTCTTTCAGTCGGCATCGTTTGTGCATTATCCTCTTGCTATATGGGGCTTGAAATCATTAAACATATTTATTTTGTGTCTACCTTCCCAGGACTCTTCCTGGAGAGAGCTTTGTGATGTATTATTAGTTCCCATCCCACTGAATGCTTACAGATTTCATACGCTCTCCTCTGTTTTGATCTGGCACAGTCCCCGTTAGACTTCCTGTCTGTGAATGCATCATTATTTGAGTATATATATATATATATATATATATATATATATATATATATATATATATATATATATATATATATATATTTTTTTTTTAAATTAACCATGGTTCCAGAACACTAAAGTGCACAGGTACACTGTGCTTACTGTTTATCGACCCTCCTTCTTTCCGTATACAGATCCACTCAGAAATAATCTGGTCGCTTTGATATGTTTTCATTAATGAACATGTTTTGACGTGCCATTGTTGACGGGTATTCCATCTGCACTTTATTTTATCTGAGTAGGTTGAGATTGCGTTTTGTTTAATGCGGGGCCCAAACAAAGCCATGCTGACACGTTTTTGAGTCACAGCCAGAAATACAGTTTGTATGAGGCTTGCATTTTATCCCCCATTCATCCTATATGAATAGTTTTACAAACCACAGAGACTTTGTTTTAATCTGAAACGCTTCAGAATTCCCACCACAAAAGCTGTAAAGGTCTGCAATCGCAGTTTGTTATAGATGCTTAACTTAACAATAAGAAAAATCAGGTTGTCCACGCGCCTAATTACCTGCTTAATTACATTAACTGTTTCCATCTTTTGTAGTTGGGCTAATGTTTGCGTTATCTTTCTGAACTGTCAATCTTATCACTACCTATCCAAAGACCAATTTATTCAATTCCTGAACGCCTGTTTTACATCTTTGCAAGACCTCCATAATCGTGGTTTCTTTCTCTTTGCACATGCAGTAACTTTCACTTTAACAGAGCCCTCGATGCAGCAGGTCCCAATTCTCTGCGTCAGTTCAGGTGCAAGCGGTTGTCTTGTTTAGACTCAGAAATTGGTCTCCATAAATCTCAATCAACGCTCTTTATTTAATTATTCTACACTTTTATAAGTGCGGACTGCTTCAAAACCTATAGGTGGTCATTACAACCCTGGCAGTCAGTGTTAAAGCGGCGGTAAGAAAAATGGAATTTCGACCGTGGCGGAAACTGCCAACATAGACAGCCACTTTAACAATCCGTCCGCCACGGCGGTACAAACAAACAGCTCGGCGGTCACCGTCAACAGACAGATGGAGGACAATGTACCTCCCACAGTATCACAACAGGCCAATCCGCCACCTTTTCCGGGGTGGATTCACCGCAAACAAAAACACAGTGGAAACTGGACTTCGAAGGGAAAACGCTCACCTCTACACACCCCACGAGGAACCAGGATGCCATGGAACCAGAGCTTCACATTTTTCCAGCCTTTATCTTCTTGCTCCTCTACCAGGAGCACGAACGCCGGCGGCGAAGACCACAGTGAGTACTGCACCTACGACACAGGGGAGGGGGAGGGAAAAAACAGGGACACACACACGCAACACGCAACACCTCCACCCCCCACCCTCACCCACTACAACACACACACAAATACATGTTGATACATTACAGTTACACCCCCCAACCCCACCGGAAGAATGCAAAGACAAAAGGAAATGAGGTGAACGATTGTAATATATTAAAATCCAGTACGCAAAAATAAATTTACACTATAAACAAATATATACAACAAGAATAGAAGTCCAGGTATTGCACCATTTAAGTCCGTGGAACACTTGGCCCACACTGCATGGGCGAGGCCCACACAAGATATCCGAACATGACGGAGAGAACACTGCTGGGGCATCAGATAGAAATAAAACAGGCACCTCAGGAGGAAGGGAAAAGGGGGCACCTCAGCCGGGTGAGTGCACGTCGCCAAACCCACGAGGGGGCCACATGCCCACTGAACAATCCTGGGGAGTGCAAAGCCACAGTCTCACAAGTCTTTCAAGTGGGTGGTTTGCCCACTGTACAATCCTGGGGAGTGCAAAGCCACAGTCTCACAAGTCTCTCAAGTGGGTGGTTTGCCAGCTGTACAATCCTGGGGAGTGCAAAGCCACAGTCTCACAAGTCTCTACAGTGGGTGGTTTGCCCACTGTACAATCCTGGGGAGTGCAAAGCCACAGCCTCTCAAGTGGATAACAGTCTCCACTGGTTCCGGAGGGGGCTTGGTGCCCAGAGTGCTTCATCCTGCCAAAGACACAGGTAGTGGATGTGAATCTCCACTGGTTCTGGAGGGGGCTTTGTGCCCAGTCTGTTTCATCCTTTCAACGAAAGTTATAGTGGATGCATATTTCCACTGGTTCTGGAGGGGGCTTTGTGCCCAGAGTGCTTCATCCTGCCAAGGACTGAGATAGTGGATGTGAATCTCCACTGGTTCTGGAGGGGGCTTGGTGGCCAGAGTGCTTCATCCTGCCAAGGACTGAGGTAGTGGATGTAAATCTCCACTGGTTCTGAAGGGGGCTTGGTGCCCAGAGTGTTTCATCCCTGCCAAGGATTGAGGTAGTGGATGTAAATCTCCACTGGTTCTGGAGGGGGCTTGGTGCCCAGACTGCTTCATCCTGCTCGTGGCGGACTCAGTAGTGTCAGTGCTCTTGGCGCTCATGGGCCAGCGGTGCTGGTGGCGGCAGGTGTCCTTGGCAGCGGTGCATGTGGTGGCGTTGTCCTGTTCAGCGGTGCTGCTGGCGGCGGTGTCCTGTTCAGCGGTGCTTGTGGTGGCAGGTGTCCTTGGCAGCGGTGCTTGTGGCGGTGGTGTCCTGTTCAGAGGTGCTGGTGGCGGCGGTGTCCTGTTCAGCGGTGCTTGTGGCGGCAGGTGTCCTTGGCAGCGGTCCTTGTGGCGGTGGTGTCTTGTTCAGCAGTGCTGGTGGCGGCGGTGTCCTGTTCAGCGGTGCTTGTGGTGGCAGGTGTCCTTGGCAGCGGTGCCTGTAGCGGCGGTGTCCTGTTCAGCGGTGCTTGTGGTGGCGGTGTCCTGTTCAGCAGTGCTTGTGCCAGCGGTGTCCTGTTCAGCGGTGCTTGTGGCGGCGTTGTCCTGTTCAGCGGTGCTGGTGGCGGCAGTGTCCGGTTCAGTGGTGCTGGTGGTGGCGGTGTCCTGTTCAGCGGTGCTTGTGGCGGCAGGTGTCCGTGGCAGCGACTCTGGTGCTGGCGGTCCTGTCTGGGCCAGCAGGGCTGGTGCTGGTGGTCGCCTCCTGGCCTGTGTGGCTGGTGCTGGCGGTCCTGTCTGGGCCAGCGGGGCTGGCGGTCCTGTCTGGGCCTGCGGGCTGGTGCTGGCAGTCCTGTCTGAGCCTGCGGGGCTGGTGCTGGCGGTCCTGTCTGGGCCTGCGGGGCTGGTGCTGACGGTCCTCTCCACCGTGCTGCTCTTCCCAGACTTGCCGGGTTTCTTGTGCCCCTTCCCCACCTTGGAAGGTGTCGCAGCTGACTCCACACTCCCACCTGTACCCCTGGGAGCGGCTTTGGTGGCTGGTGTCTTCCCCCTCTCCCGCTGGGCACAGGCCAACTTTTGATGCTTGACAGGTGGGGGACTGTCCGTGCTGTGGCTCCTTGCCACACTGGCTGCCCTGCTGCCTGGTGCACTCCAGAATCCGGTGACTACTGGCACCACTGGTCCCGCCGCTGTTGTGGCTGAGGTGCTAGGTTGGGACCTGAAGAGTCGGGCCCTAGGAGACTGACAGGGTGGGGGAGGTGAGGGAAAGAGGTCAAGGGAGGACAGGAAAAGTTTCTTAGGGACACTGGGGCGGGTAGCTGGATGGGTTTTGGGAATGGAGGAAGAGGTTGTGGTTGTAGGAGGTGTCCGTTTTGTGACTTTGGGTGAAGGTGCATGCGCTGGAAGCTGCCATGAGGTGGATGACTGTTGGGTGGGTATGTGGCTGCGTTTGTGTACCTTGGGAGGTGGCGTCACAGACACACTGGGAGAGGACACAGGGGATGTGTGAATCTTAGTGGGGGTGGTGAGTGCACGTAAGCGGAGTGTGGTGGTGGGTGTGCTGGTGATGGAAGTAGTGGCTGTAGATGTAGTGCATGCAGGTGTGAGTGGAGACGAGACTGGGAGGGATGAGGGAGACGAGGAGGAGGGGGACATAATGGAGGCGGTGGATGTTGCTATGTCTGCATGTGTGTGATGCTTGCGTAAGTGCCTGTGGGATGTGTGGTGCTTATGTTTGCCTGAGCTTCCTTTGTGTGTTGAGGTGTGTGCATGCTGGTCTGATGGTGTGCTTGGGGTAGGCTGAGGTACAGGGGATTGGGTCTGGGAGGAGGAAGTTGGAGGGGGGAGGCTAGAGACAGGGACAATGGCTGCCATCAGTGCTGAGGCCTGAGTCTGAAAAGTTCGCTGAAGGGCTGCCTGACCGGAATGAATGCCATCCAGGAATGCATTGGTTTGTTGCAACTGCCTCTCTACACCCTGGATGGCATTCAAAATGGTAGACTGCCCAACAGTGGGGGACCTTGGCCTCCTCACTGAGGGTAGCAGGGGTGACTGGGGCAGGGCCTGAGGTGCCTGGGGCGAAGGAGATGCCCACCCTCCTGGGTGACCGGGCACGGGGCAAAGGCTGAGGGGCTGCTGGGAGGGCGGTGCTGGAGGGGGGGTGACAGCTGTACCTGTAGATGCGGGGGACACAGATGGGGCTGCCACCACAAGGGAGCTCCCATCAGAGGAGGAATCCGTATCACTGGTGTCAGCTCCTGTCCCCGCCGTGGAGCTCCCCTCGCCCTCCGTCCCACTGGTGGCTTCAGATTCCGTTGTCTCGCCCTCCAGAGCCATGTGGGATGCAACTCCCTCCTGCTCCGGTGCCACTGCTCCTCCGCCTGATGATGCTAATGCACACATGTACAGGGAGACCACAAAAAAGGGGGGGAAGACAGAAGAAAGACATGTTCACTGCATGCATTACCGCTACCGTTGCCAGACACGACAGACACAGAAGCCCCCTGCACTACGCCGCGCACTTGGAGTCCACTATACAATCCCTGGGACATGGCCTACGAGGCTATGGTTGATATCTGCACACATGGATGTCACAGGAGCCTGACTAGGTGTAGTTGGCACTGTACCCAGGTGGGGTGGGGTGCCACAGGGTCTGCCTGAAAAAGGGGACTTACCTAGCACACACGCCCTGGCCTAGGGAAACACACAGCCCACATCCCCCACCCAGACACCTCCAATGTGCGCTGAATCAGCAGAATTAGTGTGTACTCATCCCCTTGTTGCTGCTGTGATGCCCTCAAGCACCCATCCAACTCCAGGTACGCCACCGCCAGGATCCTGAACATCAGGGGGGTCATGGTGCGACGGGTACCCCTCCCATGTTGGGAGGCCATCCCCAGCTGGGCCTCCGCCTTCTTCCTGCTCCAGCGGCGAATGTCCTCCCATCACTTTGGGCAGTGGGTGCTCCGTCTGTGATAGACCCCCAGGGTCCGTATGTCCTTGCCGATGGCACGCCAAATATCCTTCTTCTGGTGGGTGCTGACCTACAGGAATTGTACTGGGGAAAAAGAGAAGGTATTACCAACTGCACCGTCACAGTCATTGGCCCGAATCCCTATCCTTGCCATGTGGCACATGCACTCTCCGTCGTTTCATGCACGCAGCATTCTCCCCACCCCTATCTTTCATCCGCACCACTCCACACAGGTATTGCCCATACAGCATGCTCACAGTGTACTTATCTGTTTGTCTGGAGGACCGTAGAGTAGCGTGTACTGGGGGAGGACCCCATCCACGAGTTTCTCTAAGTCCTCCGATGTGAAGGCAGAGGCCCTTTCCCCAGACGCACGAGCCATTGTCTCCTCCAGATTGAGGTCACAGCAGCACTTACAGTGTAGGTCCTCTCCTGTCGAAGATCAGGTATCGAGTGATTGAACAGATAGAAAATGGCAGTCACGTCCGTACGGCGGTGTGTACCGTCACCGCCGGCGTACATCATCATTGGCTCCTGGGACCCATACGGTCCAATGTTAACCAATGCAGAATTGCGCCGCGGTCTTCGACCGCCTACCACAACGATGTACAACGCCAGCACAGTTACCTCACATTCCATTGCCCCACTTTACAGGTCAGGCAGCCAACATTTCAGGGGCCCACATGGCTTAATTTTAACTGCGTCACACATACCTAGGCCTTGCCTCAACACTCATACAGGTAATATTCGGGTTATAAATGGTTTTCTGAGTAAGCTGTGTTTACGCACCTCTGAGTTGGTTGACTCTGTGCTCCCTTTTGTCCTCCATAGGCACTGTCCGTTGGGATATGTGAGGAGATGGCAGCATCCTCCGGTGTACAGACCGCTGGTGGACCTGTCGACAATGGAGGAAAGATATGTGATCATCACCTACATGCTTGATCGTGCCACAATCCAGGAACTGTGTGCCCAGTTGGAGCCAGACCTAATGTCAGCTATCCACCATCCCACAGGAATCCCCCCTCAAGTGCAGGTGCTGTCAGTACTCCATTTCCTTGCAATTGGGTATTTTCAAACTACAGTGGCCATAGCATCAGGGATGTCCCAGACTATGTTTTCCAACTTGTTGTCCAGAGTGTTGTCTGCCCTGCTGAAACACATGCGGAGCTACATAGTTTTCCCTCAGGTGGAGGATTTGCCTACAGTGAAAGGTGACTTCTATGCCCTGGGACATATCCCCAACATCATAGGTGCCACTGATGGGACACATGTGGCCTTGGTCCCCCCACGCAGGAGTGAACAGGTGTACAGAAACCGGAAGAGTTATCATTCGATGAATGTGCAGATGGTGTGTTTGGCCGACCATTAAATCTCCCATGTTAATGCCAAATTCCCTGGCTCAGTGCATGACGCTTACATCCTGCGGAATAACAGCATCCCTTATGTGATGGGTCAACTCCAGAGGCACCGTGTGTGGCTATTAGGTGAGCACCTGGAAGCAAGTCAGTGGGAATAGTTGTCTGGGTCTGGGGATAACCCTACAGGTTAGTGTGTGTCTAACAATTGTCCCTCGCCATTTGCAGGTGACTCTGTCTACCCCAACCTGTCATGGCTACTGACCCCAGTGAGGAATCCCAGGACAAGGGCAGAGAAATGCTACAATGAGGCCCATGGGCGAACTAGGAGGATTATAGAGCGGACCTTCGGCCTCCTGAAGGCCAGGTTCAGGTGCCTCCATATTCTCCATATTCTACTCACCAAAGAAGGTGTGCCAGATCATCATGGCCTGCTGTATGCTTCACAACTTAGCTTTGCGACAACAGGTGCCTTTTCTGCAGGAGGATGGTCCAGATGGAGGTGTTGTGGTAGCTGTGGAGCCTGTGGACAGTGAAGACGAGGAAGCAGAAGAAGAGGACATCAACAACAGGAACTCTGTGATCCTGCAATATTTCCAGTGAGACACAGGTAAGAAGACAAACCTGCCTACTACATGTACTTTAACACTACTACCTCTCTACTGTCTATCATTTTCTCCCAGTGTATTGTCACTGATTTGTCACTTTCCCTTACGATTTCACAGATGTGGGTCCCACTGTGTGACATCTGCTTTGTTTCCTTATGGACTAGAGCTGTGTGACATAGGTATGTTGACATTACATTTAAAAGAGCAGTTTGTCACTGTAATTGCTAATACACTATTTCGAAATCACAGACAGACTCCAGATTGTTTTGTGCTTCAAGGATGTTTATTTAAGTGCTCAATATTAGAGGGGGTTGCAAAATGGTGAGGGGTGATGGTGGAGGAATGTCCATGGCAGAGTCCAGTCTATTAGTCTCACAGCTGCATTGTCCAAAGGGGCATAGGAAGTGGAGCTGGGGCAGTTTGAGGATGGACAGGGTGAAAAGGTGGGACAAAAGGATGACATTCAGGGCGGTCTCATTTCTTGGCGGGGGTCTTGGCATCGTTCTCTATCTTTGTCCTGGATCTCAGGGACCGTTTGTGGGGTGGTTCTCCATCTGCAGGGGGTGTGGTGCTGGTGTGGTGGTCCTGTGGCGGTGCCTCCAGTCCACTAGCGCCAGCGGAGGTGGTGGGCAGTTCATCGTCCAGGCTAGTGTCAGGGGCCCCTTGTTGTGTCACATTGTCCCTCCTGCTGTTGAAGACTTTCTTCAGCACCCCTACGATGGTGCCCAGGGTGTAATTGATGGATCTGAGTTCCTCCCTGAATCCCAAATACTGTTCCTCCTGCAGCTGCTGGGTCTCCTGAAACTTGGCCAGTACCGTTGCCATTGTTTCCTGGGAATGATTGTACACTCCCAGGATGTTGGAGAGGGCCTCGTGGAGAGTGGGTTCCCTGGGCCTGTCCTCCCCCGTCGCACAGCAGCACTCCCAGTTCCCCTGTTTCCCTGGGCCTCTGTCCCCTGAATGGTGTGCCCACTGCCACTGCCTCCAGGTCCCTGTTGTTGTTGGGGTGGTGGGTTAGCCTGGGTTCCCTGTAGTGGTGGACACACTGCTGATTGACGTGTCCTGGGGACAGAGGTATGGTCACGCTGGGTGGGTGCTGCGCTGGTGTTTCCAGAGGGGGCAAGGTCTGTGGTGGCCTGTGCCAGTGGGAGGGGAACCGACTGTCCCGAGGTCCCAGATGGGCCGGGCTGGTCGTCTAGATCCAGTTGGACAGAGCTGCTGTCATCACTGTGGGCCTCTTCTGTTGGTGGTGTGGACATGTCTGGACCCTCATGTGCGGTGACGTTGGGTAGGAGTCCTGCAGGGGTATAAAAGCATGATTATTGCATATGTGTGTGCCATGGTGTGCAATGGGTGGGTGACCGTGTACCCCAGTGCTTGCACTCCTGTGTGGGACCTTGTGTGATGATGGTTAAGGGGGGTGTATGGGTATGTGCAGTGGCCATGCATTTGTGATGGGTGTCCATGCTTTGGTGTTGCATGCAGGGCTTGGTGTTGGGATGTGTGGTTTGTGATATTGGGACATTTGTGAGGAGTAGGAGTGATGGGGGTGAGGGCGAGCGTGGGGGTATGTGATGGCATGCAGGTAGGGTGGGGGATATAGTAGTTAAGGTTTGACTTACCAGAGTCCATTCCTCCAGCTACTCCTTCGAGGCCCTCAGGATGCAGAATCGCCAAGACTTGCTCCTCCCATGTTGTTAGTTGTGGGGGAGGACGTGGGGGTCCGCCGCCAGTCTTCTGTACCGCAAGGTGGTGTCTTGAGTCCACGGAACGCACCTTCCCCTGTAGGTCGTTACACCTCTTCCTGATGTCATCCCTGTGTGCTGCACCTGTAATCAGAATAGCTGTGGATCTACCCAGATGATTTCCTCCACCATGACCCTGAGCTCCTCCTCAGAGAACCTGGGGTGTCTTTGCCGTGCCATGGGGTGGACAGGGCGATGTGTGGGGTGGTGTGTGTTGTGATATGTGGGGTGATATTTAGTGGTGTGTTGTGTGGGGTGCGTGTATGTTATGTGGGTGATGGTGTTGTGTGCCTGTGGATGCTTGTTTGTAGATTGTAGTCTCTCTCTCTGGCCTTCTTTCGGGATTTTGGTCGTAGGGGTTTGTGGGTGATGTGGGTGTGTGTTTTATTTTGTATTGGGTGTGTGGGAGTGGTGTGTGTATGTGTATCAGCTGTGTGTATTTGGAATTGTCCAATGTGGATGTGTTTTGTAAGAGTGTGTGTATTTTGAGCGTGGCAGTGTGTACCGCCAATGGAATACCACGGTTGAAAGACCGCCGCGTGGATTCGTGGGTCATGATAATGTGGGCGTATTCCTGTTGGTGCGATGGTGGAGGTTTTGTTTTCGCCAGTTTATCACTGACCTTTGGTGTGGCGGACTTGTGTGGGTGTCTCAATTTTGGCAGATTCCGAGCTGTGGGTCATAATGGCCATGGCGGAATTCCGCGACCGCGGCGGTGTGTTTGCGGTCTTCTGCACGGCGGTAAGCGGCTTTTACCGCCATTGCTGTAATGACCCCCATAGTGCTCTGCAAGTGGGACGTAATTTACTAGAAGATGTGACAGGAAACGAAGGTAGCAGACATCGTCAAACCTTTGTCTTCTAGATGCAAGTGTTAGTCGCTACCTTAGGTAACTTTTCTGTGTCCAGTTTTTACTTTGGCTGCTGTGCCTCTGCTCTCTAGTTGGGAGGGCATTTCAGTCCAATACTCTTCCCCTTGAGGTGGTAGGGACAGTGTGTGCAGTGACAAAAATAACTTGCTGCGGCCCTATTTGGCGAGGCTCTCAAGTGGAATAGTGGGATAAATCCTGGAAGAAGGGCAGGATACTCATAAAGATAGGTTGCAGAGAAAGATGCGGCCATGCTGGAATTTCAAGCATTAACGCAGAGCCTCTAATGTAGACTTTATCAACAGATCTAAGATGACAGACATATATATTTATGGCAGATGATCTCTGGCGTGCCTGTTCAGGGTGAGGTGATGTGCATGCACAGTGATGAATGGCAGCAAAGAAGCATTCCATGTCCACCAAATGCTGATTATCAGTGCCGGCTTTAAGCATGGGTGTGTGGCCCCAGTCCCAGGGCAGCTTCAGAGGGGAACCTAAAAAACTGCTTTAAAACATTTTTTTATTTCCAGACTATCAGCTCTTTTTCTCAAAGGTGTCAAGAACATTCCTGAGAGAATGAAGTGTACTTTATGCTGTTCAACCTGAAAGACAGACTTTACACAGGAGTAGAATACACTTCTCCTACAGAATTTGCGGACAAGATAGTAGTGTCTTTTGCTCATGTCACCTTTAATGAATTAGACCTGTGGTTAAGTGGTAGCAATTACATAACATGTATGGCACAGTCAGTGTTATATGATTTCCGAGCAATGTTTCATGCAGTGAAAGAGGGCACAGATATTTATCATTACTTGAGGAGATGGAAATAAAATTGAAAGTTCATCTGGCTTGTGACAGTGCTGACTTTGTGAAGTTGGAACAATGATAGCTTCCTCGTGACATCTGCTTAGAAGGCAGTCCTGAGGATTCATAATTCTTTACAGTGCCTTAAATGGCACATAAACTATGATTGGCGGACATCAACAGCTTTTCCACTGGAGACCACTTTCGTACAGTGACTGGTATACTGTGTTAAGTATATCACATCAAATGCTAAAGAATCCCTGAGAGAACAGGGATGCCGGTAACTTCATGTCCTCAACGGACACTAAAGGGAACAGACCATCTCGAGACAAATCATGATCTCCAGGAAAAGAGAACCATTGCTCCAGTTCCTCGGTAGGAGGAGTGTCTCAGAGTATACTCCATTTTTCTTCTGGTCTTGAAAGTCACAGGAGAATTATATTTGGTCACTTTGAAAATGCAGCAGGCCAGAAGATTATTCCCCACTTACAATTTGGACATTGGTGCAAATAGGAACCAAGACTATCATTCAGATGAGATGCAGCTCTACCTGAAATTTAATCATCCTTGGATAAATACCATTTGCCTCCAGGAATACTGCCTGTTTGAGATCTAAAGGTGAATGGTTAGATTGTTAGAGTCAAGATACTTTTCATTGTATGTGGTCTCTAGAAACAAATTAATACATTTACCAATTTATCTACATCAACATTTTACAGACTCATACATTAGCGTAGCCCTAGCCAGTTTGTAGACTTACCATTTTTGCCTCAAATTAGCACATCAAGATATCTTGCACTATTGGTAGCCTTGCGGAATGAACAAGGGATCACTGAGTTTTCACACCTGAATGATCGTCCTTTTTTGTACCACCATGTCAGGAGTGCTTCAGTATGTTTTTCTTTTCTGGTGGCTTTCTCATTATTTAAGATAAACCTCATCTGGAACTTGTGGAGACCCTGGTTACCAATGGAGACAGATATACTCACAATGCGGGCTATGATTTTGTTCCTGAATATTGAGCAATTGTGCCTGAAAACCATTATTTAGACCTACTGCATTGGATGTGAAACTCACAGGTCTTCGGACCAAAAAGTTTGGTCTCACTGAATGTCAAGAATGCTCATCAGTGGTGTATGATTTTGGAAAATATATTTAGAGTGTTTTCCTGGCAATGACATCCTCCCATACAGATTGCCACTAATGCATTTGGGTCAGTTTGGAAAGCATCAATGGAACACAGATGAATCCTGCTTTAGTTTTCAGAAAACATTCAAATTTGCAGAGTGGGTATACAAAACATGGTCCCTTTAGAAGAGCTGCTACACAAGTGGATCCACTGAAGTCACAGATATCCTAGTTGCCTAGCATGGATCTCTAAATATGGGGCCCGTCCTTCTGCCAGGGGAACAGAGGCCAGAGCTGTCAATGACCTGGTGGGCTCATGGGCAGTCTGCCACAGTCTAAATGATGCCCTAAATTGTAAGTGCATCCTGAGACATTGCTCCCCCTCAATACACCCAGACTGGTTGTGTAGGACCAGTATTTTCAGAAGACGGAAGACATGTCTTTGGTGTTTCTAAAATGAGAAGCACAAGACAATAGTTCAGTAACCTTTCCACGGACCTTTGTAACTTTTCTCCAGATCCAGAGAACTTCACCGTGGCTGTGCAGCCTACTTGTTGCTAGTCCATTGGATGGGAAGGAGGTGTGCATAATCAGAAATGGATGGACTAAGAGGATTCCACACAATCTGCTGAAAGAGTGTTATTACTGCAACTTTTGCAGTGCAAATTAAGAATACTGTATCAGTCGTTTAAGCAGGTGCAGTATTTTATTGTGCTTGAACAAGCAGTAAAGTAATCTTGAACTGATAATACCTTCATCAGGTTAAGATACATTATGATTTCCGAGCTCTCAGGGTGACATAAATCCATTCTTCAGGAAATTTAATTTAACTAAGTACAGTCAGGCACGCCCAACCAGGCAGTCTATTTTTCTAATAGGTCTATTGGCTCGAAAACGCCTGCCTATCCTAACTGAAAGCTTACTTTCAAATCAGAAATACCCAAATATCTGAACTTAGTAAAAATAGATTTACCAGGTTTAAATGTGTATTTTTTGTGCATCAAAATATGTTTGATAGGCGGACACATATGTTTTTGTGCTTTCCTTCTTATATTTCAGTGGTGTGGAAACATAACTGTGCAGTCAAAAACATTAAGGATCGTATAGCGGCCACATGTTACGCTTTTCAGGAGAGTTGCATGCAAATTCCTGTGGTCCACTTACAAAATGAGGAATGTGGGCCTGAATCAAATACACCGAAGCATACTTCCTTGGTAGGTCAGGATCGGTAGAAAAAGGCAATGCTTTGCAAATGAACACTACCACCACGTGTTGTGATTTAATAAGGGTAGCATGAAAATGATAGTCTTTCCCGTCTCTTTTCTTGAAATCGGGGTCATTTGTATCAAGTTCACAAGTTAAAGTAAGTGGGCTGCAAGAGTATGCTTTTTAAGTCTGGCTTGACGGCGCAACTATCTGTGGGATGCACTGTAACCAATCCTTTAAACTATACACAAAGTGGGCGTTTGCTCCCCCTAGAGAAGTATTATTCTATCATCTCATGATATTGGCTGTTAGGTGTATCTATCCCCATTCGAGTTAGTGCTTCCATTACAATGCACCAAATACCATTTTACATCTAAACAGTACACTCAGACATCACACCCTGAGTGCCATTCAGTTTTTCATCTTCTATACACATTACATACACAAAGCAATTCTTTTGCAACTTTCAGTCCAGCTCTGGCAAAACCAGTAGGACAGGTTCTAAAATGATAAACATTATTATTGCATACATCACATGTAAACAACATTTTTGTGTGCTTGTGTTTACCAGGGTTAGTACATTAAAGTCAGACCTATGGAAACTAGACTCATCAGATGCATGAATACTACACTAACACATAAGCAAAACAGTACAATAAACTGTACAGATATCAGCATCTCACTCTCCGTCACAACCATCATAAAACATACATCAGATGGTCCACTCTACCACACTACTGACACAACAACAACAGCCAAACCAATGGTAAAGTATTGTTTGCTATCACATAGGACACCCCAAAGAGTGTGAATTCTGGACTTGTGTCCTCATTTTTGCCAAACAAAATTATGAAATAGGGACTTTAGTAACAATCTGTGAAATTCACAAAAACCCTCACAAAGTATATATAAAAACTTGGTTTTGCCCTCTTTTATCCAACCACCACATTACAACCCTGGCATGGGATCGCCAGGGAACCTCCAGCTCCACCAAGATCTTGGATCCTGGTGGTCTGGCGGTGGCAGAGCTCCTAATCTGCCAAGGATTATGATCTCGTTCTCTGCCAGCGGTTTTATGGCGGTGCACAGGTGCAGGGGCCACGGGGGGCCCTGCATTGCCCATGCACTTTGTCACTCTCAAGGCGGGCGGACGGTGCTGACCTTTTTTTAAAAGACCGCACGCTAAGAATACTGGGCATTGGCCGACCAATGTGGCCGTCCGCCCACCTTGAGAGTGTTTCTAGTTACAAATAATTGGAACCTCACTGGCGCTTCCTGGCTATACATAGCCGATGGATGGTTCTAGCTAATATAATTTGAACCCTACCGCCTTGGCGCCCCCTGGCTATACTTAGCCCATGGATTTTTCTAGCTGATTAATCTCCTCAACGTCGGATTGAAGCGACACTTGGCCTGCCCAATTAACAGGAACCAACAGACTGATACTAACTAACAGCCTCTTGGGACTACAACCTCTAGATCTCAGCCATTACTGGTCCTTTTCCCTTCACTGGAACATAGGTGCTTCCACTGCAATCATCCCTGCCCTGATGATGACCCCGTCCTGACTTACCTGCATCAGGGGTCGAAACGTCGACACATCTCAAAAGTGTGGATGAGAAAAGCATAAAAGAAATTTTGTGACATACCAGGGCTTCCTGGATCGTAGGAGCCACTGAAAGTCGATAATTTGTATACAACCACACTCTGCACTACTTGTACATATCACCGTCACTCACTTGCACCTTAGCACTTTCACTGTTTGTTTAGGAGCACCTACCTTTGCTTATGAATAATACAATAATTTATTATTAGAAGTATATGTTAGCACAAGATACAAATGGAGGAAACGTTTGAAATTGTTAATAAATCTCGTTTGTTTTACATTTATGACACAGAGAGATTTCATTAAGCTGTTTATATACCGTGGAAGTCTAGGCTACTTTCCCCTTGCACTGACCTCTATTATTATTGCATGTATTACCCTGGTAATGAGGGTTAGTGGGCAATTGCCTCATTGTATCACTCACTCTAGCCAGGGCAAAGGAGAAACACCCTCGATTAACCCCCGCTTACCCCTTTGGTAGCTTGGCACAAGAAGGAATGTGTAAAGTATTTGTACCAATACAAACAGTAATACAGTGAAACACTACAAAATGCACACCACACATGTTTAGAAAAATATAAAATATTTATCTAAGTAGAACAAGACCAAATATGATAAAAATCCACAATACACAATTAAAAATATGACTACACAATGCGATGCCACTGGCGCCGTTTACAGAGTCACACGGACCCCAAGGTAAAGTACCTTAGCAGAATGTAGAAACAAGCGGGTGCACAGAGTAGGGGATCGTGGTGTCGCTGGATCTGAAGAGGTGTCGGTTCTGGTGCTGCGGAGTGAAGGAGCAGAGGCGTCACAAACAGGCTTCGGGTACTTGCTGCGGAGCGGTGGAGGTGACGTGGTGTTGGTAAGAAACGTTGGATCCGCGCAGTTCCAGCTGGGTCGATATCCAGCAGTCACAATGTGGTACTGCAACTTCCATGGAGTTGCGGACATCAGCGAGGCTGCAGCAGCGTAGGGCCTGCAGGGTAGTCGCACTCCAACGAGGACCCCGGCTTTGGTTGCAGGCATGGGAATCATGGGATTCGGCAGCAGCGTCAGTCCAGAGTTGTCCAAAGTCAGTTTACTTGGTTTTTCTTGGTTTTCCCACCAGCTTCTCTTTGCAAGGGCCCAGATAATGGATTAGGCACCACTTGGTAGGGTAGGAGCCTCAGCAGAGAGTCCAGGTGCCCGCAGAGGAAGTCTTTGATGGCCATGAGACTTCAGAATAGGGGGCAAGCTCAATCCAAGCCCTTGGAGATTCTTCTCAAGCAGGAATATACCACAAAGTCCAGTCTCTGCTCCCCTTCACAGGCAGAAGCAGCAACTGCAAGATAGCCCAACAACGCACAATCACAGGCAGGGGCAGCACTTCTCAGCTCTTCAGCTCTTCTCCTTGGCAGAGGTTCCTCTTGATTCCAGAAGTAAATTTTGCAGAAATCTGAAAATCTGGGGTTTTGGGTCCACTACTTATACCCCTTTCTGCCTTTGAAGTTGCCTGTTGATAATAGGATCCTGCCTTGCCCAAGCCAGGCCCTAGACACACACTAGGGGGTTGGAGACTGCATTGTGTGAGGGCAGGCACAGCCAATTCTGGTGTACGTGACCACTCTTCCCTCCCCTCTAGCCCAGATGGCTCATCAGGATATGCAGGCTACACCCCAGTTCCCTTTGTGTCACTGTCTAGAGGAGATTCACAAACAGCCCAACTGTCAGTCTGATCCAGACAGGGAATCCACAAACAGGCAGAGTCACAGAATGGTTAAAGCAAGGAAATGACTACTTTCTAAAAGTGGCATTTTCCATCTAACAATCTAAAAAACAACTTCACTAAAAGATGTATTTTTGGATTGTGAGTTCAGAGACCCGAAATGCCTTATTTCTATCTGCTCTCAAAGGGAAACTGCACTTTAAGGATATTTAAAGGCAGCCCCATGTTAACCTATGAGAGAGATAGGCCTTGCAACAGTGAAAAACGAATTCGCCGTTTTTCACTGTTAGGACATGTAAAACACATCAGTACATATCCCACCTATAACATTCACTGCACCCTGCCAAAGGGGCTACTGAGGGCCTACCTTAGGAGTGCCTTACATGTATAAGAAGGGAAGGCTGGGCCTGGCAAGTGGGTACCCTTGCTAGGTCGAATTGGCAGTTTAAAAACTGCACACACAGACACTGCAGTGGCAGGTCTGCGCCATGTTTACAGGGCTACTTAGCTGGGTGACACAGTCAGTGATTTACAGGCACTAGGCACCTCTAGTACACTTTACTAGGGACTTACTAGTAAATTAAATATGCCAATTATAAAAAAGCCAATTACACATACAATTTCACATAGGGAGCACTTGCACTTTAGCACTGGTCATGAGTGGTAAAGTGCCCAGAGTAACAAAAACAGCAAAAACAGTACATAGCGACACCCTGGGAAGTAGAGGCAAAAAGTTAGGTGCGACCACATCAAGGATATCAGGTCTAACAGTCCTTACCAGAGGCGTCGGCTCCACTGTGCTCTGTTTTGAAGTTTTGCCATTACTTTTTTCATTCCTCCCTTTGTAGAATGTCCTGTGGATTTTTACTGCACCACTGGTGCATAAATATTCGAATGTACTGTTATGTAATGTGGATTTGTAGAGCGCAAACTTGTCACCTGTGAGGGTATCCAGACACTGAGTAGGTGCGGGCTATGCAAGCAGCTTCTGTTGAAGAGCCAGGTTTTCAGTTTCTTTTGGAACTCCATAAGAGACATGGCTGTCCTGCTGTGCTGGAGGAGGTTGCTCTAGGGCTTGGCTGCCAAGTAGGAGAATGCTCTGCCTCCTGTCTTGCTTCAATGGATACAGGGGTTGTGAGCGAGACTGAGAGAGGCCGAGTGGAGGTTCTTCATTGGTTATTGGAAGTGTAGTAAGTGGTTGAGGTAGGTGGTTGAGGTAGGTGGGGCCCAGGTTACGTAGTGCCTTTCAGGTGTGAGGGAGCACCTTCAACTGGCAGCATTTCTGAATGGGGAGCCAGTGAAGTTGTCAGAGGTGTGTTATGCACTTTCCCAGGAACTTCTTGTCCAGCACCACCCAATCTATTATGACCCTCCCCACACTGCATCATTAACTGCAAGAAATATTTAAAGTTGGAGGAAGCTGCTACTTTAGTCCCCTGCCCTCCTGCTACTTTAAATTGAGATGGCAGGAGCGTGAAGGTGCTACACTAACAGCTCCCTCCAGCACTCTCCATTTCATGCTGATTTTTGAGGCTGGTAAGCAAAATGTCAGAGTGGTGCCAAAGAGAGAGATTCAAGACAGTAGTAATGACAGAGTATTGGAGGGTCATGTATTGCTTGATGGCAGGAGAGCCCAGTAGTAAATGAGCAGGCCTGCCAGACATGCGGTTTCTCATCTATTCAGTGCAGGACTACTGATGTATATATTTCCTGCCCAAGCTCATCATACCAGGCATGCTGCAGTGTGCTGAGACAAGTTGCTATGTGCTAACTGGAGAGACCAAAGGATCTTCATAGTGCTCAACCTGTTGGTGGTTGCTGGCCCCTTTTGAGTGCCTTCTCCTATCAATCCCTCAAGACTTTAATTTAATACTTCAGTTGCATGATGATTGGAATGCAAAGTATGACAAGCACAATGCCATTGAACCATGATGACTGGAATGATAAGAATATTGTGATGTCTGCAGCTCTCAGTGAACAAAACCTGAAACCCTCAACACTGCAAAACCTATTCAAAGCTGTTTGCCAACAAGTGGCAAACAGAAGTAAGACAGCAGAAACATCACCAGCTTGTGGGGGTGCCAAAGATGGCTCAACAACACAGAGTACATGGCGTAGTTTATCATAACGTTTTCTCGGGGCACAACTGTGCTATTTATCAAATGGCACAGAAGCTTGGGAGGATAGAATTTTTCTCATAATACAGTACTTTGTAGAAGTTGTGTTGCTGAACAGTATTTAGGAGGATACCACTCCTAAGCATTGCGCTATACTTACTTGCACGTTTTTGTGATGTGGACTGTTTTTACTGTAACATAGACATGTTGCTAAACCTATTATTATTTGATGCAAATATGGATATTACTTTCTTGGATAATATTAGAGGTTTTGCCGATCAGCATTCAATGAGACTTGCTGTTCAACAAATCAAGTCAGTGATGCTGGAACATTATTTTGGGAGAGGGTGCAGGTCTATAACATTCTAACCAAGTATCACTGCTCCCTATGTGTTTTTCACCCACTCTCAACACTGCAAAATAAAGGAGGAAGAAAGCAGCTAGTACTGGAAACTCGTCCACTATTCAGCCAGAGCAGCTATCTCTAGTTAGGGCACCACCTGGCTGAAATATTAGGCTGATGGCCAGCATTTCTATGTTAAAATTAGGTAAATAAAAATTAAAACATTTGGGAAAATCTGCAAAATGTGATATTTTTCTTTTTGAAACATAAACCTAAAATATACAGTATGAGATAAAGCTGCTAGGACTATTTACAGTAATCCTAAATGATTATCAATGCAAACAAAATCAGAAGTGAGAACTATGAAAGAGTACAGAGAATTTTTCATAAATTCCTATCATAAAAGTACCTGTTCCTGGGTGTTTCAGGATTTAAAAAATGTACAAATATTCAGTATTCTTTCAAGAGGATTGCAGCTGTACCTGGTGCACCGGGGCAAGTGTGCCAGCCCTTGAATATTAAATTGAAGAATATCATCAAGGAAAGGACGGAAACTGAGAGGGGGTTAACTTTATGAACATTGGACCAGTTGTACTAATAAATGAATCACATAAAATTGTTTATATACTACACACTGACTTTTGTGAATCAGGGCCAGGTGTACAATGCAATTTTGCTGTCGCAAAAGGCGAAATTCGCCGTTTGCAACCGTAAAATGACCTTGTACAATGTAACATCCCTATTTTGCCAGTCAGTATCTACTTACCGACTCGTTAAATAGGGATAGCAACTCGCAGGGGATGTGTGATTGCTTTGTGACTGTGAATGCATTTGCAAAACAATCACAGTTAACTCCAATTTCAAATTGGCGTTAACCCATTTGCAAAAGAGCAGGGGTCCCCAAGGGACCCCTTCCACTCTGAATGGTAGCGAAAATGTTTGTCAGAGCAGGCAGTGGTCCCACAGACCACTGCCTACTCTGAAAAAGTGAAAAGAACAGTTTTTGTTTTTATTTTTTAAATGCATCTCATTTTCCTTTAAGTAAAACGGTGCTACATTTTTTTTTTTAAAAGACGGTTTTATTGAAGAAGCAGGCACAGACATGGTGGTCTGCTGACCCCAGCAGGCCACCATCCCTGTGAGTGTGGCAATTCCCAAATGAGTCTCAAATTGCGACCTGCCTCATAAATATTAATGAAACAGGTCTTTTGCAACCCATTTGGGAATCACTAACAGTGTCTCAGACACTCTTGTCCATTACAGATTGTGGCTCACAATTTCCAACTTGCAAAAAATGGGAATTGCGAGTCACAATGTGTAATGGTTGTACATCGGGCCCCAAGTTCTGATGTTGCAAACCAATCTATGTATCAATAGGTCGATTTGCAAAATTCCCATTTTGAGTGGGTTGCAGTCTGGCCTACCTCATGAATATTAATGAGGTAGGTCGCAGATTGTGACTGGAGGAGACTGGAGGTCATCACATGGTTATTGGATTGCTATGGGGGGAGGGGTGCAGACCCCATGTCTCTGATCTCCTTTAACTAAAGTAAACTTAAAAAAAAAACATTTTCTTAAATTCAGCCCATTTACCAGCACCCTCACAATGCTCACTGTCTGCCAAGTGCATGGGCAGTGCAGGGGCCCCCCTGCGGCCCCCTGCACCTGTTCTCCACCAGCCTTTTCATGGTAGTAATACCGCCATGAAAAGGCTGGCAGAAAAACAGGTTGTAATCAGCACAGTGGTGCTGCAACCCCCGCTTATTCCAACCTCTGCCACCGTCATCGATCTGGGTGGAGGCAGCAGTCTGACCTTCAGGGTCATAATGGGCCACAAGGCTGGCGGTCTCTAGACCACTAGCCTCGGAGTGAGGACTTTTGTGTTCCACGCTTATGCAAAGGTGGCTGGCTCTTTGACAATCAAGGAGTATGAGGATGCACTAAGAAAATGCAGGCTAAGTTAGCCAAGTCATTGAAATCAGCCAAGCACTCCAGCGAGAGGAGGAAAACTTTGCCAGCTGAATTAAACAGCTCTCAGAAGAGAGCACTGGGGTACACTAAGGCAAATTGAAATGAAAGAAGGAAGAGGCCCGTCTGACAGTACCCCTGCCAGTACATCAAGCAGCCTATTATTCTCAGGTTTGAAGGGGTGAAGGCCAAAAACATGTAGGAGCAAGAGCTCGATCTCCTAGAGCTGGAGGGTTCCAAGTGGTGTTGGCAGTGGAAGTTCAGAGACCACTTGTGCAGATATTGCCTCAGCAACAGATTGTACAGGCCGCTGGAGGGAGGGCCAAGAAAATTGTTACAATATTTCCCAGTAAGGGAGAAGAAAAGGGGGTTTATCTATGGAGAATACAGAAGATGGTGGCATGTACCCCCTATTCTAGGCCAGCCGATGTAATGCCAAGAGTGAAGTACCATCGGTCGGATGAGTCAGGATGAAATTCATCAAAGCCCTGGCCTGCATTTGGAGCCCCTCAAGAGTGCTACTCAACTAGAGGTAATGTAATAAATAGTTATGAGCAGTCCAGAGTATGCAATTAATTAAATACATCCAACAAGGAGTCATAGTGTTTCTGATTTCCTGTTTATTTGATCCACAAATGCTTCCTTCACTTCTTCTTGCATGACAGTATTTCAAGTACAAAAGTTAAACACTTCATATAGCCACAAGTGTTTCGTCATAACAGCAATTCCGCCTCTGAATTCCTCAGGGCTTATACATGTTAGAAAGTATCCACTTTCATGAAGAACAAGGTAAGAGAGAAGAAATAAGCTTCCAAACGTGCAGTCACACAGGTTTCGGTGCCTCAGAACCTCCTCATAGAGCAGAGGTGCGGATGCTGCGGATACTGTAATAAACGAGGAAAGGAGCAGTCTCCGCTCTATGAGGAGCCTCTTTACTAGACTAAATGAGGTGAAAGAAAGAGTGTCTGATTGTAAGGACAAAATACACAACTTGGAAAAAGCTCATGAACAGCTGTAGAAGGAGACATTATAACTTGTGGAGAAAAATGAGCAGATGGAAAATTGCGAAAGAAGGTCTAACCATCGGATTACGGGAATCCCAGAGCATACTGAGGATGCCATAGGATTCACACAGTTTGTGGAAAATTTGATTCACTCTTTGGTAATTCCAGATTATAGGCAAGATTCAACAATCAAGCAGGCTTATCCTGTACCATCTCAGGTTGTGGGTCAAGCCAAGTATCCTTGCACCATATTGGTGAACTTCACTGATAATAGAGCTAGAGAGAGGATACTGACTAAAGCTATAAAGGAGACCTCTAAACCTGCAGATAATTTTGAGTTCTGCATTTTTTTCAGACATGACAGTGGTATCCTCCCGGAGAAGTAAGGAGTTCAGAAGTCTGATTCCAAAATTTCAAGCAGCTGGGGCGCAGGCCTCGATAATTCAGTTTTCAAAACTTTAAGTGCTGTTTAAATGCTCCTTCTGAATATTTGGCAATGTTACTGGAGCTGACAGGTTTGTAAAGTCAATGCCCTAATATGGGCAAGCATTATGTTTGAGGTTTATTTGTGGGACAGGTCTGAAGGGGGCAAGAGGGGAGAAGGGGGAGCCTGGTATTGCAACATGGTAGTCTTGCAAGGACTGTGAGGATCTTAAGATTTCTCAAGGCTCTGCAAATGTTAAAGAAGTTCTGCGGTCCCAATGTTCCTACAGTCCATGTTCAGTGTGAAAAGTAGGTTGTTGAGTACTTGGCCGAAGGGGGGGGATGGGCTAAAGGAAAGAGTAAGGAGACTGGCACTTTGTCATAGTGCCAATATCCCTGAGGGTGGGGTAGTGTCAAGAGTGGGAGGAAGAGTGGGACTCCCACCGAGGCGTGGGTGGGAGGAGGAGAAATAGGAGAAGACCCAGATGTGTGAATATAGGGAAAATTCACCACTGTGGAGTAAAAAACTCGTAAGTGGCCCATTTAGGAGAGTGCCCACCTATAATGTGCTGGTGTAGCTGCTGTTTATGGATTCAAACGGATTTAAATAATGGAGGGGTTGTGATCACCCTTCAACGGGGTTTAGCCTGATCTCCAAAATCTGAAGGAAAAGAGTCCAGCAGCAATTTTTGGATATGCACATTTGCACTTTAGTAAGTGCACTAAAGCCCTTATTGGGGAGGTGGTAGAGGAATGGAATATTAGGGTGGCTATTAGTAAGCACGAGAATCACTTAAACGAATGGACGCACTTTAAAGTTCATGCTGGCAATTTAGCACTTTGGCACTTTAGGTATTGTACGTGCTTTGATTATTCATGCTTAGCCCCAGAGAGTGGAAGGAGGGTGAGGACTCTAGGATTTGTTGGAAGTTGGTTTTGTTTAATGTCAACAAAGTGAACAATAAAACAAAGTTGTGAGGTAAAGAGGCCAAGGTGGAGGACCGTAATTTATTGGTAGTGCTGTTTGGAGACTCATCTACCATTGGTAAAGCTTTTAAAGTTCCCCATGTTTAAGAAATAGGCAGGATATAGAGGCTTCCTGTCTGTCCCAGCATCTCACCAGGGTACTGTGTTTCTTCTTGCCCATAGATAAAACGCAAAAGTTATTGACTGGGCCAGCGACATGTAGGGCCACTGGTGCTGGGTTAATTGCTTATTTTATTCTAGGTGGCTCGCTTCCGTTAGCTATTATACCCCAGTGGAAGATAATGTTAGGACATATGAGGAGTTATTTCAATCTTTAATGCAAGTCGCAGGGGAGATTATTATGGGTAGGGATTTTAACCTCTTGTAAAATCCTAGGATAGATTCCTCGACAAGCCTTAAAAGACAGCTAAAGCCCAGGGTAGCAAATATTATGCACAGCTATCAAAAAGTCTTCTCACTAATTGATCCCTGGAGGGATGCCTTTCCAGTAAAGAGAGAATTTACATGCCTTTCAGGGAGGTTTCTTACTGCCTCGCTGATTGATTTTCTTTCCTCCAAAACCTTGATCTTTAATGGTCAGCAGACTCTCCCTAATGGATTGTTGGGCCATGGAATTCTTGAACTGGAGACTTTAATAAAGTTGCAATCCTTGAGTGAGAAGGTGGGTTTTTAATTGGCAGTACCTATAGGAGGCGGGGTGGGTAAGGTATGAAAAGAACAGATTAAAGAATTTTTGGAAAAGCATCATTGGTCGGCCCACCAACTGTGGTATGAGATGCCTTAAAAGCCTACATAAGAGAGCAGTTGATAGTCAAGGATATGGCTAACAATAGAAATTCCAAAGAGCAAAAGTAGGCTTGGAGAAGGGTGTCCACGAAGTGAATGATACATTTTTTAGGCTGCCTTCTGAGGTGAACAGAAAGGAGTTTGAGAAGGCTAAATGGGCATTAAATTACTTTTATTCTGCTAAGTGCTTTGCATCAAATAGCACCAACAGAGAGCAATTTTGCTGGAAGCTTTCTGGCATGGCAGACCCAAGAACAAGTCTTGAGAAACATGATCCATGCTTTGAAGTGACCAGTCTCCGATGTTCGCTGCAAGAAACAGGGCAAGTTGGGTGAAATTCTGCTTGAACACCATAGATTAATTTATGGCCATAATCAAGTGATTGATACGGGAGCACTGGGGGCTTTTTTGGAGGGGCTGGATATTCTTACACTTAACGAGGGAGACATGCATAGTATAGCCCACCCTTTTGCGAAACGAGATGGCCGAGGTGGTTGAAAGCCTTCTAAATTGAAAGGTATATAAGGTCAGTGGCCCTGATGGTTTCCCATCTGAATTTTATAAATTGTTCCTAGATATCCTAGAGTATTTGCTGCTGGTTGCTACTTCTGTGCTGCAGGGCAACCCCATACTTCTTCGTTTAATTTGGGGAATGTGGTTAACTATTTAAAAAAAGGTAAAGGTGGGGAAAATCCAAGCTCATATAACCCAATTACATTATTAAACTCAGATTATAAGATTATTATGAAATTACTGTCAATAGCATAGCGGCAAAAGTAATTCACCAGGACGTGAACGGTTTTATTGCTGGACAAGAGTTACGGACTATCATAGGGTTGTAGTCAAAGGTGGTTTCCCTACAAATATCGCCCACACTAACTATGTCTCTTCAAACAGGTCTTTATTTGTATTCCAAAGAGATTCCCGCTCAGTTAACAGTATTTGTAACTTCAGTCTGTATTTATAGTCATTCTCTTCCTCTCCTCGGTGTGACAGTTTTGTTCTTTTCTTCCCTTAGGTTGTCAGGAATTCTCTGCCGTTCAGCCCCAGGTAGCCAGTGACAGAAAGAGGAGACAGAAGAATAACAAGCCATTGTCAGGTAAGTGATTCAACTGAGCTGTGCTGATTTATTTATTTTCTCTTTCCTTTTCGTATTCTTTCTTTTACTATTAATGGTATACACTTAAGGATGTGATAGTGAGGGAGTTCCTTTGTGAGATATAGCTATTTATACAGGCTTAGTGCTGCCCAGCATCCCAGAGAAAAAAAGGGTGGAGTAAACCTAAAGGGCTCCATACTTGTCGTGGTTACCGTGCGTTTCAAAGAAGTTGAGATTGCCCCCGTCATCCTTCCTTTTTATTGGCCTGTGCAGGGTGTGGTTGGGATTGTCACCATTTGTGTCCAGGGTTTATGGGTCGTTTTCCTGCCACCCTTACTCCTTCCTCGTTCTTCCCAACCTTCCCCTATTAACTTCGTGAGTTGATCACGCAAGCGCTCTCGTACCGAATATAGCCACGTCCCTCCAGGGATGCGGCCGGCTTCTCCGCATTCCCCGTTCCTCTCTGCTGCTCCTTGGCTCGCGTGCTCGGATCCAGCTTTGTCTCGGCGTCGTCCCATGTATCCTGGGTCCTCATTCTCCTCCTTCCATTCCCCTCCTTCTTCTTCCGCGTTCTTTCCTCCGGCGTCTCGGTCTTCTCCGCCATCTCCGTCTCCTCAGCATGCCCTTCCATGCTTGTTGCCGCTATTCTTTTTGAAGTCCCTCTGGGGGACTCAAACACCGGACAGCCTTCCACCAGTTGTTGTGCCGTGCCACAGTGACAAATTCACATTATTTAGCTGAGGTGTTGGATTATTTTTCCATTATTAATAATATCCCTGCTACAGTTTTTCTAGTATTCACGGAGAAGGACTTCAACTTTGTGGTCTAAAAGACTCTTTTTGGTATTTTGGGGAAGTTTGGGGTACCCTTCCAGATCACAAAGTTGATATATAAGATGTACGAGAGTGCTGAAGCAAAGATTATAGTTAATGCAGCAGAGGTTGATAAAGTGCAAGTTCCCTGTGGCACTCGGCAGGGTTGTCCCCTGTCACCAGTATTATTTGCTTTCCTCATCAAGCCATTGATCATCACAGTACAGTGAAATAGGGATAGCCACCCTCCTATACCACAGATGGGTAAGATAAAACTTTATGAAAATGCCATAATTTTGCTGCTTGATATTAACAGGTGTTCTCAAGAAAATAAAAAGTTTCTAGGTCTTTTCTTTGTACCAGGTATTATAAGATTAATAAGAAGAAGACCGAAGTAATTCTCCGTAATTGTGAGCCTGATATATTGCTCCCAGATATGCCCACCTGTGTAAATGAGTAATGGAAAGGGTACCTGGTTATTAGATAGTCAATGAAGATTGAAGACTTATACATCCTTAATTATGCCCCGTTACTTTTAAAAGTAAAAGCAGTGTTTGCGCAATGGAACTCGCTACCTATTATCATTCTGGGGAGGGTGGCACTGTTTAAAATGGTGGTTATTCACTTGTTTAATTTTCTTTTTTTTGGCTGTACCGTGTGTGTTTGTGACATCTGTGTTTTTTTTTTTTTTTAGGAAAGTGGAATCTCTTTTTGCATCTTTTATATTGCAGATACAAAACTGTTAGATTAGCACTTTATACGGAAGTATGGAGGATGGTGGTTTAGCACTCCCCAATTTGTGGGATTATTATTTTTAACAATTTGCACAATACATGTCCAGATTCAATGTGAAACATCAGTCAGTCGGAATTTTTAAGAATGATCTTATGGGCTTGATTTTGAAGGAATATTTTATTTGATTTACATTGAAAGATTTAGCTGTGTTCATCATGTGTTAAGTCAACCAGGCCACAACCCCTTAATTATAGCTTGCCATTTGAGCCACTACACTACATTTGCCTAATCAATGCACCGCTCTCAAGCCCTCAGATATAGGCCTCTTTGAGTCCTCTTGTTTCCCATTAAGACATATTGGCAATGGTCTTTCTTCTGGCAACAGTACTTTAAGATTTCACCCGAAAGACATAGGGCATCATTACGACTGTGGCAGTCTTTTGTCAAGACCGCCGCGGTGGCGGCTGCCAAAAGACCGCCATGTTGGCTGTAATCCGACCAGCGTTTTAAGAGTCACATTGTGAAGTCCACCAAAAAACAGCCAAAATTCTGAAACTGCCAGGACACTGGAGGGTGGAAAAGAGGCAGTCCCACCACCAGCATTGCCAGCCTTCTACAATTCCACCAACCAAATTACAATCCACAAATCACCACAGCGGTTCTTCCAAGGCGGAAAACCATTGGCGGTCCAAAATGTGGCGGTCACCACTCACGTCTTTCAGAACACATCATCACATTGGATAGTTTGAATTCCCTACACCTGAGACACCACCACACACCAGACACACCTACTGACAGCACCATATAACACACCCCTACACAGCCCTCAATCCTTTGAATCCAGAACGCCATACACGTACACTGTGAAGCCAAAATAATAAGGTTTACCTCTTATACACCACAGGCACACACACACATTTCACTCAGCACACCCCCCACATCAGCACAACCATCACAATACATATATCACTAGCACCCACACACTCCGCTACAACTGTCTCCAGCACACATCGCAGTACCCACACCACACCAGTTACCCAACACTGCAATCTTACACTCACAACACCCCACACACCATCTACACAACCACAACCATGTCCCCACAAAAACACCCACGTTTTTCTGACGATAAGTTGAGGGCCATGGTGAATGAAATTGTAAGGGTAGAGCCACACCTGTTCAGTCCAACAAACATCTATTGCAAG
The DNA here is from genome assembly GCF_031143425.1 of Pleurodeles waltl. Taxonomy (NCBI): domain Eukaryota; kingdom Metazoa; phylum Chordata; class Amphibia; order Caudata; family Salamandridae; genus Pleurodeles; species Pleurodeles waltl. The sequence goes on along the minus strand of NC_090438.1, from coordinate 586,213,475 downwards.
GAAAATGGAGTTGTGGCAAAGGTTAGTCGGCAGGGTCAATTCTGTAGGCAGTCATCCTTGCACAAGGGAGGACATCAGGAAGAGGTGGAATGACCTAAGAGTGAAGGTGCGTTCCATGGCATCAGGCACGAGCTAGCCGTACAGAAGACTGGCGGTGGGCCCCCACCTCCTCTCCCTACCTTTACATGATGGGAGGAGACGGTCTTGCACATACTCCACCTAGAGGGCCTCACAGGCATACCGGGGGGACTAGATTCTGGTAAGTACCCACAACGTTTATGTCTCACAATTGTCATGTCTTGCATGCTTCCACACCACCCAATCCCACCCAATTTAACTATTTAAGCCACTACACCTTTCGCCAAATCACCTAATACCCCTCTCCGGCATGCCACCTCTCCACTGAGCCCAACTGCCCTCACAGCCCTTGGAAATTGCATGCGAATGACAAGCTAATCATATCACTACGACTCCCAGAAAGCACTGACCCATCATTGTGAAAACCTAGAATATGCACAACATATCACATGTAATGCATGTAAACTCAATTACTAGTTATACCATCTAGATTGTTACAGTGAGCACCAGTACATGGAAATGACAGCAATGCAATGGCACACTCACAATAGTAACCAAAGCAAAGGACAGCTACAGCTGAGTGACCATTCCTAATGGCCACAGATAAAATATCCAAAACCAATAATAGTCTGACCTGGTTTGGAAAGGAAGATGGTTGAGTCACTGCACATGCACAACATCTACATACAGGACCATTTCCCTTGCATACCAATATACTGTGTTCCCACTAGGACACCTTTGTGCATTGTGCAGCTTTGATGTTTGACATCTAGCAAGCCTAACTATTCACTAGGTAATAGAGGTGAACAGTCATGTCAATAATCAAATAAACAGATCCCATCGGCAGTGCAGTCTGTACCATCCTCAAGTATAACAACTCCAAACATGGAGCATGGAAATCTAGTAACAGAGTTGTATGTAAAACAAAAGGTGTGCTGTGCAGCGACTGTCAATGTCACTACATGAAATCATGTTAGGCCACTGTCTGCATCTCACAAAAAAGCAACTAAAAACAATATATACTGAACTCTGTGTCTCACTCCCTCAACAGGTAACCTTGCCATTGCCAGCCTGGAGACAATACCTGAGACTGTCAGTCTGCCTCAGGATGAAGGCCCTAGTGAGGACAACAGCTTTGGATGTCTAGACACTGACAATGGACCATCCGGGACACCTGGTCAGTCAATGACTCTCAGCCTCACCCTGCCCACAGCAACTCCTACCAACTCTGTTGCATCAACATCACAGGCAATCATTCGCCCCCAAAACTGTGTCCTGAGGGCAGTGCCTTCCATTTTGTGCCCCGCAGTACATGTACCTGAGACTCCTGTTGTGACCCCAAACAATGATGGATCTGCAACCAATGAGAGAAGGCACACTGCACCAGGGGCACAGAAACATTGGGGTAGGGTGCGTGGGAGGGATGCTATGGGCCAGAGGATGGGGTCTCAAAGGTACACAACTGACCAAGAAACCATCTCCCAAGTCTTAGGAGCATACCAAAGTTGCCAAGACAGGATGGGCCAAATCATCACAATGTTGGGGGAAAATCAAAGGCTGCAGAGGGACCACCACCAAGAAGTCATGCAGCAGTGGCAGGCACAAAATGCCCACATGGCTACCATTGCAGGGGTGCTGAGGGACATCAATAATGCCCTGATTAGTTTTTCCACTCAACATCAGGCACCTTCCACTAGCAATGTAACTTCTGCCCCTTCAACATCAGCGGCAGCTAGTGGAGTGGAGGCCCTGCCAGGGGAACCTCATGCCTCAGATACCCCTACCTTTGTAGCTGAAGAACCCCCTGCAAACGTGGACATCCACCCGACATCCAGAAAGAACAGATGCCAAGAGCAAACCTACTGCTAGGAAGTGAACCTCTCCTGATTAGTCCCTCTCGTGTGCCACAGATACACCCTGTTGACTGTTCTCAAACCTAACTCAATTATTCCCTACAAGGACACTGGACTTGTGTTACCAACTGGTGTAGCAGCTACACTGATGAAATCATCCCCCATGACTTCACCCATTACTGTTATGTACATATTTATCAGTATTATGGTTACAGTGTACTCTTTATATGCAGAATAAAACACAGTTAAACACAGACACGGTGTATGTGTCCTTTATAATCCACTTACAACAGTAATGCATGACTATTTTGTTATGTAATTCCCCCGCCCCTTGTTTCGAACAGACATTGTAATGGATATCAAATTGAGACACTTTCAACAGAAGACTCTTTACAACAGAAATGTTACAGGACAGATGTTAAACAGGTCAAAATCCAGGTCAATACAAATGTATAGTCAATATTGCAATCAACACTTACAGCATGACAAAGAGTACCATCAGGATGTATGCAATGGTGTCATAAAATGCATAGACACAGGATACAGAAATCAGGCTCATGGTAATCTAACTACATTGTAGGACCAAACTGATTGGTCCTCTGTATCACATGGTATAGGCTCTTCACATACCCATACCTTAGTTTATAATTCACAAATCCCATGGAACATACAAAGATCAGAACAGAGGAACCCAGTACTGAAAGCATACACTAACATTGATCCCATACCTGCAAGTTTGTCACTCACCTATGTCAGTCTACAGTGACATGCATATTGGACTGCAAATTCAGAACAAAATGAAAATTAGGTACAATGGCGATCACTATTTACTCCACTTATAGTGAAGTGAGAGGCTATGATCCAACCTTAACACATGTGCCAGGCACTCCTCCAGACACATGATACACCATTGGACATCCTACTCTCCCCCACAGGTGAAAGAAGAGGAGAAACGATTTATCACCCCAGTCTTATGATGGTTAAACCACTTACACCCACTTACACTAAACTTATATCACCAGGTATCTGTCATGTACACCTCTCATGTCTATCAGCAATTCCCAGATGCTATTGACACAGTATTCCTCAAGCCAGAGTTGCAGAGCCAAACAGGATCTAGGCAAACCTGTGAGTGAAAAGGATAGAGGATAGGACATTGCACTTAACATACCTCATATCTGTGAATTCAGCACCAGAAGTGTAACTTCAGTCTGCATTCACAATTCAACCATAGGCATTGGAGCTAATTACATCCCCACAGGAAGATGCAAGTAAGGAGGTGTGATGCCACAAATCTACACCTGGTTGCACACAAACGTCTGTACAATAGATCTTATTTAGATACCTGTGTGTCAGTTGAAGTGCTGATTGATGAGATTGGCCCTAGAGTCAGGAGCTCCATCTTCCTCTGTCTCTTCATCCCTTGGTATATCAGCAATACCAGCCACATCTTCAGCTGCCTCCCCTTCATCTACTATCAATGGTATCTGACATCTCAGGGCTAGATTGTGGAGCATACAGTAGGCAAATATTATCTGACATACCTTGTTGGGTGAGTAGAGGATGGCACCTCCAGATAAGTCCAGGCACCTAAATCGTGCCTTCAAGAGCCCAAAAGTCCTCTCAACTACACGTCTTGTCCTCCTGTTGGCCTCATTGTAGGGGACTTCCCCTGGCGTGGCTGGGTACCTCACTGGTGTCAACAACCAAGGACGGTTTGGATAGTCAGAATCACCTGTGAACATATTGTGAAAACAACACAAACATGTGTATCTGACATGCTATAATGTGATGGCAGGAGAAATAAATCGCAAATATACAGTTCCATGAAAACTTACCAACCAGCCAGGCCCTCTCTGTATAGAGTCGTGGCATTAGCAGTGGAACATTGTTGTTTCTTATAATGAAGGAATCATGCACAAATCCTGGATGCTTGGCTGTGACTTGCGAGATGTACTGGTCTGCAAGACACACACCTGAACGTAGTTTGAGTAGTAGTTTTTCCTGTTCCTATAGACCTGTTCATTTACACTGGGAGAGATCAAGGCTACATGGGTACCATCAATGGCTCCTACCACAGCTGAAATGTGCCCCAGCTCATAAACTTCTGCCTTCACATGGGCCAAATATGCTCAGTGGGGAAACCTGTTGTAGCTTTCCAGGTGTTTCAACATTGCACACAGTACATCCTTCAAAACCAGACTGAACATAGGCTGACACATCCCTGCTGTACGATGGCAGGTATGCTATAGGGATTGTGAATGACAGGCATCAGATCTGGCTCCAACTGATCACATAGATCCACGATGGTATGACGATTCAGATGATACGTCTGAATGACATCTCTTTCCTACATGGTGTGCAGGTCTACCAGTGTCTTACTCTCCTCATGGTAGGACAACTATGTGAAAAAAAGTAAACATAGTATGAGAAATGCAGAATGCAGACATCTATTACAGCTATTTATTTACATTCCTCACACCTAACAGCTGTCGAGATGGCCACTACATCTGACATATACAGTACAACACATAGCTATGTATCCTATTTGACCCTCCTCGTTGCACATTGCCAAACATAACAATAGGATAAACTTTTGTAACTACTGTAACTGTCAATGTGTGAAAGACTTATAAATATATTGCACATATTGTAGGACTTCTTCATTTTATTCTGACAAATAGTAGCATCTGAGTAGCTGTACAGAGCTATTACCACATATCCTCACACAACACAGCTTATATTGCACATATGCACAATATGTCACCCAAACATGAGGGCAGTATGTACAGATGTTCAGCACAAAAGGGGGTAAAGTGCAATGACGCAGATTTGAGTACAGCACCGTACGTGAAATGTGCTAAAAATTGCAGGCGTATGACCTACTGTACTGGACAGGTGGAAGTGACCTAAGTCCGCCAACAGAAGTCATCATGACGATAGGCGGTCTCAACAACGGTGTAACTTGCCATTGGAAGAAATTGCTGGCTTTGGTGGAGTAGGGCCAATGGCAATGTCCACCAGCGGTGACGGTCATGTACGTGGAGGCCGTGACTGCCATCTTCTGCAGCATTGCTCACTTGACTCCTGATACTGCTGCCAGCAAGACCTCCACTACCTGAGCTGCTGTGTACTGCCTCTGGAAGCTACCATGGCACGTTCTGCCGGTTATAAGGCCCAGCCTTCACCCCATCAGAGCTTGACATGCTAGTGGGGGAGGTCCTACTATATGGAGCACCAGAGTAGCAGGTGAGTCCAATGTCATAGCAATACGTGATAGGTGTTGTGTCAGACGGTGTACCGTAGATGTGAACTTGTCAAGGTGTTGATGCATGCAGATTGTAAATTGTGGAGGCCTATGAGCAGAGGGGATGGTTATGTGTGCCAACTTGATAAGACTGATGTGTACTGTCCACTCCTATTGGTATGGTGCATGTAGACATGACTTTCTCCTTTTGTCTGTGTCATCCATGCAGGTCAATGCCCATCAGAAGGAGGGGTTTTGGATGTCATCACCAAGCAAGAGCAGATTCTGGGGGTCCACAGCTGACAGAGCACCCATTGTAGAAAGCTGTGGGAGGACCTGAGATGCTGGGCCCTGAAGACCGCTGAGGCCCAGCTGGGGATGTCCTCCCAATGAGGAAGGGGTCCCCATCGGACCTTGACCCCCCTAACGCTCCTCATTTTGGCGGTGGCCTACCCTGAGGTAGATGGGCGTTTAAGGGCAGCACAGCAGCCACAAGGGGGTAAGTATTGACTGAATCCATGTACTTTACTCTGCTAGTTTGGTGTATGCTGTCTTAGTATAGCAGCAGTGACAATGTAGTAGGTGCTACAGGGATGTTGACTAATGGGAATACATAGTACTCCAGTTGCCACTATAAAAAATGTTGATCTTGCCTTTGGGTTGTGCATGGAAACATGTTGATCATATGTGTCCAGCAATATGTATGACTACATGTGGAAATGCACATGTGATTGAGCCACATGTCTTACTCTACCCAGCCACATATATGTCAGTAAGGTGCAGTATCATCCTTCCCATCTAGTGTTTCCAGGTCCAATAATTCTATTAGTGTTTCATGTACCTCTAATCCTAAGGTGTTATACCACTCCCATTACAATGGATCTGCTCTATGTGCAACATTGGCCCTGCACTATTAGTTACAGGACCAAGTTATCCAGTGTCCTGAAACATTTTTATACTTTTTATGAGGCAGGCGTCCCATTCAGGCAATTGGTATGGCCAATATAGAACTCTCCATATGTGATTTGAGGAGGTGTCCCCATAGTCAACTCAACATCATACAATGGGGTATGTGGAGTTTGTAACGGATGAATATCCAACAATGGGGAACTCATGTTGCCTTTACATTTCTTGACACTACACTGACATTTGTCGATGCCAGGTTTGATTGAAAGTATGCTGGGACCCTGCTAACCAGGCCCAGCACCAGTGTTCTTTCCCTAAAACTGTACCTTTGTCTCCACAACATGTATTATGCCACCCTGGGTACCCCTCACTCATCACATGCACACTGCCTCACAGCTTGTGTGTGCTGGTGGGGAGAAAAATACTAAGTCAACATGGTACTCCCCTCACAGTGCCATGCCCACAACCCACTGCCTGTGGCATAGGTAAGGCACCCCTCTCGCAGGCAGGGTGCACTATACCACAGGTGAGGACAAAGCTGCATGAGCACTATACCCCTACAGGGTCTAAGCCAATTCTTAGACACTGTAAGTGCAGGGTAGCCATAAAGAGTATATGGTCTGGGAGTTTGTCAAACACGAACTCCACAGTTCCATAATGGCTACACTGAATAATGGGAAGTTTGGTATCAAACTTCGCAGCACAATAAACCCACACTGATGCCAGTGTGAGATTTATTGAGAAATGCACACAGAGGGCATCATAGAGATGCCATGCGCATGCCAGCCCAGCTGCTAGTGCTAGGCTGACTGGTCTCTGCCAGCCTGCCACTTCCAGACTAGTTTCTGGCCACATGGGGTGTGTGCCTTTGTGCACTCTGTGACCAGGAACAAAGCCTGTCCTGGGTGGAGGTGCTTCACACCTCCCCCTGCAGGAACTGTAACACCTGGCGGTGGGCCTCAAAGGCTCAAGCCTGGTGTTACAACGCCCCAGGGAACTCCAGCTAGTGGAGATGCCCGCACTCCAGACACAGCCCTAACTTTTGGTGGCAAGTCTGGAGGAGTTAATGAGTAAAACAAGGAGGAGTCACCCTACAGCCAGGACAGCCCCTAAGGTGTCCAGAGCTGAGGTGACCCCTTCCTTATGAAATCCTCCATCTTGGCATGGAAGATTTAGCCCAAAAGGATTAGGGATGTGCCCTCCTCCCCAAAGGGAGGAGGCACAAGGAGGGTGTGGCCACCCTCAGGGACAGTAGCCATTGGCTACTGCCCTCCAGCCTTAAACACAACCCTAAATTTAGTATTTAGGGGCGACCCTGAACGCAGGAAATCAGATTCCTGCTGATCTAACAAGAAGAAGACTGCTGACCTGAAAATCCAGCAGAGAAGAAGGTGACAACAACTGCTTTGGCCCCAACCCTACCGACCTATCTCCAGATTCAAAGAACCTGCAACAGCGACGCTTCCAGCAGGCCCAGCGACTCCTGCCAACTCAGAGGACTTGCCCTGCAAATCCAAAGGACCAAGAAACTCCTGTGGGCAGCGGCTCTGTCCAAAGCAACAAAGAAGAAACCATCTTTAAAGGGACTCCCACCTCCCTCCTGAAGCGTAAGTCACCACCACTCTGCACCCGACACCCCTGGCCCATGTCCAGAGAAACCAAGACCGCAGAGAGGACCCCAGGTGACTCCAACGACGTGTCTACCCTGAGACGACCTCCCTACACCCCCACGACGACGCCTGCAGAGAGAAGCCATTGACCGCAAGTGCCCGGTAACAAAGAACCTGACGCCTGGAAGAAGCACTGCACCGCAGCCCCTAAAGGAACCAACTACCAGTGCAGGAGTGACCAGCAGGCAGCCCTCATCTGTGCCCTGTGCCAGAAGCCCCCCTGTGCCCCGCCTGCATCACCATAGTGACCCCGGGTCCCTCCATTGATTCCAATACAAAACCCGACGCCTTGTTTGCACACTGCACCCAGCTGCCCCTGTGCCACTGAGGGTGTATTTTGTGTGCCTGTTTGGGACCCCCCCCAGTGCTCTACAAAACCCCCCTGGTCTGCTCCCTGAAGACGCGGGTACTTACCTGCTGGCAGACTGGAACCGGAGCGCCCCTCTTCTCCATAGGTGCCTATGTTGTTTGGGCCCCTCTTTGTCCTCTGCACCTGACCGGCCCTGTGTTGCTGGTGCTGGGTGTTTGGGGTTGACTTGAACCCCCAACAGTGGGCTGCCTATGCCCTGGAGACTGAACTTGTAAGTGCTTTACTTACCTGACAAACTAACATTTACATACCTCCCCCAGGAACTGTTGAATTTTGCAGTGTCCACTTTTAAAATAGTTTATTGCCATTTTATGCTAAACTGTGTACATTACTGTTTTAATTCAAAGTTCTATATTTACCTATGCCAAGTACCTTACAATTTATGTATTTACTTGAAATCTGAATCTTGTGGTTCTAAAATAAATTAAGAAAATTATATTTTTCTATATAAAAACCTATTGGCCTGGAGTTAAGTATTTGAGTGTGTGTTCCCATTTATTGCCTATGTGTGTAAAACAAATGCTTAACACCACCCTCTGATAAGCCTAACTGCTCGACCACACTACCACAAGTAGAGCATTAGTATTATCTATTATTGCCGCTATCAACCTCTAAGGGGAACCCCTGGACTCTGTGCACACTATCTCTCACTTTGAGATAGTATATACAGAGCCAGCTTCCTACAGATATGTAGTCAGTTACATAGCAGTCACGGAGGTGCTTGTGTCATTCATGTGTACATAGCTTATCAGTGGGGTAAGTGTTGTGTGAATATTTTTCTCATGGCTAACACATGTTAGGTCAGCTGTAAGTGAAGTATGTGTACTCATGTTGTCATGTTGTGGCTCTGATTCAGCATGTCAGGTGAAATGGTATGAGCCCTCATAGGAAATTGTGGGTTCTCCATGGTCTGTTGTTTTAACTATGCTCTCTGTGGTTGTATCATGGGTGCTAGGTAGCCCCCAGTTCGAGTACATGGAGTCATGGTGCATTTGGCAATGTATGTGAATAGTAGAAGCAGTAATTCCTGTCAAATTTGGTACATGTATTGACATTGGTGTTCTCCAGACATGGAATATCAAATGGAGATGGGCACTGTATGGGACTGCCACATGTTGTGTATTGGTCAGTGTATTTTGCCATTGTATCAGGTATGTGCACAAGGATCAGCTAGGCATGTGATTGAAAGGCTAGGTGCTGTCTCGTTTGTGATGAGAAATTACTTTCCTTCCACGGAACATGACTTTTGATTATAGACTAGGCAGATGTGTAGTCGGAATAGCCACGACATGCTATTATCTGTCAACTGCATTACCTTTGAGTGATAGCTTGAAGTGCAGTGCTGTGCTGTATGGTGATGAAATATGTGCTTTGGCTAGGCCATGATGATCATACTGCCTTTGAGTTTCAGGTGATTTGGTGGAATGGTAAAGTAGTGTTTGAATATTTGGCTTAGGATGTCAGTGGACAAATGACAAATGGGTAGTTTGAAGTATCATATTTGGACATGATGTGGGATCTGAGGGTTTTAAATTGTGACTTCCCTGCCAGGAGATGTATACTTACAGTTGTACATATTTTAATCGGTGTATGTGAAGGATGTGATGACCCTCTCTTTCCCTCCCTTTCTTTCTGTGTGCATCAGCATCGGTAGGCGAAGGAGATGGGTCACAGGTGAGTGGGGATGCTGCAGGCCACGGAACCCAGAGTGCTGAGACCATCAACAGCGAGGGACCTAGTGGCCTCGAGGGCGAGTGGAGTGTCATGGGGAAACAGGGTCTACATCATCAACAAGGGAATCCTCCTTCTGTGGCCTCTCCCTGTTGGTGGTGGACCCATACGGGACCACACCAGCCAATCTTTGCACGAGACCCCCCTTTCTACCTCTGCCCTCCTTGTAGCTCTCCACCCAGTGGTCTGTGCCCACTCACCCAAGAGGGTGGGTGTCTTATTTGCCGCAGGCACCTCTGCTCCTGCCCGTCAGCCCTGCTGCCCTCAGTGAGAAGGCTATTGACTTCCTGAGGTCAATCTCTGTGGATCTGTCCACTGTCGTGAATGCCATCCAGGGAGTAGCAACTCAAGTAAAACAGTGTAATGCATTCCTGGAGGGCATTCACGGTGCACTGGCTTGCCTACAGAGATCTTTTCAAGCACTGGCCTCCACGCTGATGCAGTCAGTCACCCTTTCTCTTCTGTTCCCCTCCACCTTCCTCTTCTCAATCCCGAACCCGTCTTCCCGACCCAGCCAAAGCACACAGACAGACAAACATGCATCCACCTCAACATCCAAGGGTAGCTCTGGCAAACATAAGCACCACAGGACCCACCACTGGCATGCACACAAGCAACATCCACCTGCAGACACTTCAACAGTCACAACCTGCCCTGATACCCCTACTACCCTCAGCATCACAGACCCGATACCAGACACACCTGCCAACATCACACAGACATTCACAGATCCAGCCATTACACACATCTTGCCTTCAGATATCACAAGAGCAGACCCTCAGACATCCACCCTAGTCATCAAATCCGCAGATACCACGACCACAGACACGACTAGATGCAGCACATCCACCATACCAGCAGTCACCACCCTAACAGACAGTGATTCATCCACCATGGCATCTCCCAGCACCTCCACCCCCTCCTTCCAAAACACATAAATGCCCACACTCACCCACCCAACAGACACCCACCACCCACAAGCACACCTTGCACACACATGCACCCAAGACATCTACAACTACACCTCTTACAACCACTCCCTCACCTTCCATACCGAAACCCTTCTGCTATGACCAACCTGTATGTCAAAGGAAGCTTTTCTCTCAGAGTTTCCCCTACTTTTCTCCCACCTGGTGATACCCCTAAATGTTCTCTGCCCCTCCTCAAGTCCAGCCCTTCTACCTCCAAGCCCTCCCTTGCCCCCTCTGCCATACCCATGTCCCCCCAAGAAGTCAACCCCCACCAAGAGTACCAAAGCCTCTCCAAAGCCTCAGCCTGAGCCCCCTCCCAAACCTAAACCCAAAGGTCCCCCTCCTAATCCTAAGCCCAAACACTCCCTCCCCCCATCCTTGAGGTCCCTACATGCCCCGTTGATGCCCCTACCTGTGGAGCCAGGAGTCAAGTTGGGGGCACTAACATCTGGTTTGTGTACATGTTGCACACACATTTTTTGGACTGACTTCTGGCTTTGGACAATGATATTTCATTTATGGTGATAATATATATTAAGACCAACCCGTTGGTGGTTTCTACATCATATCTTTTGTTCTGCATTTCTTTACTTAGGGCAGTTATTTTTTTCTTGGCTGACATTGTTTGTGTGAGTATTTGTTTGTCAGTGGTGGTTGTGCCACCTGCTTGTTTGGGCAGCATGTGTGGTTGTGTGCATTGCATTTGTCCATGAGTGACGGGTGTGTTGTGTGATGTCAATGTGTATGTTGTGGACATGTTGTAGTTCTGGTATTGTATGGTGTTTGTGTTGACATGTGTTAGTTGCAGTGTTGTGTGCCTTTGTGTGCATGAACTGTGTGCATGAGTGCGTGTGGAAAATGATATGTCAGGTACATTGTGAAGTGTGTTTGAGGGGTATGCCGTGGGCTGCCTTTTTGGATGTGTGGTTGTGCGTGTTCGTTTCCTGGTGCTGGTACTGGGTGTTGTATATATGATTTGTCAAAGGGTATTGTCTTTTGTGTATCCTTGACAATGTTTTGGTGATGTAGCGATTGTGGTGTAGTTGTGTCGTTTGGTGGTGTTGTGTGTGACTGTGCCAGTGCTGTGTATATGGGGGTTAGTGTGAGTTTTAGATGTGTGGGTGATGGCTGTAGGGTGTGTACCATGTATGTGCAGGTGTGCATGTGGTTGTTTGTAAGTGTGAGTGTCGGTTTGAGGTTACGTGTGAGTGTCACCCTCGCCACTCTTTCCCAATTTGTATGTTGTATGTGTATAGTTACTTTGACAATTTACAACAGTGACAGGTAAGTGTGTGGACTCACAGTTGCTGTCATCGTCACTGGTTCCAAAGTCATTGGGCGAGCTGGAGCAGCTGGAAGAGTTGTAGTTCTGGTTCTATGGTGGCTCCGGATGAGTATGGCTTCCTGAAGGTGAGTGTCTCCTTTTGTACAGTTGGTTTCCACCTGGCTTTCCATGGTGGTGCGACGGCGGTGGAAACCTTGGTGTTGTCCAACCTCGTAATCTGTCTGGTGGCAACATGGTCTCTGTTGGCCTGCAGGTGGCTACCATCGTTTGTGGTGGCCTGACCGCAGTGGCGGTTCCAGCGGTGGTTTGGCTGTATTCTGTTGGAAGTGCCGCCATGGTCATAATTTGGCGGTCTTCTCCACCAGCCTGTTTGTGGTTTGACTTCCACAGCCGACATGGCGGTCCTGGAACTGCCAAATTCATAATGACCTCCATAACCCTGTAGTGTTGAACAAGAAAATGGAAGGAAAGAATTTGAGGATTAGCTAGACTAATCTCAGAAGAACCTAGAGATTATAAACTTCAGTTAGTACAATGGACAATGAAATAAATATATATATATCACAGAGTGGCAGTAGCCACAGTAGTTATGGTTGTGGTTATAGTTAGGATTTCCAGGTAAAAGAATTCCTCAGAATTTTGCTTGTTAAGAACTTTGCGCCCGTTTGAAGAATCTCCATGAAACTTTCCAGACCTATCCTTATTTTTTTTACTTTGGCAGAGGATGATGAGTTTCACTGAGACTGGCCAAGGGGGAGCAAAAATAAAAGTTGAGTCCCAAAATGCCTTTGAGCACAAATTATTTTTTCCTTAGACTTTGTACTCACATGTGGTGGCCAAATTCCCGTTGGATCTCCATTAAATTTGGCAGTATAACACATTATGGTATTCAAATGATTCCTTTGGGTGCTATAGGTAAGTAGCGTAAGTATTTATTTTAGGTTATAAGGCTTTATAACATAGTGATATATGTTGTTGCTGCACTGCAGCAAATGTTCACTGTATTTCACAGTATTTTACAATAGTGATGATAAGGCTCTATGGGCCAAGTGTAAGTAGGTTCGAAATCCAAATGTACAAAACTCCATTGAGTTTCTTTTGCGATTCCCAGTGGGTCGCAAATAGACCTACCTCATGAATATTAATTAGGTAGGTCGCAATTTGTGACCGATTAGGAATCGCAAAAATCACAGGGATGGTTGCCTACTGAGGTCTTTTTCTTTTAAACGCAGCCTGTTTTCCTTAAGTGAAAATGGGCTGTATTTAAAAAAAAAAAATGAAATGTTTACGTTTCATTTTTTAAGAGTAGGCAGTGGTCCACAGGATCACTGCCCCCTCTTAAAAAAGTTTTTCCCAACCACTCTCAAAGGGGAAGAGAACCCCTTGGGACCCCTTCTCATTTGCGAATGGGTGACCACCAACTTTTAACTGGCAGTAAATAGGGAATGACTTGCAGAAGCATTTCGGTCGCAAATCATTCATACATACCTTTCTTATGTGGTATTATGAAGGGGCACCATCAACACGCCCCTTCCAAATACTGAATTGCAAAACCAAATTTTGAGTCAGTAACTAGTTACTGAATCGCAATTTGTGCATCCCAAATTGCATTTTTCCACTCACAAATGGGCTGATTGCAAATTGGCCAGTTGGTGACTGGAAAAAAGCTTTGTACATGTCGCCCTATGTGATTGGTTAATCACCATCTTTACAAAAGTTAAAGGCAGTCATGTTGTAGGTACACTTTTGCTGTGGTCTGCGTTTTGCCCTTAGGTATAGGTAAGTATTAGGTTTGATATTTTACCCTTCATATTACCACTTCATTAAAGTGGTAATAGGTCGGGAAACATATTTATATGGTTCTATATGATTTCTGTGTATTGCTATATATTTATTTTAAATGTACGGAGTACTACCTCAGAACTACCCCGGTATTTAAAAAAATAAAAATAAGCATGTTAAAAAATGTAAAATGCTCTGTACTACACTATATTTTAAAAAATATAGTTTAGTACAGTGTATTTTCAAAATCTTAACATATTTAAATCTTCACAAAATTACCACACTGCTTAAAACTGTATTTTAAAAATGTGCCGATCTAGCTAAACTGCTGGAAAAATATATAAAAAATTGTAAATAAATTCCTCTAACTGCTATCACTTTTATAAAGTACTAATAGGTAGGAAGCAAGTATAAAGCCTAATACCTATATATAAGGCCCTAACCCGGGATGTAGCAAAATTGTGCTCACAATTACATGGCTGTCTTTTACATTTTGTAAAGCTAGCCATTAGCCAATTAGATACAGGGGGTCATTACAACCCTGGCAGACGGTGTTAAAGTGGCGGTAAGACCACCAACAGGCTGGCGGTCTTTTTTTTACTATTATGACCATGGCGGTGACCGCCATGGTCATCCGCCGCTTCACCGTTCCGCCCGCCATGGCGGAGACGACCACTGGGCTGGAGACCTGGGTCTCCAGCCCGGCGGCCGTCACAATACCGCCGCCGGTATTTTGACCCGGCTTACCACCGTGGATTTCCAGCGGTAGGAACCGCCATGAAATCCATGGCGGTAAGCCCTATCAGTGCCAGGGAATTCCTTCCCTGGCACTGATAGGGGTTTCCCCCAGCCCCCAGCCCCACCCTGACTCCCTCCCCTACACCCCCCACCACCCCTGCCACCCCCCAAAGGTGGCAGGGCCCCCCTCCCCACCCGACCCCCAACATCACATAACTCACACACACACAACACGCATGCAGGCACCACCAACACACATACACGCACACACACCAACATACATGCCTACATCCACACACCCATATACAGACATACACGCACACATCCATACAAACATACATACATACAGACATACACACACTCATTCCCAAAACATGCAACACACCCGCAAGCATACATGCACCCACACCCCCCTCTACATACACAGACGCACATGCCCATGCACCCACACAACACACAACACCCCCCACTCCCCTCCCCTAACGGACGATCGACTTACCTGTTCTGTCGATCCTCCGGGAGGGGACGGGAGCCATGGGGGCTGCTCCGCCGACACCGCCACGCCAACAGAACACCGCCGCGCCGAATCACAGGACGTGATTCGCTGGGCGGTGTTCTGTTGGCGTGGCGGTGGAGGTGGAGCAACCTCCACTTGCCCGCCGCCCACCAGTATGGCTGTTGGCAGCTCTCCATCCTAAAAAGGACGGAGAGCAGCCAACAGTCATAATAAATACGCCGAGCGGCAAACCGCCACTACTGGCGGTCTTCCACACGGCGGTCCCTCAGCGGTCTTGTTAAAAAACCGCAGAGGTTGTAATGACCCCCACTGTCTTCTTATCGGCATGTACCGTGGTATACCGCAAAATTACAGCAGTGTAGAATGAAGAACAATATATAACTAATTATGTAACACTTATAACTTTAACACTACTAAAACTATTTACACCTACTACCACAATTTAGCATTTACACATCATAATCTATATTCCTGGAACATTACATATATATCAGTACTTTCACTTTCATGCTGCATCTATTTCAACTACCACACTCCACTCTACATCACTCCACTCTATGCCACTCCACTCTACCCTATTACACTCTATGCCATTCCACTCTGTCAGTACAGTATGCACCACTCTACTTTACGCAAATCCACTGTATACCACTCCATTCTGCTACACTCCACTCTACGCCACTATATTATAAATCACTCCACTGTAGGCTATTACACTGTAAGCCACTCCATTCAATGACACTGCAGGGTACACCAAAACGCTGTACACCCCTCCACTGTATGCTACTCCACTCTACGCCATTCCACTGTACGCAGTTCCACTCGGCAACACTACACTTTATGCTATCCTACTCTATGTCACTCCATTCTACACCTCTCTACTATACCCCACTCCACTGTACGCTATTCTACTGTATGCAACTATACTTAAAAGCCACTCCTCTATAGGCAATTGCACTCTACCACACTACACTGTCCACCACTATAGTCTATACCACTATACTTTATGCAACCCCTCCCTACACTATATTGAACGCTATTCCACTGTACGCAGCTCCACTCTACACCACTTCACTCTAAGATAGTCAAGTATATGTCACTCCACTGTATGCTACTTCACACTACTCTATGCCACTCCACTCTACACCACTCCACTTTATGCTATACCAATGTACACCCATCAACTGTACCCCACTCCACTGTATTCCACTGCACTGTATACTACTTGACTCTATGCCAATCTATTCTATGTTATTCTACTGTATGCAACTCCACTATATGCAGCTCCACTCAATGCTATTTCACCCCACCCCACCCCACTCTACTGTACATCACTACAGTGTATGCCACTCCATTTAGAAATGTAAGTAATAACCACTTTCACCATTTGCTCATTTTAAAGTCTACAGTTGAACCGAAGGTTTAATTAATCTCTCTCGCCTTGAGACCCTTACAAGCCTTGAGACCCTTACGGGTGAGTAGTGTTCTTCATAAATTCTGATTGATTGAAATTCTTAGTTCTCTACCCTCATTCAGCACTAGGAACATATTTGCAGTCTCCTCCTTAATTGACTTTCTCTGCCAAGCACACTGGTCCACTTCATTTCAGTTATTTTAAAAAAGGGGCTTAAGCTACACCAAAAATAAATTATTTATATTTTTAATGCAGTGCTCCTGTTTGTAACTTCGGTGTTATTAAGATTCTGTTGTATTAGTCAGGAAAGTAGAGTTCATCCTCAAACTCAGGGGGCCATCCTGAGGACAATCACTCATCACACTTGTGATGACAAACCAATTCCTCTCGTCATCCTTAGTTCTTTCAGGAACGCTATAATCTTTGGTATAAAGTGTTTTTTATTGTATTCATCCTCAATCCCTCCAGACTGTTCATTCTGACTGTGACAACTGATCCAGCTGCACTGAACACATGCTCCAAAGACATATTGACTACTGGACATGATAGATAATTTATTGCCAGCCTGCTGAGCTCTGTTCAATGTGCCCTCTTCCCATAATAATATCTCAGTAGGCTTGATCCAGGTATACCTCTGCTGGGTCATCTAGATAGTCTTGGACCATATTCTGAACTGTCAATGGTGCTGCTATTGCTGTGCCTGAAACTCTGCACTTGACGTATGCCCTGCCATATGAATCTAAACCTTTGCAGAAGTTGCTAGTAAACTTAATTCTTTTGTTGCTGTAGTTTTAGTACCTGGTGCTGGTGCTGCAAAAACTGCGAGCCATCAGCAATGCCGTCAATTGAGGTTACTGACTGCACTTTTGAAATTCTGCCCTGGGCTTGAATTTGCAGTTGTTCTTCTTGATCACTCACTTAACCGACGATCCAAGTCTTTTCTACCTTTATTGTCATGGCAGTTAATGTTAGAAATGGAGTCTTTGGTTGACAGTCAGGTTACCCCCTGTTCAAGCAAGGACCCTCACTCTAGTCAGGGTAAAAGAGAATCACCTTCAGCTAACCCCTGCTTACCCCCTTGGTAGCTTGGCAGAGCAGTAGGCTTAACTTCAGAGTGCTAGGTGTAAAGTATTTGTACCAACACACACAGTAACTTAATGAAAACAATACGAAATGACACAACACCAGTTTAGAAAAATAGGATATATTTATCTAAACAAAACAAGACCAAAACGAAAAAAATCCAACATACCCAAGTCAAGTTATGAATTTTTAAAGGTTAAACAAAAAAATAGCGCTTAGAAAAATAAATGCATCGATGAGGTGTTAACACGGCGTCGTGACGGAGTCGTTCCCAACAAGCCGACACCAGCGGCGCCAGACACGGAGTCGCGTAGACCCCCAAGTACAGTACCTTTGGTGAAGAGTGAAAACAAGTCATTGCGTGAAGTCGGGGATCGCACCGTCGGTGTGAAATGTTGAATCCGTGCACTTCGAGCAGCATCGGTCACGGCGTGGTGCGGCGACTTCCACGGAGTCGCGGACTTCAGCGGGGCTGTAGCGGCGTCGGGCCTGTGAAGATCATCGCGTTCCAGCAAAGTTCACGGCGTCGGGTGCAGGCGGAATCACCGGATTCAGCTGCGGCATCGGTCCGAAGTTGTCCGAAGTCGATTTCCTTGGATTTCCACCAGCTTTCCTTTCAAGGGCCCAGGAACTGGATAGGGCACCACTTGTCAGAGCAGGAGTCTCTCCAGTGACTCCAGGTGCTGGCAGAGAAAAGTCTTTGCTATCCCTGAGACTTCAAACAACAGGAGGCAAGCTCTAAATCAAGCCCTTGGAGATTTCTTCACAAGATGGAAGGCACACAAAGTCCAGTCTTTGCCCTCTTACTCTGGCAGAAGCAGCAACTGCAGGATAGCTCCACAAAGCACAGTCACAGGCAGGGCAGCACTTCTCCTCAGCTCTTCAGATCTTCTCCAGGCAGAGGTTCCTCTTGTTTCCAGAAGTGTTCTAAAGTCTGTGGTTTTGGGTTCCCTTCTTATACCCAATTTCTCCTTTGAAGTAGGCCTACTTCAAAGTAAAGTCTCTTTGGAATGTGAAATCCTGCCTTGCCCAGGCCAGGCCCCAGACACTCACCAGGGGGTTGGAGACTGCATTGTGTGAGGGCAGGCACAGCCCTTTCAGGTGCGAGTGACCACTCCTCCCCTCCCTCCTAGCACAGATGGCTCATCGGGAGATGCAGGCTACATCCCAGCTTCCTTTGTGTCTAGTATGAGGTGCAACCAGCCCAACTGTCAAACTGACCCAGACAGGGAACCCACAAACAGGCAGAGTCACAGAAATGGTATAAGCAAGAAAATGCTCACTTTCTAAAAGTGGCATTTTCAAACGCACAATCTCAAAATCAACTTTACTAAAAGATGTATTTTTAAATTGTGAGCTCAGAGACCCCAAACTCCACATATCCATCCGCTCCCAAAGGGAAGCTATACTTTAATCAGATTTAAAGGTAGCCCCCATGTTAACCTATGAGAGGGACAGGCCTTGCAACAGTGAAAAACGAATTTAGCAATATTTCACTGTCAGGACATATAAAACACATTACTATATGTCCTACCTTAACCATACACTGCACCCTGCCCTTGGGGCTACCTAGGGCCTACCTTAGGGGTGTCTGACATGTAAGAAAAGGGAAGATTTAGGCCTGGCAAATGGGTACACTTGCCAAGTCGAATTTACAGGTAAAACTACACACACAGACACTGCAATGGCAGGTCTGAGTCATGATTACAGAGCTACTTATGTGGGTGGCACAACCAGTGCTGCAGGCCCACTAGTAGCATTTGATTTACAGGCCCTGGCACCTCTAGTGCACTTTGCTAGGGACTTACTAGTAAATCAAATATGCCAATCATAGATAAACCAATCACATACACATTTATATATTGTATAGGGGATTATTACAACTTTGGAGGAGGTGTTAATCCGTCCCAAAAGTGACGGTAAAGTGACGGATATACCACCAGCCGTATTACGAGTTCCATAGGATATAATGGACTCGTAATACAGCTGGTGGTATATCCGTCACTTTACCGTCACTTTTGGGACGGATTAACACCTCCTCCAAAGTTGTAATAACCCCCATAGTGTCTATCAAGGACAATAAACCTCTATGGGAGGCAGGGTGCAGGATCCATAAATACATTAAATATTTGCTAGTGTCCATCCAGGGCCATTGGAGCAAAATAGAAGGCAAGGGGTGTGAGGAGAGAAATTACCACATGGTCAGCAAAGGAGGCATGGAGAACAAAGAACACATGCAGCCTATGACAAAGAACAGCGACATTGCTTATGCTAAATTCCTTTTCTTAAAATGTGACTATGGAGACATCAGCACTTACAGAACCCCTAATACTCAAGGCTAGGGTCATACACCTTAACTATTAGGCCATAGGAAAATAATAGTCTCAGCAATTAGGCTGCCCTGCCGACTCCCCACACCACCTATGTTTGGCAGTTGCCAATTCCAAAACCCTTCCCTGCTGCTAAACAAACTCACTCAGGGAAAAACAATCAGAGCTTTAAAAAACAAGAACCCGAAAACACAATAAGATGTCCCACTACTGGCCCCTGCTCCCGTCCCTACCCTCACACCTCCGGGCACAAGATCAAAAATGATTTTTTCAGAGATGGCACAACTTGGATCCACACTGCCATCAGCTTCAGCTCTTAAATTAGGGAACACTATGGCTACCACCACTGCAGGAAAGAAAGCAGGCTCGGAGGAGAGGATATTGCGAGAGAGACCAAGACAGCAGCCAGTACCACGGTGCTCCAGGCAGCAGATAAAAGTGCCTTTGGGACAACAAAACATAATCAAGGTCACTGATTCAGTAGATAGCTGCAGTACAACAAGGTAACAAAAAGAGAAGCCAACTGCAGAGCCCTTCGGTCATATATTCAAGCTTCCCAGGCTCCCTGCAGATGTCCCCTTCCCCCTGTACAGCAGACCCCAATCAGTCAACGCCATTGGCAAGTTTTGTAGGCTTTTTAGTGCATTCTCTGGTCCCCAAAAAATTAAAAAAGTTAAACTGCATTGCCGTTGGCCATCCCCTCCACATGTTTGGACCACACCACCTGACCCTATGTACCTATGCAGGCACCCCCTCCGTTCAATTCCTCAAGACCCAAGCTGCAAAATCTCTAAGTAGACATTTCAGATGCATGTCCATGATATATTAGGCTTCTTAATTATATGTTGCAATTATAATTTTTCCATCAGCCCATTTAGAGGATTGTCTTCTTGTAGAACCTTACAAATGCATGTAAGGTTTTCTTGCTATGCTGATAGCATAATATTTATCCTTTCCTGAACTTGTGTACTGAATTTGTTTGTAGTTTTGTAGGGCCAGACCACCACACTTAACTGGTGAATATAACATGGCTGCTGATGTTCAGTATGGTCCCCTCCCAAATAAATTCCAATATAGTTCAATTTCATTTGCTGCCTCTTAAATGTAGGATGGAGAATGGAACTCTCAATGATAAAAACTTACCTCACTGCACCCTAATCTGGACTTCTGCTCAACTTCATTTACTTCCTCTCCACCAGAACCGCTCTGATTGAAAGAACTATAAATATGTCAATAATTACTGCAGTACTGCTGTTCTTTATATATCTACTGCATGCCATGTAGTTTGCTCAGATTTGCTTGTAGTGCATTGTGTGTCACCTGAGAAGGTATCCTCAAGAGAAAATAAATATCAAGGTATTCATTTTTGTTTCCACCAAAAATAAACATTACACTCAACTTTCTGATCACCTACACTACCAGTACACCTCAAAGACAATCCCTAATAGAATCATGTTCACAGCCCTATTAAAAGTCAAATAGCTGGCTAACAAGTACCATCTCTAATGTCAAATTTATTCCCTCACCATTCTGCATATTGCTCCTTCAACAAACGTCTGTCTTAAATATATCATCATCACATGCACATAAAATGTCATAAAAACACATAATTAAGACTTATGCGTCCGGACTGGCCATCAACCACAAGTTAAGCAATGGACAATCATGCACTCCAGTAGAACAAAATAAACGGCAAAGTATTACCACGCTTACAGGAATACATATAAATCTCTACATAGGTCCATAACAGTATCTAACCTGCCAGTACCCAATATAGGTGGTCATTACAACCCTGGCGGTCAGTGTTAAAGCGGCGGTAAAACCGCCAACAGGCCGGCGGTAAAACATTTTGAATTATGACCATGGCGGAAACCGCCAACAAAGACAGCCACTTTAACACTCCGACCGCCACAGCGGTACAGACAAACAGCACGGCGGTCACTGCCAACAGACAGGCGGAGGACAATGTACCGCCCACAGTATCACAACAGGCCAATCCGCCACCTTTTCCGGGGCGGATTCACCGCGGATAAAAACATGGAGGAAACAGCCATTTCAAAGGGAAAACGCTCACCTCTACACACCCCACGAGGAACAACGACACCATGGAGCCGGAACTCCATATTCTCCCTGCGATAGTCTTCCTGCTCCTATACGAGGATCAACAACGCCGGCGGCGAAGACCACGGTGAGTATTGCACCTACGACATAGGGGAGGGGGAGGGAAAAACACAGGGACACACAAAACCAACATCACAACCCCCACCCCGACCCTCACCCACTACAACACACACACCAATGCATATCCAAACATTACAGTAACAACCCCCAACCCCCCTGGAAGAATGCAAAGACAAAAGGAAATGAGTTGAACCATTGTAATATATCAAAATACAGTAACCAAATATATACATATATATATATATACACATTAAACAAAATATACACCACGATTAGTAGTGCAGGTAATGCACCATTCATTGTCCATGGACCACTGGGCCCAAATTGCATGGGCGAGGCCCACACTAGATACCTGATCAAAACGGAGAGAACACTGCAGGGGCATCAGATAGAAATACAACAGGCACCTCATGGGGAAGGGAAGGGGGGGCACCTCAGCCGGATGAGTGCACCACGCCAGATCCACGACGGGGCTCCATGCCCATTGATGTATCCTGTGGAGTGCAAAGCCACAGTCTCTCAAATCTCTACAGTGGGTGGTTTGCCCACTGTACCATACTGGGGAGTGCAAAGCCAAGGTCTCTCAAGTCTCTACAGTGGGTGGCTTGCCCACTGTACCATCCTGGGGAGTGCAAAACCACAGTCTCTCAAGTGGATAACAGTCTCCACTGGTTCTGGAGGGGGACTGGTGCCCAGAGTGCTTCATCCTGTGCAGGACAGACGGAGTGGATGCATGTCTCCACTGGTTCTGGAGGGGGACCGGTGCCCAGAGTGCTGGTGCCCAGAGTGCTTCATCCTGTGCAGGACAGACGGAGTGGATGCATGTCTCCACTGGTTCTGGAGGGGGACTGGTGCCCAGAGTGCTTCATCCTGTGCAGGACAGACAGAGTGGATGCATGTCTCCACTGGTTCTGGAGGGGGACTGGTGCCCAGAGTGCAGCACTCACCCCGTGACGGTCCCAGTTGCGTCACTGCCCCTGCCGCTAATGGGCTAGCGGTGCTCGCCTTGGTGGTCTTTGCCCTGTTCAGCGGTCCTTGCCCTGTACAGTGGTGCTTGCCATGGTGGTCTTTGCCCTGTTCAGCTGTGCATTCCATGGCAGTCTTTGCCCTGTTCAGCGGTGCTTGAGTTGGCAGTTTCTGACCTGTTCAGCAGTGCTTGCCCTGTTCAGCGGTGCATTCCATGGCGGTCTTTGCCCTGTTCAGCAGTGCTTGAGTTGGCAGTTTCTGACCTGTTCAGCGGTGCTTGCCCTGTTCAGCGGTGCATTCCATGGCGGTCTTTGCCCTGTTCAGCGGTGCTTGAGTTGGCAGTTTCTGACCTGTTCAGCGGTGCTTGCCCTGTTCAGCGGTGCATTCCGTGGCAGTCTTTGCCCTGTTCAGCGGTGCTTGCCCTGTTCAGCGGTGCATTCCATGGCGGTCTTTGCCCTGTTCAGCGGTGCTTGAGTTGGCAGTTTCTGACCTGTTCAGCGGTGCATTCCATGGCGGTCTTTACCTTGTTCAGCGGTCCCTGGCCTATTCAGCGGTGCTTGCCCTGGCGGCCTTTGCCTTGTTTAGCGGTCCCTGGCCTGTTCAGCGGTGCTTGCCAAGGCGGTCCTTCATTGCCCAGTAGGCCTGTGGCTGGCGGTCCTTCATGGGTCAGCTGGGCTGTGGCTTGTGGGGCCCTCCTGGCCAGTGACGATTGGGCTGGCCTCCTGGGCAGTGACTCTGGCGGTGGCCTCCTGGCCAGTGACGATTGGGCTGGCCTCCTGGGCAGTGACTCTGGCGGTGGCCTCCTGGCCAGTGACAATTGGGCTGGCCTCCTGGGCAGTGACTCCGGCGGTGGCCTCCTGGCCAGTGACGATTGGGCTGGCGGTGGCCTCCTGGGCAGAGGGGATGATGGTGGTCTTCTCCGCCGTGCTGCTCCTCCCAGACTTTGGAGATTTCTTCTGCCCCTTCCCCACCTTGGGAGGAGTCACAGCTGAGTCGACAGTACCCCTGGGACCCTTGTGAGCGGCTTTGCTGGCAGGAGTCTTCCCCCTCTCCCGCCGGGCACTGTCCAACTTCTGGTGCTTCTCAGGGAGGGACTGGCTGTGCTGTGGCTCCGTGCCACACTGGCTGGCCTGGTGGCCGGTGAACTCCACATACCTGTAACAGGCACCACTGGTCCCGGCGATTTTTTGGCTGAGGTGCTAGTACGGGACCTATGAGTTGGAGGGGGGGGTGGGAAAGAGGTCAAGGTTGGCCAGGAAAAGTTTCTTAGGAACACTGGGACGGGTAGCTGGAGGGGGTTTGGGAGTGGAGGAAGAGGTAGTGGTTGTAGAAGGTGTACGTTTGGTGACTTTGGGTGAAGGTGCATGCGCTGGAGGCTGTCGTGAGGTGGATGGCTGTTGGGTGGGTGTGTGCCTGCGTTTGTGTATCTTCGGAGGGGGCGTCACAGACACACTGGGAGAGGACACAGTGGACGTGTAAATGGGAGTGCGGGTGGTGACTGCACGTGAGCGGGGTGTGGTGGTGGGTGTGCTGGTGCGGGATGTAGTGGCTGTAGAGGTAGTGCATGCAGGTGAGAGTGTAGACGAGACTGGGAGGGAGGAGGGAGACGACGAGGAGGGGGACACAGTGGAGGCAGTGGATGTTGGTGTGTCTGTATGTGTGTGATGCTTGCGTGAGTGCCTGTGGGATGTGTGGTGCTTATGTTTGCCTGAGCTTCCCTTGTGTGGTGAGGTGTGTGCAGGCTGGTCTGATGGTGTGCTTGGGATAGGCTGGGGTACAGGGGATTGGGTCTGGGTGGAGGAAGCTGGAGGGGGAGGCTAGACACAGGGACAATGGCTGCCATCAGTGCTGAGGCCAGAGTTTGCAGGGTTCGATGAAGGGCAACCTGACCAGAATGAATGCCCTCCAGGAATGCATTTGTGTGTTGCAATTCCCTTTTTACACCCTGGATGGCATTCAAAATGGTAGACTGCCCAACAGTGAGGGACCTGAGGAGGTCAATGGCCTCCTCACTGAGGGCAGCAGATGTGACAGGGGCAGGGGCTGAGGTGCCTGGGGCGAAGGTGATGCCCACCCTACTGGGTGAGCGGGCACAGGGCGAAGGCTGAGGGGCTGCTGGGAGGGCGGTGCTGGTAGGGGGGGTGGCAGCTGTACCTGTAGAAGTGGGGGGCACAGATTTTGCCACCACCACAAGGGAGCTCCCATCGGAGGATGAGTCTGTGTCGCTGGTTGCTGATCCTGTCCCCGCCGTGAAGCTCCCCTCGCCCTCTGTCCCACTGGTGTATTCAGAGTCCGTGGTGTGGCCCTCCATGGCCATGTGGGATGCAGCTCCCTCGAGCTCCGGTGCCACTGTACCTCCGCCTGATGATGCTGATGCACACAAGAACAGGGAGACCACAAAAAGGGGGGGACGACAGAAGAAAGACAGGTTGAGTGCATGGCTTACCGCTACCGTTGGCGGACAATACAGACACAGCAGCCCCCTGCACTACGTCGCGCTGTTGGGCTCTACAGATGCAATTCCTGGGATATGTCCTAAATGGCTATGGTCGACATCTGCACACATAGATGACACAGGGGCATGTATACCTGTACTTGGAACTCTACAGAGGTGGGGTGGGGTGCCACATGGCCTGCATTACGGAGGGGCCTAGCCTACGGAACTCGCCCTGGCCTAGGGAAACCCACAGCCCTCCTCCCCCACCCAGACACCTTCACTGTGCGCAAAGTCCGCTGAATGATGTTGGACTCACCCCCTTGTGTCTGCTGTGATGCCCTCAAGCGCCCATCCAACTCAGGGTAGGCCACCGCCAGGATCCGGAACATCAGGGGGGTCATGGTTCGACGGGCACCCCTCCCACGTTGGGAGGCCATCCCCAGCTGAGCCTCCGCCGTCTTCTTGCTCCAGCGGCGAATGTCCTCCCATCTTTTCTGGCAGTGGGTGCTCCATCTGTGGTGGACCCCCAGGGTCCAGACGTCCTTGGCGATGGCACGCCAAATTTCCTTCTTCTGGTGGGCGCTGACCTACATGACATGTACAGGGGAAGAAGAGAAGTCATTACCAACTGCACCGTCGAAGTGGGTGGCCCACATCCCTACACTTGCCATGTGGCACATGCAATCACAGTCCTTCATGCACGCAGAACTGTGCCCCTTTCATTCTTACAACCAGTCCTCTCCACACAGGCATAGCCAATACAACGTGCTCCCTGTGTACTTACCTGTAGGTCTGGAGGACCGTAGATTAGCTTGCACTGGGGGAGGACCCCGTCCACGAGCTTCTCCAACTCCTCTGCAGTGAAGGCAGGGGCCCTTTCCCCAGACGCACGAGCCATTGTCTCTTCCAGACCGAGGTCACAGCAGCACTTGCAGTGTAGTTCCTCTCCTGTCGAAGATCAGGTATCGAGTGATTGAACAGATAGAAAATGACGGTCACGTTCGCGGCGGTCACGTCCGTGGCGGTGCGTACCATCACCGCCGGCGTACATCGTCATTGGCTCCTGGGACCCATAGGGTCCAATGTTAACCAATGCAGCATTGCGCTGCGGTCTTCGACCGCCTACCGCGACGGTGTACAACGCCAGCGCAGTTACCTCACATCCCATTATCCCATTTTAGAGGTCAGGCAGCCACCATTTCTGGGGCCCACATGGCCTCATTACCAACTGCGTCACACAGACCTAGGCCTTGTCGCGCAACACAAATGCAGGCCAGATTTTGTGTATGAATGGTGTTCTGTGTAGACTGTGGGTACATACCTCTGAGTTGTTTGACTCTGTGGTCGCTGTTGTCATTCCTAGGCACCGTCCGCTGAGACATGCGAGGAGATGGCAGAATCCTCCGGTGTACCGACCGCTGGTGGACCTGTCGACAATGGAGGAAAGACATTTGATCATCACCTACAGGTTTGACCGTGCCACAATCCAGGAACTGTGTGCCCAGTTGGAGCCAGACCTGATGTCAGCAATCCGCCATCCCACAGGGATCCCCCCTCAAGTGCAGGTGCTATCAGTGCTCCATTTCCTTGCAAGTGGGTCATTTCAAACAACAGTGGCCATGGCATCAGTGATGTCCCAGCCTATGTTTTCCAACGTGTTGTCCAGAATGTTGTCTGCCCTGCTGAAACACATGCGGAGCTACATCGTTTTCCCTCAGGTGGAGGATTTGCCTACAGTTAAAGGTGACTTCTATGCCCTTGGACATACCCCCAACATCATAGGTGCCATTGATGGGACCCATGTAGCCCTGGTCCCCCCCCTCAGGAGTGAACAGGTGTACAGGAACCGGAAGAGTTATCATTCGATGAATGTACAGATGGTATGTTTGGCAGACCAGTACATCTCCCAGGTAAATGCTATGTTCCCAGGCTCTGTGCATGACGCCTACATCCTGCGGAATAGCAGCATCCCTTATGTGATGGGTCAACTCCAGAGGCACCAGGTGTGGCTATTAGGGGACTCTGGTTACCCCAACCTGTCATGGCTACTGACCCCAGTGAGGAATCCCAGGACCAGGGCAGAGGAACGCTACAATGAGGCCCGTGGGCGGTGGACTAGGAGGGTGATCAAACGCACCTTCGGCCTCCTGAAGGCCAGGTTCAGGTGCCTCCATATGACAGGTGGTTCCCTATTCTACTCACCAAGGAAGGTGTGCCAGATCATCATGGCCTGCTGTGTGCTTCACAACTTGGCTTTGCGACAACAGGTGCCTTTTCTGCAGGAGGATGGTCCAGATGACGGTGTTGTGGCAGCTGTGGAGCCTGTGGACAGTGATGAGGAGGAAGCAGAGGAAGAAGACATTGACAACAGGGACTCAGTTATCCAGCAATATTTCCAGTGACACACAGGTGAGAACACATTCCTGCCTACTACAAGTACTTTCACACTTCTACCTCTATCCTGTCTGTCGATTTCACCCAGTATATGGTAACTGAGTTGTAGATTTCCCTTACGGTTTCACAGGTGTGGTTTACAACGTATGTCATCTGCTTAGATTCCTCATGGACTTGAGATGTGTGACATAGGTATGTTGACATTACATTTGAAAACGCATTTTGTCACTGTCATTGCTAATACACATTTTCGAAATCACAGACTGACTCCAGATTGTTTTGTGGTTTAAGGGTGTTTATTGAAGTGCTCAATATTGGAGGGGGGTTATAAAATGGTGAGGGGTGATGGTGGAGGAATGTCCATGGCAGAGTCCAGTCTATTAGTCTCACAGGTGCATTGCCCATATGGGCATAGGAAGTGGAGTTGGGGCAGTTCCAATATGCACAAGGTTACAAAGTGGGACAGTAGGATGACAATCAGGGTGGTCTCATTTCTTGGCGGGGGTCTTGGCATCGTGCTCTGTCTTGTTCCTGGATCTCAGGGACCGTTTGCGGGGTGGTTCTCCGTCTGCAGGGGGTGGGGTGCTGGTGTGGTAGTCCTGTGGCGGGGCGTCCTGTCCACTAGCGCCGGTGGAGGTGGTGGGCAGTTCATCTTTCATGCTAGTGTCAGGGGCCCCTTGCAGTGCCACAGTGTCCCTCCTGGTGTTAAATATCTCCTTCAGCACCCCTACGATGGTGCCCAGGGCAGAGCTGATGGTTCTGAGTTCCTCCCTGAACCCCAAATACTGTTCCTCCTGCAGCCGCTGGGTCTCCTGAAACTTGGCCAGTACCGTTGCCATCGTCTCCTGGGAGTGGTGGTAGGCTCCCATGATGGAGGAGAGGGCCTCGTGGAGAGTGGGTTTCCTAGGCCTGTCCCCCCCTTGTCGCACAGCAGCCCTCCTAGTTCCCCTGTGTTCCTCTGCCTCTGTCCCCTGGACCGTGTGCCCACTACCACTGCCCCCAGGTCCCTGTTGTTGTTGGGGTGGTGGGTTATCCTGGGTTCCCTGTAGTGGTGGACACACAGCTGATTGACGTGTCCTAGGGACGGAGGTATGGGCCCGCTGGGTGAGTGCTGTGCTGGTGTTACCAGAGGGTGGAAGGTCTGTGGTGGCCTGTGACTGGGTGTGGGGAACCGACTGTCCCGAGGCCCACGATGGTCCGGGCTGATCATCTGCATCCAGTTGGACAGAGCTGCTGTCATCACTGTGGGCCTCTTCTGTGGGTGGGGTGGAGATGTCTGGACCCTCCTGTCTGGTGACATTGGGTAGTGGTCCTGCAGGGGTATAAAAGCATGATTATTGCATCTGTGTGTGTCATGGTGGGCAATGGGTGGGTGACAGTGTACCCCAGTGCTAGCATTCCTGTGTGGGGGCTTGTGTGATGATGGTTGAGGGGGGTGTTATGGGTATGTGTAGTGGGTATGCTTTAGTGATGGGTGTCCATGCTTTGTTGTGTCATGCAGGGCTTGGTGTTGGGATGGGTGGTTTGTGTTATTAGTACATTTGTGAGGTGTTGGAGTGATAGGGGAGGGGGCGAGGGTGGGGGTCTGTGATAGCATGCAGGTAGGGTGGGGGATATGATAGTTAAGATTTGACTTACCAGAGTCCATTCCTCCACCGACTCCTGCGAGGCCCTCAGGATGCAGAATAGTCAAGACCTGCTCCTCCCATTTTGTTAGTTGTGGGGGAGGAGGCGGGGGTCCGCCGCCAGTCCGCTGTACCGCAATGTTGTGTCTTGAGACCACGGAACGCACCTTCCCCCGTAGGTCGTTCCACCTCTTCCTGATGTCGTCCCGATTTCTTGGGTGCTGTCCCACTGCGTTGACCCTGTCGACAATTCTTCACCATAGCTCCATCTTCCTAGCTATGGAGGTGTGCTGCACCTGTGATCCAAATAGCTGTGGCTCTACCCGTACGATTTCCTCCACCATGACCCTGAGCTCCTCCTCAGAGAACCTGGGGTGTCTTTGCTGTGCCATGGGGTGGTGTAGGTGATGTGTGGTGTGGTGTGGTGTATGTGGTGATAAGTGTGGTGATATGTAGTGGTGTGTGGTGTTTTGTGCGTGGAAGTAGTGTGGGTGATGGTGTTGTGTGCCTGTGGCTGCTAGTTTGTGGATGGTGGTGTCTCTCTCTGGCCTTCTTTCTGAATTTTTGGTCGTAGGGGTTTGTGGGTGATGTGGGTGTGTGTTTTATATTGTATTGGGTGTGTGGGAGTGGTGTGTGTATGTGTATCAGGTGTGTGTATTTTGAATTGTCCAATGTGGCTGTGTTTTGTAAGAGTGTGTGTATTTTGAGCGCAGCGGTGTGTACCACCAATGGAATACCGCGGTTGAAAGACCGCCGTGTGGATTCGTGGGTCGTGATAGCATGGGCGTATTTCTGTTGGCGTGACGGTGGAGGTTTTGTTTTTGCCAGTTTATCACTGACCTTTGGTGTGGCGGACTTGTGTGGGTGTCTGAATTTTGTCGGATTTCGGGATGTGTGTCGTAATAGCTGTGGCGGAATTCCGCGGCCGCGGCGGTGTGTTGGCGGTCTTCTGCACGGCGGTAAGCGGCTTTTACCGCCAATGTTGTAATGACCCCCATAATCCATTACTAAACAACATTTTGAACTATTTCAGCCATTCAAACCGCTACCTGATATGACTCAACTCTACAAAATGCAAAACAGAACTAAATACAATATCCACATACCATCTTGAATCTTCTCAGTAACAATCCCAGAACCATACAGGACGCTTAGACATTGAGGCCATCATTACGAGTTTGGCGGTTACTGGATCGCCACGCTGGGGGTCACCTATTACGACCACGGCATTGATCCAACCGCAACACAGCCAAGTCACCGCCAGTACCGCCATTGTGGTTAGACTGCCGCCGCCGGCGGTAGCCATCTCCAGGCCAGCGGGGACGAATATTCCGCCCACCATACCACCATATTACGAGTCAGCAGACCACCAGGATTTCCGGGGGGTGAGACCACAGCGAAAAGCCTGGCAGAAACTGATAGTATAAAAGGAGACACTCACCTTCAGGTACACAGACACGTCTGCTGCCGTCATGGAACCCAATTGGAAGTCTTCCCACTGCTGTATCTCACCATACACCACCAGGACCAGTGACAACGACAAAGACGACAACCGTAAGTACCCCCACCTAGCACACACTGGAGGGAAGGGCAGTATTACACACACAACACACACACCCAGCACGGACAGCGACGGCCATACACACACACGCAAACAAACGCCTGTATCAACATACACATCTACGGACACCCACTAACTATGCAAACGCATATGCAATCTGCACACACCTTGACCAACAGACACGTGCCATTCACACAACACACCTCACAAGCACACCACTGCCACTGTCAAACACAGCCATACACAACACCCCACAAGCACACAACAACAACATCACAAACGCAACTCAGAAAGGCACATCGAACAACTCCACCCGACAACACATACTGGCAGCAATACGTAGCTACAACACACAATCATAGAAATAGTACAGACATCCAAACGAGGCCTCAGGTGACACGCCATGTCCAACCATTAAACAAAGGACATCACAGATGCATCACTATACACATGGATGCACACACCACTACCAAACAATGCTACAAACAACCAAAACAACATATCACAACAAGCCAACAAGCACATGGCACATGCCATCAACCCAGCACATACAGCAACATAGATACATCCCATACACATAAAACACACATATCAAAGAATACAGCTGTAACACAACCATGTCAGAGGAAACCAGGACAATGTCTCAAACTTGACGTCCACGGCTATGTGGCAGATGTATTAAAATATTAAAAATAGATACAACTATATACAGATGAGGCCTACTGGCCAGTCTGAATGTCTGATGTG